>NC_056732.1:789333072-789418072 GCF_019279795.1 Protopterus annectens | reverse complement strand
AATTATGCCAATTTGGTAATGGCGTACTGGGAGACCGACATCATATCTAAGATTGTCAACAGGGAAAGATTGTAGCTTATTATCGCTTTATTGATTACCTCTTTTTTATTTGGAGGGAAACAGAGTCTGAACTTTCAACATTTGTAGAAGATATGAACAATAGTACCTCTTTTTTAAGATTTACTGGTGGTTGGAATACTTTGAAAAGTTTTTTTCTAGATATAGAAGTCTTGAAAGAAGAAGGAAAAGATGTTTTGGGCTCAGTTATCAGTTATAAAAATGTAGCTAGTAATGGTTTGTTGCATTACTCTAGTATGCATCCCACTTCTGTGAAGTATAACATCATTAAAGGGCAGCTAGTTAGATTAAATAGGCACACAAGTGATGAAAAAAAATTAGATTCTTTAGTGGAAGAGCTACACTGTAGGTTTAAAAACAGAGGGTATCCCCCTGAAATAGTCAATGAGGTGTTGAACATTAATTGCAACAAGGAGGCCACAAGAGGTAACACACAAGGTGATCAAGATAGTGTCACGTCTATGTTGCTTATGTTCATCATAGATAGTAAAGAAATTAAGGACATTATATCCAATAATTGGAGAATTTTAGCATCTAATAGTGACTTAAGGGCAGTTGTAGGAGAAGCACTCCTTTTTGTAAACAAAAGAGCTAATAATTTCAAGGAAATGTTGGAAAGTGGACATAATAAGGGGGTTAGTAAAACTGGAGGTATGTTTAAGTGTAAAAGTTGTAATTTTTGCAAATACATTTCAGAAGGGGCATATTTTGAAGTTTGTAACCAAAGAAGAGAATGGAAGGTTCATAGCAGCTTCAGTTGTAAATCCACTTACGTGGTATACATGGCAAAATGTTTGGTCTGTTCTTCTTCCTATATTGGAAAGACCAACAGGCAATTAAAAAATAGAACATCCGAACATTATTATGCCATCAAAAAGAATAACTTGGATAATGCCCTTTATAAGCACACCCTTACATGTGCAGGTGCCAAGAATGGAGTTAAATTTTTTTGGGATTATTAATCATGTTCCCCAGGATTTTAATGTAGACAGAGATGAGGAACTTGATTTTAGGGAATTTAAATGGCAGATTTTGTTAGATGCATGTAGAGCACCAGTTTTGAACAATGGAGCTAATTACAAAGCAGTCCTAAAAAGAAAGGTATATTACAACAAATACAAATAGAATGTACATTTTAAATGTTTTATGTTAACATTTTATTTAAGTAATATGCTGTTATGTGGTTGTCCCCCCCAATTTTTTTTACTTGAATTGTTTCTGTGATTTTTTTTAAGTGAATGGTTTTAGGTAAATGTTTTTTGTAATTGATTAATTGGAATTGAGATGTGATTGGTTAGGATTTCTAACCATTTTATATAAGAGGGTTGTATTCATTGAGTTGTTTGTTCTGAAGAAGGTCAAAGTTTTTGGCTGAAAGCACTTAACCTGTGGTATTAAAGGTTCATGCAAAGGATTCAGTGACTCCACTTTTTCTTGTGTTTTTGTTTGGATTTAGATATATGTTTGTGTATGATATATACAACTTTTGCATGTGTATCGTGGACTTTAGGTTTTATCAGGACTTTTAAGAAGAAGTAAAATAACCCCCAAGTAGAAACCAAGTATAATGCCAGACTACAGTAAAAAAATCTGAAACATTGTATTAACTAGCTATATCTAAGAGGATATATGCAAGTTTACCCAATGTAGTTTTCAAAAAAATTCTGTAACTTCTAATAGGATACTTAATGGAAATACACTCATGAATGCCATTCTACTCCCAAAGTTTTCACTGACTATGATCACTGATTTCTAATGAAAGTGCACTATTTTTTCAATTCATGCAGTTTAGGTCTAAACCTACTTAGAGTAATAACATTTTGCCTTGTCTGGTGAAATATATTGCCTTGTCTGGCAGAGGTCAAGTAGCCCTTTATTTGAAACTTTAAATAATGGCAGACCATGGCAATAAAAGCCCCCTGTAATGTTGGGCTTGCTAGCTATATATGACCTGCCATATGTCAGTTCCTGCAATTCAATTCACAATAAAAAACAGAGATTTCTAATAAGATACTTGGGTACAGACCATACTGAAAAAATGCAATTCTAACCCCAAGAATTTTATTGAATCACACTCCTTATTTGCATAACAGGTTGGTGCCTTTTTCTCTACAAACAAATTAGGCCTTATCTTATATACATTGAGAGGGATGTTGCCTAGTTTTGTGGAATATTTATGATTTCTTACTTTCAGTTTAACAATGATTTGATACACATATATTATGGACATTAGTTTTCTCTTAAGTCTTAACAGGTACCATGTGTAAAATATCAGACTGATAAAAAATGTCTCATGAATTGTTAGATTTTGAAGCTGTATTTAATAGGCCCAATATCAAATCCCATAAGACAGTTCGAAATAAAAGATCAGGGAATTCTAATACTATACCTGGATACAAAACAGATTTGTGAATGCCATTCTGCTTTCAAATGTTTCACTGCATCTTATTCTTAACCTAGTACATGGTAACAAAATGCCTTTGTCAGGACATGCATTCCAGATCTCACTTTATGTGCAGTAAAAGAAATAGCTCATTTACTGATGGAATAGAAACAATTTCACTTCTGGTGTAATAAGGACTTGGTGTACATATATTCTGGACATTAGTTTTACCCAGCCTTTCAAGCAGAGGGCAAATAGCCAATAAGTTGAAACAAGGTACAATGTTAGGTGATGAGAATAAAAGTCTTCTGAAATGCTGGATTTGCTGACTGTACATGAGAGGCCATATAACAGTTCTTATAAAACAGTAAGTAATAAAAAATAAATCAAGAAATTGTAAAAGATAAATCAATACAAAGCACACTAGGGAATGTCATTTTACCACCATAGATTTCAGTGAATCTTAATCTCAATATCTATTTAGAGTACTAAATTAGTCAGTATATGTAGTTTAGGTGTCACACTCTATGCTATAACAGAAATGCTGCTTTGCCTGTTAAAACACTACTGATTTTATACAACTCATAATGAAGTCCAAATCCACATATATTCTGGGTATTAGTCTGTTTCAGTCATTTCTGCAGATATAAATGAGACCTTGACTAGAAAAGGTATACTGTTAGACTGAGTCAGCAAAAACCCTATGAAACACTAGATTTGTTAGCTGTATACAAGAGGGAATATGCCAGTTCCCCTAAGGCTGTAAACAAGAAAAATAAATAAATAAATAAATCATATTGATAACATACTTGGATGCAAAACACTTTCAAGAATGTCATTCTACCTCCAAAGATTTCACTAGATTTTAATCATTATTCACTTGGTAGCACACTGTCATTGTTCTTATGCAGAATATAGGCAATACCCTACATGCAGTAACATAAATGTTGCCTTGCCAGGAGAAGTTAAAGTGATTTTTTAAATTCTTGTGTGATACAGGCTTAGTGCTCATATCCTGCAAATTAGCTTCATATATCCTTTTAAGGAGAGGTTAAATAGCATGAGAAGGAAAGTAAGTATAGTCCAATCTCTGACAAAAATAAATAAATAAATAAAAATAAAAAGTACTGGATCTGTTATCTTTACAGGAAGTCATATGCCACTTTCCTGAAGGCAGCTCACATATGAATGCAGGTAATTCAATTAAGAGTGTCACTTTACATTAAAGGACTTTACTACATCTCAATCCTGATTGAAATGGCAGCACACTGCCCTTGTCAATACATGCAGTTTGGGCATTACTTAGCAGCAGTAACAGAAATGCTGCTTGACTGGCTGAAATAGTTATGATTTTGTTTTATTTTGTTACAAGAAGGACTTTGTACACATATATTCTGGGCAATAGTTTCAGTGCGCCTTTTGAGCACAAGTCAGAAAACCTCTTAGAGGAAACATGGTATAATGCCAGAGTGTGAGAACAAAAACCCAATGAAATGCTTACTTTGCAGCTGTATATAAAGGTACATATATCAGTTTTCTTGACCATGTAAACAAAAACATGCAGAGAATGTTAATAAGATCCATGAGTACAAAATATATTAAATACATACAAGTGATCCATTTTATCCTCCAATGATTTCACTGCAAATCAATCCTGATTTACATGGAGCATACTAATTTTACCAGTAGATGCAATTTAGGTCTTGCCAAAATGGAGTAGCAGACATATTGTCATGCGTAATTAAATATTTAAGCAGTTTTTTCATATTCTGTTACAATGTGGACTTTGTGCACATATATTCTGAACGTTACTTTCACTCATCTATTTATCTGTTTTGGAAGAGGTTAACTAATTCCTCACTGGAAACCAGATACAGTTCCAGAGGGTGGCAATAACAACCCTCAGAAATGTTTGACTTGCTGGTTGTATATAAAAGGTCACAATAAGGATGTTTTTAATGAGACGTTCAAGCAAATATAATAAGATAAAAATCCAAAGCATAGGAATCACTTGCAGTCAGCCAACTCTTTAGTTCAAGCTGGTTTTATTTTTCCACATAAAAACCACACAGATTGAGTGCTTTCATCCCCTAAACTGGGGACTTCATCAAAATCTAATTGCACTCCATAGTGAATGCATTTAAATACTGTTTAAAATAAATGATGTCACCACCCTTCCCACTCATTCAAAGGTACCACTACAATAATTCCTCGAAGTGAAATGTACTAACTATAAAACGTATAACAAAAAACATCATTTCTAAAAGAAAAAAAAAATAAAAATTCCAAAACATTCAATAAATATGAATGTTATTTTTATATATTTTTATATATATTTATTTTATTTATACATATGTATATACATTTTTATGCAAAAGCATTTACAATATATATATTTAAAATGTTTTTGAATTTTAACAATTAGAAAGTTTTTAAAGTACATATTTATTGAATGTTTTGGAATTTAAAAAGTTCCCACAGTCAAATTTAAATTCTGGAATTCTGGGCGATACAGCAAGTTCAGATTACAGAAGGGGGTGGTAATTGGGAAACCAGGTTGGAATATCAAGAGATGATATGGCAAATGTTTTTTGATGGCTGTGTAAACCCTATAGTTCCTGCCTTGAAACTGAAAGCAAACATTTTATAACATCTTTGTTGTCGTGTTTAGGAGATTGTATACACTTTTGTAAATAATATTTGTGTACATATATTTTTGTAAATATTTGCAAATATCTTTATCAAGTTATGTTGTGCATATGTGTGTGTATATATGTTAAACAACAGTACACAAGTTTCTGTGATGTTTCTTTAAATTTTCAAACGTTGTGTAATTAACTTACAGCCACTCACATTCAGGTTTTGATTATTTTAGCAGTTTGTTTGTGACAATACACCATTCTGATGAAGCTTCCGTGGGTGAAATGAAAGCGCTTATTTGGTGTGGATATTTTGTATTAAACTTTATACCATATTGGTTTGGCTTGGCTTTGTCTTTGCCTACAGGTCTATGGAGCTTTACCAGCTTTCTTTTCTGCACTGCTGTGTAGTTTTGACAATGCAAATTCTAACATATGGAACTCTGACAGCTCCTGTTATGACTCCTGTATTTCTGTCAGTGCCATCTCCAAACCATATAACATAGCTTTTCACACTATGTTGTAGACCTTCCCTTTCATTGTAATTGGTACCCGTTGGTCACTAATCACCCCTGGGACTCTTCTACACCCTTCCACGCTGCATGCAATGTCTTCTTCACCTCCCTTCCACACTCACCATTACTCTGAACTTTTGCCCCCAAGCATTTAACAGCATACACCCTCACCAACTCTACTTCCTGCAGTCTCACCATTCCTCTATACTCCCTTTCATTCACATACCTATAATACTTTAGTCCTTATACCATTCATTAATCTCCTCTGTATAGCATAACACTACCTCTCCAGGGTCTCCTAAACATATTCCCTTCTGTCAATACAGATCACAATATTATCCACAAAACTCATAGATCATGGGGGACTCCTGTGTCAACCTGTCCATCACTGTTGCAAACAGATGTAATGATGTTTGTGCATACAATAAAAGGAAGTCGCTGTTGTTGGCCTTATACTGCATGAGGTGACTGCCACCTGTCTGCCAGGCCAGTGTGTGCCCATGACCTGATGTGACAAATACATATCCAATTATCTGATATAGCTGATGACATCAGCAGTATGTGTTGAAGACATAAGGGCAGAGGCCCATAAGCTGATGCAAAATGCTCTGTATAGCATCCACCAACAACACACAAATGCACCAAGTTGATTGCAGTGAGATCAGAATGCCTACGAACTTTACAGAATAGAGAATACAGGACTTAACATGTGCCACAGTACAAGTCTGACTTTAATAAGACTGTAGGTGATCTTATAGTAGATGACCTCAGCAGGACCTGTGGTGGACAAGGGGTTAGAGGACTGCTACACATGGATGATTTGGCAAGCGCAAAAACCATGCCATTTTCCTTGGGAAAGAAGTTTTGGATACACACTCTCAGGCTTCTTCATGGAGACAGACAAACACACCAAGTTGGCTATAGTGAGATTAGAGCCCCTAACTATCTAACTTTAGAGACTAGAGAACAACATACTTAACACACATGTCACAGCACAAGTCTGACTTTAACAGGACTGTGGGCAACAAGAGGTTGCAGGGATGCTACAAATGGATGATTTTGCAAGCAAAAATTATTTCATTTGGCAAGGAAGTGTTGGATACACACTCCTAGGTTTCTTCATGGAGAGAGACTCACACACACACACACACACACACACACACACACACACACACACACACACACACACACACTTGACTGCAGTGAGATTAGAACCCCTAGAACACTACACTCATCACATGTGCCATGGCACAAGTATTACTTCAATAGGACTGCAGGTGATCTTATAGTAGATGACACCAGCAGGCATTGTGGGGGGATAAGAGACTGGCGGACTGTTATACATGGATGTTTTTAGAGGCACAACAACAATGAAAGAAAACATGCCATTTGACAAGGCAGTGTTGGATACACAATCCCACTCTTCTTTACAGAGACACACACACACAAACACGCACTGACACACTACTACATTAAGAACCAACCCCCTACCTATCGAAGTGTACAGATTACAGAACAGAGTTTCTAATACAAGCACCACTACACAAGTCTGATTTAAACAAGACTGCATGTGAACTTATAGTAGATGACATCATCAAGGTATGTAGGGAAAACCAGCTTGGGAGCCCTGCATAGGCACATCACTCCTTAGTGCCATATGAGGCTACTACAATAACAGCACTATACTGTTTAGAAGCCATAGATGGGTAATAACACAAGTCCCTTATTGAGCATATTTGGATGTTTGTCTTTGGCAGTTGAAGCATGTGAGCACAACTATATGGCCATGTTCATGAGGGAGCACACAACATTATATATTACACCATTGTTTTGTCTTAGATGTATGTATTGTAGAATTAAGGAGATCCCATGGTTGTACTGATTATTGTTGAGGTTGGTTGTGAGGAAACACATGGATGGTTATTAAGTTTCTGGACAGCTAGTTATACTGTGCCTCAATTTACAATGCTTTCACACATAGTCTTAGGTCACACAAAGCACCGGGAAATATAGAACAGTAAGAACACATATCTGTGTATGTGATGTAATAGTTAGCATACCTGTCAACCTCTTAGAGCAAGAAGTCAGCACAAAGCCATAATTAATGTAGATGTAAAGCAGAAAATATAGGGTAAATGTTTAGATGGTGCCCTTATAAAGCTAGAATGTTGATGGAATGACAGGTTTTCCATTAGGGGGAATTTTCTGAAGGGTATGACATCCACAAATGAAATGTATGTCATTATTTTCTGACTTCATTCTCAATGATTTAAAAATACTTTTGTAGAAACCAACATTTCATGGGTAACAGACTACAAATATTATGTAAAAATATGGCCATTCTTCATATATCTGGACAGTTGAGAAATATTATATTTTGTAATAGGGAAAATGTTAGAATTATTGTGCTAAGTGTACATGCATATGCATTTTCCTCTTTACCTGTTTGCGCATAGGTAAGCAGTATGCAAATGTGAGGTGCATTGCTAACATACAGCCTTCCTATTATGTAATGTATACTGCAGCCCACTCCTATCAGTACTCCAGGCCATGATTTCACAATTTCTATGAGTAATAATTGAATGTATCTGGTATCTGCTATTGACAGTCTAACATAACTCTTATCTGCTTATTTCCTTTTTCTGCATTTTTGTGCTTCATGCAAAATATTTAGGCACTATTAAAACTGTTTTCAGCATGTGGCACAGTCCACAAATTTATAATAAAAATATGAAGATGAAAGCATTATAGGACACAGAGTCACAGTCTGTAAGAAACACTAACTATTGCAAAAGACACCTCTGAAACTTCAACTAGCCTCAGGGTTTAAACCATAAAGCCCAGTAAAAGCTTCATCAAGTAGAATGCCTGCCTTAGTCCTTTTGGCCACTAAACCTGCTTTCCAAAGCTGGAGTCATTCTTCAAACAACCACAAAAAATGTACACTGCTAGCAAACCATGCACTATATATTGTACAAGTACTATGATGTATATTTGGACACAGGCTAGTTAGTAGACACAACTCATGTCATAAACAATCCTGTTTTTATGTGAGGGTGAAAAACACATTTACTGTTAGGATACAAACTAACCTGAAGTCAGAAACTGCAGTAGAACAGAGTCACTTCCTAACTTCTCTCTTGCATGATGTAGCAGTATTCAGCTGTGGTTGGACTGTGTGAGTGTATAATGCCTGATGCATAAAAACTTGCATATGGTAACATAATAATATAAGTGTGTGTACTCACATGCTAACTTAAGTTATCTACAATAGCACCACTATATATTTACATATAGTGTTCAACACTACAGTCTAGGTTCAGGCCTTACCTTGAAAATGCAGCAGTTGACACAGCATTAGTTCAGGGCTGACTCTGTCTGATGCAAGCATTACACAGCCAATACATGCATAGATAACGTTTGTGTGAGTTGCCTGGCATCAATTTTAATAGATGTATGTCAGTATGAGGAAGATATTATATCCTAACTGGTCAGTGCATGTGCTATGTGTTGTCTCTTAGCCAAAGCAAGGGCACACTGAGCACACCTTCATCTATCTACAGGAACAGCAGCTGGAGTCCTCTTGTGACTGTGTCTGTGGTGACCTAAGCATCGGTGGGGGGGGGGGGGTTGTGCCTGTTCCCCTTCTGATCCTGCCACAGCTGTTTCTGCAGATCAGATTGTACAGCATAGCACAGACTGTGAATAGTTGTGTACATGAGCATGGAATGTACTGCAAGGCTCCACCAGATATATCTAGACACTGGAACTGTGACATCAGAAGTCCAAGCACATGCTCTATGATGTTCCTAGTTTGTGCGTGTGCCTCATTATGGCATTCGTCTGTGGGTTTGTGTAGATTTCTGATGGGTGTCATCAACCACAGCTCCAGGGCATAGCCAGCATCCCCTAGTAAATGGCCCTGTGGGATGTCCCACTAGCAAACATCTGGTAAAGCTGTGATGTGTGCCAGATATGGGAGTCGTGACAGCTGCCAATGTTGCCAGCATACACATTCAAGATAATACCCTGGGCATTGCACATGACTTGGCAGTTGAGGGAGTGGTATCCCTTGCAGTTAATGTAGATTCTATCCTGCTCACCCGGTGGTGCCTTGATGTGTACATGAGTACAATTTATGACACCCAGTACTTCAGGGTAGTGTGCTACATGATAGAAGTGTTGCATATTGCTGGTCCTCTCCTCAGCAGTAATGGGAAAATATATGTGTTCATTGTCATGTATCAGCATAGCATCCAGGAACTGATGGGGTATATTGGATTCTCATGCCTATGACATCTATTTCATGTCACCAGTTGGTCTTTGAAAAGTACCTGTAGCTAATATTCTAAGGTCTACACATACCTTAGTTTCTGCTCAGATGGGTTTCCCTCAGTTGGCTCTGGCTCAGAGTTGAGGCTGGCAGAGCTCACAGAGTTTTTGTAATGTGTCCCTGTCCACCCTGTAGCACTCTACAATCTCCAGATCATGTAGCACCTGGTAGGTTACCTGGGCCTGAACACTCTTCTCTTTCTTGACCTAGGCCTATTATCATCAGCACCAACAGCATTGACTTCAGCCTCAAGCACATACAGATGTAGAATAGCTGCAGTGGCCCCTAGCATTTTGTTAGTTAAAATTTTCAAGTCTCTTCTCCAATGTTGTTGAAGTATCAAGGGAAAATCAGAATATAGGCTGTATGCATACTTTATATATTTCTTGATAAGGAACACCTTGTGGCATTGGCTAATTTAGATGACATTCACTTGCTTAGGATGTAATTACCAGGATTTACAACTCTTGCTGCAGTGCACAGTGTGGTGCTGTGCACACTGATTTGCAGCAGATTGCAGCTATGTATAATGACAGTAACTTATGTAAAACATTTTATAATATCATCCCTATTGTCATGATATGTACAGAATACCCTAAGTACAGATAATAGTACTTCATTTCTATGAACTACAATGTCAGCACAGTATGATTAAAAGTTGAAATGCCCTGTACTTGAACCAAAGACTATCTGCACCCTAGTCCAACAGCTAACAATTGGGGCCACAGGAGTATTCAAGCAAAGTTCACTAACTAGAGGGGATTACTAGAGTGCAGCCTTGCTTACTGGGTTTGCACAATGCTCAGGGAGGCTCACCACTATAGACTGAATGCATCCGGTTTCTATTTTTGGATGTTTAGCTCATGTCTGGGATCTGCTCACAAAAATTTGGATTCCAGTAACATTGTGGTTTGTGTGAAGTGGCACACTGTGTACTCATGAGAAAAGACCTCATAAAATCAGAACAATGTTACCTGACACACCCACCTGATGTCATGAGCATCCATGGGAAACATAAACATCATGTAGGGGCTTACACGTGAACAGCCCTACATGGTCCCTGCTTTTTGTGATTCAACAAATCCACTGCTTTGGAACATAATTTACATAAAAAACATGCTAACAGCCTGGAAACTACATGGATAATAGCCATGCAAGCTGAGCACCAGCACAGGAGCATGGAGTTAAAAACACATTGCAGGATATTACTGTACTTGTGGTAATGCATCATACTGATCTTTTAAATTACATTTTTAATAATCATTTTCAAATGTTTTGTGCGTAGTGGCGCATTGCACAAATTTGTGCTTAAATTACAATTATGATATTTATAGTGATGTGATACACATCACTGATTCTTTTGGACATCCTCAGCCATTACCTGCATGTTTTCCCCTTTTCAAGGGCATTCTGTCCATATTTCCAGACTTCTACATGCCCTTGCTTCTGTGTAGGCTCCTGAATGCGGAAACATTTTGAGTACACTTCCAACGTTGACACGGAGCCTACATGGTTGTGTGTAGGGTTGTTGGATCACTCCACCATGTTGGTTTGCTTCATTAGCATTAAAATTCAACTAGTTATGCTGAAATTTGCATCCCACAAGATTTTCCGTTGATGCATGTGAATGAAGGTAATTGCACACCTCTGCATGGACTTTCCTGAATCTAAAATTCCCTGCACCCATGTTTGCATCACGCCACAATGGGAACATAGCAAACATGATCGTGTAAGTTTTATTGAATTTGTACCTTCCTCTGTGTAGGATAGTGAGAAATGAGAATGAAGAAACAAAGAGCAATTAGACAATCAGAATGTTGTACTGAACCATTAAATGTTGATCATGTTAAGGAATGATTTACATTTGTCTGAGGAAGTCATTTTATATATATGTGTGTGTGTCATATATGCAACCCTCCAAAGGGCAGGGACAATATCAATGAATAGGGAAATATTTATGCACACCAGTGGGGCAACAAAGAATTTGTTGCAAACTCACAGCAATTTGGAGCAGAGGCCACCGGAGGCTGTTGCCCTCTATATGGGAATTTCACTATGCCAGCAGTTAATTTTTCTTACTGGGACTGTAGAAATCTGAGCATCTCTTCTGAAGTCAAAGAATGGGTATTTTGATGGCAAGGTTAGCACCATTTGATTCTCTGTGTAGTTGAAGACCATAAAACCTATCTGCTTCCTAAAATTGACTTGTACTTCTATACTGTTTCACTAAGAGAAATATAATCTAAAATTACAGGAATGCCTGATACAACTTAGAAGGAAACATTGTATCTCACAGTCAGAAGTTTATACAAAATAAATGGGGGAAATATATACTAGCAAGTCCAATGCAACCAGAATCCTCAGCATCTAATTCTTGGAAAACAATAAATACTCATAATTTAGACTATAGCTCTGAAATAGGGACAAGACATTTAAATTAGTTTTTGATGTTTTCATAATTAGTAAAGCATGAGAACCACAGGTGCAAAATCCAGTAAAATACCATTTATTGGTAATTTCTTTTGTTAGGTTTAAAATCACCAAACCAAAACGGTCTGAAGAAGTTTGGTGATTTTAAACCTGTGGTTCTCATCCTTTGCTGCTTATCTTTGCTCTTCTGGTTGATGAAATTTTGCGTTTTACATATTTTTATAATTGTTTGCTTATAAGTGCTTGATTACATGAATATTGTTTTTATATTATAATTTGTTTTAGGAGGAGTTAAACAATATTGATTATATGGTTTGTTGGGAAAAGGTGCTACTGTAACTGAAGAATTCTGAGCAAATGATTAGAGCAAGACTGCATTTCTTCTGGAAAGAACAGGTAATACAATTTCATAAATGTTGCTTTGAATATTACATGCAGTTAGTTAAAGGTGTTATTCATTTAGAAATGCCTGTTACTGCAAAGAAATTTACAAGATTAATACATGCTACTCTAGCATGCTTCCAGAGAATCCGGAATACTGATCCAGGTTTTTGTGATACAATATTACTTTTCTTAATTAGCTAATTTCATATCAATGTATAATGCTATTCAGAAACCAGATTTGCTTGCAGTCTCCCAAGTGCATCATACATAAAGTAGCCATTTTATTATTCAAAATGTTCTAATCTCTTCATTCGTTCCCTAAGACTAATATGTGCAGAATATGCACACCTCTCCCTGTGTGCATATCATCTTTTACACAACATCCTAGTGCACTTGTCTAGGTGTGAAAATACAAAATATATGTGAATAAAAAAATAGTATCATGAAATAATTTTTTATTGACTTCTGTTCCTGTTCCAGAGTAGATGGGCAGTGCCTTCAGTTTACTGTGTTTATATGGAAGTGTTGATAGAATTCAATCAAATCTCTACTAATATCAGGGCAGATGCAATAGTTGTGTTAAGCATAATTTTTAAACAGTGAAAACAATTGTATCCTGTATATACTTTGTTGCAATACTTCTTATAACTATTACAATTTTGATCTACTTTCACATACTATTGGGGCTAAGAATGTTAATTTTTATTTGCTGGGTGATGCTGTTTCTTATGATTTCAATGATCTTTATTATCTTTTCTGTCTATCTTTGTCTTATGTGTTTCTGGTTAATAAAGTTTATTAATGGCAAAAGAAAAAAAATGCTAAGGACAAATGCAAAATGTTTATTCGGTCACAAATGTACTTCTGTGGAGTTGGCCATGTCAAAGCAATTCCTTATATAAATCAATAAAATTAAATGCAAAATGGAATGTAAATGAGTTCATCTTCAAATGATGTCAGTACCAGTAAAGACTGTTTTACCATTAATATTAATGGGGATGTTTGTCTTGCAGCATAGACATGAAATCAAAATTACCAGTATTTAATTCTGTCTCCCCTCTGCCTTGTAGCTCAACTGGTTAAGGATGGTTTCCTGATATTTAAGCATATGGGACTGGCAGTTAAGAGTCCTAATGCCATGGTAGCTGATTGTTTTTCCTTACCAACTTAGTTGAGTCCTGTTCTTCGTGTCATTTGGTAGGGGCTTCCTACAACTAACAACGCTAGATCCCTTACTGTAATTCAGAGATACCACAGCTGGATCCACAGGAGAATTCTTAAACAAATGCTTTAGGACTCAAGGTCTCTGGAGAAGTGATCAGGCATCCCATGGATAGGGAACTGAGAGTCAGGCTAGAAAGATGTGTCATACAACACAACACCCAGGATTTCATGTTTTGGAGGGATTGTGGGGGCTGGGGTTCAGTCAGACAGGGATCTCCCTATATTTGAGCTGGGCCTGATAGAACTCCTTTACCTCCCAGTACATGGATTCTTTCATTCTATGATGGCTATACCAAAATGAAAGGTTTTTTTGGTGACAAAGCTGAGGCCAGGGTGTCTTCACATTCAGAATGCATGAGGGAGGCAGAGACAGCTGGTCTGCATAGGCTGTTCTTTCTCCTCTGAATCTAAGAAATCAGAGTTCCTCTGGAGACAACTCCCTCTTATCATTTTAGCAGAGGATATTCCCAGGGCAAGATCTTTCTCAGTACAGTCAGTCTCCTTAGTACTTTTTTCCTTTGGATGTTTCTCCTTCATTTCATTACACGTTCAGAGGAGGGACAAACTGTGGCTATGTCATACCTGGAACAAATAATAGAATTTTGATTGAAGAACTTCTGTAAGTATCCAACTTTATGCTTTATAGTTCTGGCATTAAAAAAGCTCACTGTGAACAATTGGGCAAAATGTGGTCTGGACCCAGCGGAAAAGACAAAGAAAATGAAAGTCTCTGTGAGAATCTGCTTCACATACTTAAGGCAATTGTTAACTTTTCATGGCACCTGCAATAGTAATACATAGGAAGAAACTAGGAAATATTTTCCCAGTGGGGTACTTATTTGAACTTCTGTTTTCAGGTCAACTAAATAGACTAACCCTGCACAGTGAGTGCGTGTGTCTGAGATGAGGACAAGCAGGTATGCACTGCCAGGGCCAGGATCACCAGGTATAAAGAAGTCAATTTTGAAGAAAGTTGTGTGTGCAAATGAGTTGTCATGGTCAACGTAAGGTGTACTGTGTGTGCATGGATCTATAGGAACACAGCCACAGAAATTTTGCCTTCACATCCTGGACAGGTGTGAGCCATGAGTGGTAGAGGATTAAGCTCAATGTGGATGCCCTAACCACGTGAATTGCCTCTTCCAGGAGTTGCACTGTTAGTTCCATAACCCTGACAAAATGTCAGAGTGCAACCTGATTGTTAATGTCTATTGGATGAGCTGTGATCACGACTATGTCCTTGACCACATGACAGACCATGTCTGGGTGTGGATACACCCACCACAGATGTAGCAGTTGAAGTAATACTACTGTGGGAGTGGAATCGCATACATTCGTGGCCACATTGGCTCACATCTGATGATGTAATCGTAGTTCTGCCTTATTGATGCTGTCCATCCCCCAGCAGATGATCTATAACAGACAGTGCATGGTCCAGTGTGTCATTCATCCTGTCTAAGGAGTCACACACATGGTTCATGTGGTCTTGTACATCAGAATGCATGAAATGCAGCAGTCTGATTATCTCTTCTGAGGCCCTGGTTGAACTTACCTGTGCTTCTGCAATGGCCCTGCACATATGCTGGGTGGCAGCTACTGACACTCCCAACAAGAGGGTGGAGGATCGTAAACATACCTTCTCTGAGCAACTCTACTGACACCCCTGTGTGATACTTCACCCTCCTTAACTAGGGGAAATTTACCAGTTATGCAGCTGGGGTAACCACACTACCCTGGTCAACTGAGGGGATTTGAGAGACACTCTCTCTGTGTTAGACATACCTTTTACAACCCCAGACTGTGCCTAGTCACCACCTCCATCCTTGTCAAGGACTACTAATCCAGTAATATTAGGCAGATGGAGGTCACAATGCTGCTTCCAGACAAAGTTTCATGCTTATAATATAGGTGCAGGGTTCATATCTAGAGAAGGTGATGTCTCTGTAAAAGTAGGAATGCTTCGTGTCAACATTTTACTTGTATAGGGCCACAAACTTGATAGATCATCACACTGATTTAAGACTGAATATATATTTTTTGTTTCATCCTTTGCAAGATGTTTGGCATTGTGCATTTGGGCCATCAACAATATCGTCAACTGAGTGACAGTTATCTTCCTATGGTAAAAATGTAAAATTTAATTTTGCATGCACAAAGACAGCTGTCAGACGTGCAAATGAATATGGTGATAACAGCACACCTTAGTCTGCGCTTTGGGCAGTAGTGAATGCAGAAAATATAACTGCTATGTAACTTTTTCAGTGGTTCAAGAAGTTAATGAAGTATGTTCTGAATAAAAGTATAAGCAGTGCATGGTTTGAATCCACATTAGGGATAGTTTACCTTTATGGGTCATGATAGATATTGTTTTGTATTTCTGTACTTTAAGCTGAACTACACATGAAATGTAAAAGGTGAATGTTGTAACACAACTATGTGCAATGGCTTCTAAACATGATAAGAGTTATCTGTGTCACCTGCAGTACTCATACCACTGATTATACTAAAACCACACTTCTATGTGCATGATGTGATAAATAGTACATGTGTAAAAGTATGAGGCAGTAAAATTAGCAACATAATGAATTAAGAAAGTATGAAGAGCACAAAACAGCTTTAAAAATGCCTATGACCATGGCCTCAGTGGAATATATTTTTCGTTATCCCAAGTGTACATCACACATATATGCTGTGTAGAACATTCCCTCTTGTAACCTCTGTATGGCCTTCTCCTTATTATGTGTTATAACATAAATGCCTCATGATGTTAGTGAAAACAACAGGTCATGAAGCCAACAGTTGCAAAACTGCTTATTACTCTTTGCACAGCAGTTGCTCGAAGCACTGACAGTACGCAGGAATGACTGTAGAGTAGTGGCACTTCATGCCTTACAGCAAAAGCTGAAAATAAGTAAGCAGACGTTAAGACTTTGCCATCGGCTGTGCAAATAAGCTTGGCCTTGGCACATATCAGTTAGCATTGTAGATATTATAAAAATAAATGCAATGGACATTTTTCCACAACAATACATATCTGATTCCAAATATTCCTCCAATAAAGGAATACATCAAAGTGCAACAGTTACAGGGTTGTCAGAAGTAGGTCTATATCCAGTCATGTTCAAAACTGTATACCTTAGCTATCACTTTGGAATGTTTCTTCTCCTGTGCATTAACAGTTAAGACACAGAATACAGAAGCTTATATTCTTTTTGTCATGTGTTCAACTCCAAGGTGCTCTCACTCATAGTTATTAAATGTTTATGTGCCAGGAAGGCATTTTGTAGTACTTTATAAAAATTACATAAGGAAAACAATAAATAACAACATCATGTAATTTTTTTATGTCATATTTGTTTGTGACAATGTTCACTTTATGAATAATATCAACCATCCTGCAGTACATGCCCAGAGGTGACAATACATCATTTGAAATGTAATGGAGATATCAACATTAACCAGCTGTTTCTGGAGTCTCTGTGGAGTGTTTGTAAATACACGCTGATCTACACACCTGACCAGGTTTTACAGCCATGCTTCTCACCTAAACTGGACACTGAAGAAATCATACAAAATTCTATTCCAGTACATTGCTGTGCTTTGTGTCATGCAATGTGTTTTTTTAGCTTGTCCATTATTGCACACAGGCTGGTACACATAAGATCTGATTTAGGGGTCAGTTCCTTGCCAGTTTTCCTGAGATCTTTGAGAAGACATTGCAGGGAGTCATCAAAGGTATTGCTCTGAGCACAGAGGTGGTATGAGAAGGAGGAGTCCAATGTTTGTTGGACTCCTTGTTAATTGTTATAGCTGAAGGCTACTACCAAATAACTATACCAGGTCACAATACAAGGCTGAGGCTGCAAACAATGTCACCAGTGCAAATGGCATCCCACAAATGTGCAAACTATGCTGCTACCATTATAGTGACTTAAAAAAGGTGCAAGCATCTTTACTGATTGGAGGAATATTATCAGACGCATAAATCACCTCACTTGAATAAGTGTATTAGCCCATAACCAGGCAAAACAATACCATAACTTGCCAACACAAACAGGTTTTCATAATATTTTTTGTCTATTCTGTGTAGCTTCTGCAGAGATTAAAGGAAACAGGGAAGTGCAACAGGAAAGACTATAACACCTCTGAGAAGTACAGGATAAGAATGGGTCAGGTGTGACTGATAACCATTTCATAATTATAGTGACTATAAACATATTTTATCAATTCTTGGACATCAGTCCATAATTATTAGACACAGTAAGACATGAGTAGTCATACTCTGTATATGCAAATCATACATACCTTGATGAACAACTCTAGCAACTTTGCATTAGCAAATTTTTCAGTAAAAATGTAGATTTATATGGGTTTAAATCCAAGCAGCAGCAAATAGTCAATGTTAGTTCGTATTCTTCAATCACTAACTTAGAATAACAGTTTATTCATTTGACAGAGAGGTTTTACGAGTTGTAATGCATAAAGCAGATGTCCAGTAGTCACACTATTTACATAATGTATATAATATTGAAGAGTTAAAGCTTTATTTAACATGCATACTCTATATGGCTTCATATTCACATGTGGATGTAACAAATCTAAATACTTATGTGAGAATATGCATGGAAAGGGATATATTCCAATTAGTTGACATTTATGATTTTTTCTGCATTGTCTCTCTTCTCACACTATATCTCTATTTTTTTCTCTTTAATGGTATTTGGACTATAATTTCTGCTGTAACAGAACCTCCAGCATGGGGAGCTAGACTGGCCACAGGGGATCATACTGCCATCCTTACACAGGTTGCTGTAATGCCACCGTCACAAGCAAAACAGGCAGTCAACACTTCTGGGTCATAACCTGGCAGCATTGCCTCCACAAGTCTTGCATTGTACCACCTGCATCAGATAGCTCTGACTGTGGGCTGGTGCAGTGGTACCACCAGGAGTAGTGTGAGTGGAGGTGGTGACTATGTCATCAGACAAGAGCTGAGAGAGTTGGTAGAGGAGAGCATGGAGAGGGGCCTTGGTGCCTTCATGCTATCAGATGAGTTCACACTGCTTTGTATTATATCACAATATACAGTAAGGTCAGTATAGTTACATACTCCTGTAACAGGAGAGGGAATCACATGACTATGTACAAACAGGCAGTGCAAAAAAATGGAAAAGCACAGTGGCAGATATCAGCAATAGCATATCGCAACAAGAAGTAATGCCTCAGGTTACAGAAATAATTTCTTCTGCTACCTGACCAATACCATTACCCTGTGCTGGTAATACAGATAAAAAGCCTTAAAGAACTGCTGTTAGAGGATGGGTTTATATGCATATAAATTCATCTATGAAACTATGTTCCATCTTTTACACATTAGGTAGCATGTATTAAATTCTACAAGTAAATCTGACACAATACCAAAACAACAAATTTAAAAAGGTTGTATTTTCCTTTATTTCCTTTTGTCATCTCTAAACCAGAACTATTCCATAATATTCAGATTAACTTTTCTGAATAGCGGCAGGCTTACATTAAATATTTTTCTAAGGTAAAGGTTACGGACAGGGGGCAGGACTAGGACTAGTGGAGGCACCCATTATGAAAGTGGTGCAAACTGTTAATGTTGATTTTCTGGCAAATGTGATGCTTGTGATGCAGGGAAGACATTACTTATGAGAGTCTAGGACCACTGTTATTCTTTGAACCACAAGGAAGAATATAATGTCCTAAACAGACATTCTACAAAATGCAGTACTCATAAAACATTTTTTGTATTTTTTTTTAGAAAAGGTGATGGAAAGAATCTCAGGGGGGTACAGAAACTAATCTGGATTTAAAGGAAATGTTTTAGCAAATAAAACTAACACCTAATATTCAGCAAGGGTTAAATGACGTGATTTCTTTGAAACGTGCTAAATAAAAGAAGGATATGTTAAGGTGGGCTGGTTGTAGCCCACCTTAAATTAAAGACAGGGGTAATAAATAGATAATTGAAATGAGTCATCACGTGATTTAATGCTGTTTAAATCTTAAGCAATATGTAAAATTTGTCTGATGAAGTCTTCTTGCAAGAATGACAAAAACAATAACCAGTACCTTTTGTATATTTTAATAAATCATGCAGTGAAATAATATCTTCTGGTGTTCTATTTTATGTGTATGTAGATGTGAACATGTGTGTGGATAGAGAGATAGACAGTTGCATATATAAAGAAAAGGATAGCTAAGTCTATAGGTTTATAAATGTGTGTGTGTGTGTGTGTGTGTGTGTGTGTGTGTGTGTGTGTGTGTGTGTGTGTGTGCATGTGTGTGTGCTTGTGTGTGTGTGTGTGTGTGTGTGTGTGTGTGTGTGTGTGTGTTAGATATTTAGATATATAGCACATATTTGTGTATTTATCTTTATTGTACCAATAGTGTGACAAGTTTGGCCTTCTTGAATAACTGATTGATACTACATAAGAGAGACAGAAGGTCTACTAAATTGATATGTTTGAGTGTGTGTGTGCGTGTGTGCGTGTGTGCTGTGTGTGTGTGTGTGTGTGTGTGTGTGTGTGTGTGTGTGTGTGTGTGTGTGTGTGTGTGTGTGAGTGCATGCGTGTGTGTGTGCATGTGAGTGTGTGTGTGTGTGTGTGTGTGTGTGTGTGTGTGTGTGTGTGTGTGTGTGTGTGTGTGTGTTAGATATTTAGATATATAACACATATTTGTGTATTTATCTTTATTGTACCAATAGTGTGACAGGTTTGGCCTTCTTGAATAACTGATTGATACTACATAAGAGAGACTGAAGATCTACTAAAGTGATATGTGTGAGTGTGTGTGTGTGTGTGCATGTGCACACGTGTGTGTGTGTGTGTGTGTGTGTGTGTGTGTGTGTGTGTGTGTGTGTGTGTGTGTGTGTGTGTGTGTGTGTGTGTGTGTGTGTGTGTGTGTGTGTGTGTGTGTGTGTGTGTATTTGTGTACTTGTGTGGTGTAGAAACTTATTGGTGTTTTTTTTTCAGTGTGTTTATTGAAGCTTGTGAGGTAAGTATTGAGCATGTAGGGTTTGGAATTCATGGTTAATTGTGTGCTGTGGTTCAGGTTGTTGGTCACAAGCATGTGGTGTGGTGTGTGATCGTGGTTTCATGAATAATTTGTCAACAGGGTAGTGTTATATGGATTTTACCCATTAGAATGAGCCATACATAGGTAGTTGTGTGTGTTTTTGCTGCTGAGTGTTGCAATGTATGTGTCTGAAAACATGTGGTGTGTGAGTTTTGTTTGCTGGAATGAGGAACTGAAGGTTGTATTCTGCATGTGGAGTTACGGGTTGAAATGTAATTAAAATCATGCTGTGTGTGTGTAATAGTTTATGTCTGGAATTCATGCATTGGAGTGAGTGATTGTAAACTTGTGGGTAAGAAATGCAGCATGTGTTAGTAAGTGCATGCGTGTGTGTGCGTGTGTGTGTGTGTGTGTGTGTGTGTGTGTGTGTGTGTGTGTGTGTGTGTGTGTGTGTGTGTGTGTATGTGCATGTATTTTCATATGAGTGAATGGTTAGTGATTAGAAGTATGCACTGTTTACATGTAGGTAGGAGATGTGGTGTGCATTTGAAAGGGTATGTGCTAGGGGTTTATATTAAATCAGCGAATGCTTAAAAAAGCGAATGCTGATTTATCTACCACATGTAAGCGAAAGCTTACAATCCCGAACACTTAGAACAGCGATTTTTTTCCCAGAGAAAAAAACTGCTGTTCCAAAAAAGAAAAAAAAAAAACTTTAAAACATTACATAAAGTGGGGGGCTTCGCCCCCAACACCCCCCTACTTAAATATACCAACTCCGAGATTGCACTACAGTAATGAAAATGGCAAAATAACAAAGGCGGTCAAGCAATTTCTTTCCCAAGGAAAGAATTCACTTATATGCCATTTTGTGCTTTCAAGTTCGATCAAGATGCATTCGAAATAATGTGTCTTCAATCATATAATAGGGAACTTGTGCTAGAATACAGAAAGCACATATTAAACGTGCTCTTGATGTCACTGTGTGAAAAGTGTGAGAGGTAACTGGGCACTGTGTCAAAGTGTGACAGATGGGTACTGAGTGTGACAGGTGCTTGTAAAGCTATGTGCCCTGAAAGACACTTACTGGAAGGAATTGATTATATATGTTTTATATGGGAGAGTGCATGTTGAGTGACCCATGACGTGTGTTTTGTACAAAGAATGTTGAAAACCTGGAAAATTATATTTCAGAAAAATCCAAAATAGAGTATTCACATATATGTTACAGAAACAGTTGATAAGCCATATATTCAATAATTCTGAAGAATCACCAACTGTATTTTTAATGATTTAATATAATGCTTGGAGAAGCATCCGTAGTAAACAATGATGCAGTTGCATTGAATAAGACCCTAAACAAATCTAAGTTAAAGGCCTTGGAGAAAGTCCAAAAGGATTTAGAGTTGCCTTGGGAACTCATATAATTTATTAGCAGTCTTTGGTATAAACTAAACTGAAGAAATTAATGCACAAATGATGAGAAGAGAAAAAGTATTTTTACATGACTTGAACTTTAAACAAATGGTGTGAATTACTGATACTGAGACAGAAGAAATATAAATTTACTGTGGTGAACAAAATGGAGAAATTCTGTGGTTATGATAAATGACTTTTTACATTCTACATTGTTAACACCCTGATTTAAAGGCTTTCAGTGAGCCATTTTTATGTAGGGAGTCAACCAATATTATTTTTTCATAATAATTATATGTTTTCAGATGTATTATTACATCATCCATTTTAATGTGATAGCTTGTTAAGCTGCTGTTCTTTTTGTTGTCTTTTCTAGCATCATTTTATATTTCTCCTAGGAAACAAACCTCTGAAAACAAACCTCTTAGGACTGGCAGTAACTCTAGGTTAATGGATGCTAATATGTAAGTACACGATAAATAAAAAATATGCCATAGTATTATGAAATAATCACAATTGTTAGGCATATAATTAGGCAAACAAAAAATGCAAGTCACTGCAGAATGGTTGGGCAAGGACCTTTGCTTGTGAGATATTTTTAGGCACAGGAAGGTATGATATAACAATGAGAGAGGAAATAATATTGCAAGTATACTATGCCTTGCCAAATTTCTAAATAGAATACACACAGTTCAGGAGAAAATGTCTGCAATGCAGTGGCATTTCAGAAAGCAACTGACATAAGACTGAGATTTTTTGCTCAAAAACTATAGACAAAGCCAAAAATAATGTCAGTGTGGAGGACAAAGTCCCCAAATTAGGACAATTTTTAAATATTACTCTAATTCAATTAAATTTTAAGGAACAACAGGATTTGCATCAACATAATTTACTTTACAATAAGAAGTATGAAAACCTTATATCTGGCATTATTGACTGATTGTAGTACTCAGTGATTTACCAGAAGGTCAAACATTTTATGTGAACAGGGCAAAAAATGAGTTAAAATTAGGGGTGCTCTGCAAAATTGGGGATAGTTGGTATGAGTAAAGGAGAGAAGAGAACGCCCCATGATATACAAGATTATGTTCAGTTTTCTGTCATTTTTGCCAAGAGACATTTTCTGTTTCTTTCAATATGGCTGGTCAATAAAACCTGGCTAGCATTCATGATGCCTTAGTTCTGTCCATAAATAGGTAACCTCCTAACATCTGACTATGATTTAACTTCAATCCTAGTATCGCATAAGGTTTTGACACTTTTAATTGATATAGAGTTTCTTCCTTTTCTTTACTTACTGTCGGTAAGAGTTAATCTCCAGAATTCAATAAACTCTGTGTAGGATTTGTGCAAAGCCTATGCGGAGTTTACATGTTAGCATGATGGTGCACAGTGAGCGATAGTTTGCAATGCATATTAATTATGCACAGCATTCCTAATCTATGTTTTGTGGTCAGCAGCAGTGTTGCCAGCCAGGAAACCATGTAAGCTAATGCAGATATCAAGTCTGTATAAAGCAGAGTACCCGTGGTCTGTGGATTTGTGTGGAATGCCACAGTGATCACCAGGGCTTCACAAATGACTGTCAATCTGTTAGTGCAACATATCTGCACAAAGGCCAACTTAAAGAGGGGACAAATAACCAGAAATAGGGACATACTTGGCATAGATGTCCCATAGAAGTGTGTTACAATATAACACTCTCAACCTCTTAGAGCAAGAAATCTGGACAAAGACATAAATAATGGGGGGATAAAGGTCCAAAAATAGGGACAGATTTTTAATATTGCTCTTCCAAACTTAGAACGTTGATAAAATAATAGGTTGTGCAGTAGCCTGCACTTTCTAAAGAGCATGACTCAAATATCTGTCATCAGTTTCTGACTTCAATCTGCAATGACATGACAGTGATTTGCCAGAAAAACAAAATGTTATGAGGAAAAGATCAAAAATATGAGGCAAAAAACCTGGACAGTCTGCACAAATCTGGTCATTTGAGAGGTATGAACTCAAATGTATGTAATATTGACTTGCATCAGTCCTGAGATTATCCCACTGATATGGCAGAAAGCCACAAATTTGATAAGGAACACATCTGGACATCCTAAGAATATCTGGACAGTAGAGAGATATGAATGCAAAGTATATGGTCCAAACACAGTACAGGACAGTGAACGTATGTTGCTGAGTATTATATCTCATTTGTGGCATGCTGTACTGAAGCTGTGTAAATTATCTGCAACAGGGCATGTACTGCCATGTAAAATGAACACTCAGTGGAATTGGATGTATTAAACGGGGACACACACACATGAATTGTTGGAATGAATACAGGAAAGAGGACAGGTGAAACTGCCCAATGTAGAGCACAGGAGGGCATGTCAATTGAAGATGGTTGTAGCAGAAATGCCAATCACATATCTAGATGGTACAGTAGGGACTGTACAGTGAAAATGTGTTTTATGTGACTGTCACACAAGGTGACATAACAATGGAGAGGATTTCTGTGTGAGATAAGGATCCCTACGTGAACACTGGAGAGAACATCTATAAGGGATCTGGCATACAATTGGGGTAGGGTGCATATTGTGAAGCTGTGCTAACTGATTTGCTTGAATATGAGTGTAGTCTCAGTAGAAGTCTCTGGTAAGTGAGACACAGGTAAAGACTCTTGGACAACAGTAAAATAACCAATGACAATCATGGACAGTATCAGAATAATAACACCAGTAATCCCATGCCTCTGATATAACATATGTGATTTGAAGTGATAAGAGATGAGTCTGCACACACACACTTGAACAACTATTATGATATCTACATACTTTATGTGAGTAACCATGCACACTGACCTGGCATACTGTAGCATCTGCTGGAGGTTTTGTGAGGAACACTGCTATACCTGTATGCGACATTATGGGCAATGCAGGCTAGTTGCCTTGTATGCATGGCATATATGTGTGTGCATGTGTGTGCGTGTGTGTGTGTGTGTGTGTGTGTGTGTGTGTGTGTGTGTGTGTGTGTGTATATATATATATATATATATATATATATATATATATATAAAAAATGAGAGAGAGAGAGAAAACACGATCTACATTGTCATGAATGAAATACATGCCATTAATGATGTCAAATACCTATGTATGTAGTGTGTGTATCAGAACAGGTAGCACCCATGTATCTGGTGTAACAACTTGATTGGTGTTCTGCACCATCAGACAGTTATGTATATTCCACTGGTCAATAACCTTTGTGACAGCTCACTGTGACAAAGGTGGTATACTTCAGTTACACATCACTTGAAGATGTGTTGAGAGGTACAGGAAGAAGGGTGTATTGTACACTGTTATTGGTGTGACGAAGGCTGGGAACCATGAATGTATTATGGAGGTATTATGGCCTCTGATGTGGATTTCCTTCACATATCCAGTACGTGTGCTACATTCAAGGGAGTAGTCAGCATCGTGACCACATGCTGATGGATGTAGCACTTACCACCTACCCGAGTATATGGGTCACATACCTACTGGTCTGATTATAGGGTGTGCTGTCCAAATTATACTTGGGTGGTGTGTTTGTTTCCTGAATTAACAAATCCCCCCATGTGTAATGTCAGTGCAGGAGTTGTCATGCCCCTGGCAGCAGTGTTTGCTATGTGCAGCTACTGTCTGTATTATACTAATGTCACAGTTGGAGTCAATGATTGCCCACATTCTGTATTCCTTCAGGCAGCTGTTTAGACACAGCATGTGTATAGCATTTGTAATGTCCATCACTTAACTAATGGACAGGAATGTGTCTAGCAGACAGTCCTGATGTATTGACCTGATCACTGGATCTGAGATATAGGTAAAATTACATATTTCAACATAGTGAGATGCCACATATGTGATACAGTGGTCTACCCATTTGGTGATATAGCTGCTTATGGCCAAATATAACAGAGTGGATTTGTATCAAATGCCTTGACCTGGTCAAGTTCCGCAGGATGTTACTGCTATCATGCATGCCTTCAATGAACTATTTGAAGACATCTGTCAGATGTAACAGACATGATATAGTATTAACAAGTCACATGGGTCTGTTGCACACAGCCATAATATGACTAGTGTACATGTAGAAGAGTTCCATTCTCATGTGTTGGTCCACCTCAAAGTCAAAGAAACTCAGGATGTCTGTATACATGCATGCATCAGGTGCTGTCTCCTCTACTCAGATGGATGCATGTTGATGTACAGCCCTGTATGGGAATATATCCCATATGGATGGTGTGTTGAAGTGTGTATTCCACTGTATCAGGAAGGTGTATGTACTGAGTCATGCCATAGGGAATATGTGATGTCGTCACAGGCCACTACTTCCATGTTGCAAGCCTGGAAGAAGGTAAGACAGTGTATGCTGCTTATTGTGATCTGGCCTAGGGTTTTGACACAATCCCCCATGCAGGTATCACTGAGAAATCCTCTCAGCTGGGGATTAAACTTTACATCAGTAGATGGATAACCAAATGGGCCACTGACAGAACACATACTGTAAAAGTTGGTGAATCAACTTTTACCAGTAGATATGTCACCACTGACAAACCCAAGAGATCTATGCTTGGCCCGTCAGTGTTTGGTCTGTATTTCTTGACAGTTCAGGCTACAGTATATGGCCATTGCCTTAACAGGTTTGATTATTCTTGCATATTGGGTGCAATCATTGAGATCACCAATGATGATAAAGTTGCACAGGAGGAGCTAGCGCAGAGAAATGAATGGGGACAAAGGCACACAACCTATAACTAAATGCAGAAATGTTTCTTTTTTATGTTGTCCATCTGAAAAGTGGAATTCCAAGTTAATCACAGTATTTATGCTATGCTGACACCCAGTGGTGGCAGCACTGGGAACACATGTAGATAGCAGTGTAACCTTTAACCACCAAGTATACACAACATACGTTACACCATCATATGCAGATCTTAGAATTGTATGACAGCACTGTAGTCAAACCACATCAGAACAGTAATAGAGTATAATGCTCTCTTCTGCATGTACCTCACCAGACACAAGAAGCAGCAGCTGGAGAGACCACTGGGCTTTCTCAGCAAGATAACACAGGGCTTACAAACCATGCCATGATGCATGCGGACAGAGTTAAAGCCACGTCACTGTAATCTGTCTGGAATAGGATGAGGTGATGTCTGTCTGGCCTCCAGGCCAGTGTCTGTCCCCTGTCCTGGTGGGAGTACTGCATATCCAAAAATCCAATATAGCTGATGGCATCAACAATGTCTGTTGAGGAGAAGATAAGTGTCCCACATGCTGGTGTAAAATGATCTCTACATTGTCAAGCATGAGTCACACATCCACACAGTTGACTGCAGTAAGAATAGAACCCCAACTTGTCTAAGTACACAGACTACAGAACACAGTTCCTTATGCAAGTGCCATAGCTCATGTCTGACTTGGACTGTCCCAGACAACACTTTATCACTTATGACATCAGCAGTGTCAGTTGAGGAGAAGATAACAGTGTCCCACATGGTGGTATAAAATGCTCTCTGTAATGTCAAGCAGCAGCACACACAAAAACACACAGCTGATTGCAGTGATAATAGAATACCTCCTTATCTAAGTATACATACTACAGAACACAGTACATTACCAAATAGTCACAGCTCAAGTACAGCTGAATTCTGATTTCTACAAACCTGCAGGTGAACTGATAGCAGATGACATCATCAGGCCATTTGGGGGGCACAAAGTTGGGTGGGCTGTATGAAATGCATGAGTAGGCATCTGCAAGAATCAAAATACTGTCAGTCCTTGATACCAGAGCCTTAACTGTAGAATACACACTTGTGCCCTTCTGTCTAGAGAAAAACATACCCCATTGAATGCTGTGAGAGCAGAACCCCTACCTGTCTAAGTACATAGACTACAGAACACAGTACTTTATGCAAGCACCATGGCACAAGTCTGACTTTTATAAGACTGCAGGTGAACTTATAGTAGATGAAATCATCAGGCTATGTGGAGGACAAGAAGTTGAGTAGCTTGCATGAAATGGATGTGCTGGCATCTGGAAGATGAGAGGCCTGCATAGGCTCAAAGCTTCATATGTTCATAGGGGGCTACTAGCTTTACAGCCCTACAGTGTTTAGAAGCCTAGCTGTGCAAAAACACAATTGCACTTATTGAGCATACTTGGATTGTCATTGTTAGCAGAGTAATTTTGTGAGCAGCACCAACTGGCCCTATCCATGAGGGACATAGGTGCCACCCCAGAAGTGACTTTACAATCACCTAAACAGTAGTCAAGGTTGTACTTGAACAGGGTCATTGAGGAGTACTGCTTCACATGCAGTGGTGAACTGTTACAGAGGAGTGCGAATCATTGATATCCAGCATTTGCAGTAAAGCAGGGTCTGAGACTGCTGTGCAGGGCAGGCATAGGTCACCTCTCAGTAGCCTGCATGATACTGACTACAGTGACAGGTCTTTCACTCTTTCCATGTATGTCATATTTGGAGACTATGGGGTCTCCCAGACACAACTCTGTGTTTTCTCCAATTGCTGCAGGTGTCTGGTGAGGTACAGACAGAAGTGAGTAATGTAGTCAATTAATGGTCTGATAAGGGTAGAGCAAAGCAGAGGTATGACCACCCTGGTCTTGGATGTGATGTCCCTATGTATGAAGTGTGCAATGCAGACTCTGTGTGGCACCACTATGGATACATAGTGATGAAAGTGTAGATTGCTATCAACATGTGTTCCCAGGTTTTGCAACACTGTGTTTGAGCTTAGAGGGGGGTTATGTATAACATAATTAGCAGGGGTACTTTGTTGCCAAAGGGGAAAATCAGCCATTGTATCCTTTAAGATTCAGTCTGTGAGTTTGGCATTAATCATTTATGTGTGGCAGCCCCTTCTGTAATATGTTACTGTTATTGGGGGGGGACTCGGTATTAGTGCATCCGGTTGCCAGTCATCTGCAGACTTGGTAAACCACAGGCCATCTACCATTTCCTGCACTTCAGGGATATAGTTTGCAAACAGATAAGGGCCCAGCACAGATCCTGGTGGTATTCTAATGGTAAGTGGCTAGTGGTGGAGTTGCAGTCTCCAACTTTGAGAGTGTGTGTCCTATCAGTGTGCCAGTTGCCTATCCCTCTACTGCTGTATAGCTTAATTTCCTCATAGGATATATTCACTATGAGACATGAATGGGGGATACTGTCAAAGGCTTTGGATAATTCAACATACTTGGCATGTCCTGTATCCCTCATCAAGGTCTTTGGGGTCAGTATCCAAGAAGTTCACAAGGTTCAATAAACAAGATCTACCCGACAAAAATAAAATGGGTCAGGTCAAGTGTGTTAAAGGTCACCTATGTCACTGTGGAAATGTTTCATGCTAATTCCTTTCTTAGCCTTGCAGATAAGGCATTTTAGGCATATGGGTCAATAGTTGTAGTTCTGCATGTTGCCAGATTGATGTGCATTGCATAGCACATGACATTTGATATTACATTTTGTACTGTGGTTGAGATATGTGTGTAAAAAGTACTGACATGCCAGAGTTGCAGTGCTTAGGGGGTAGAAACACATGGATGTAATGCAAATATATGATATATTGTTAGATAAAGTCCTCAGTTTTTAACGTTTCCACATGTAATTTCATGTCATATACGGGGAATGGAAGTAAATACCAGTAATTCAGCATGATATGTACATTTCCATAGAGCGGCAAGCAGCGAGTTTGCACAGTGGTTACCAAAGTGCATACTCATGCGTGATACACATTTGTTCATAGCTAAGCTGTACACAAACATGAGCTGCATTACTATTTCTAGCAGTTAGTATTGAGTCTATGAAATATACCTGCTGCTTAACTGACTCTGTAGCAGCACATGTTAATGCATTGACACATGCATTGTTGGGGCCAGATGGTACTGGGTTCAAATTCAGATTTATGTTATACTTTTAAATATTATTAAATACATTGCCACTGTTCACCATTGCTGTGTGTTGGTGTGCAATGCACACCTTCACACAATAACAGATTAAAGATATGAAATGGGGTAGATAGGACAGTGGTGAAATAGGAAGCAAACATGGGGAAGAACAAACAGAAAGCAGAGCAGGAAGAGGGAGGTAAGAAAGAACTATAGCTATCCATTTCTTTAACAGTGTAAAGTGAACATATGTGCAAAATATTAACTGAATTTGGACTGTCACCTCCAGAGAGAGGGATGACCACAACACAATCATGTTTTACAGTCAATTGGACCAACTCAAGTGTGTCAAGAAGACTTGTGTGAAATGGAAAGCTATGTATGGGACATTTATGTGGGGCAGGTGCCCGTTTTATTTTTGAGAGAGAGAAGAATAATGGTGATGGGATGTAGGTATGTCTGAGTCAAGTAAGTTGGGCAGGTTAGGAAGCAACTGCAGACAGAAAAAATAAACAAGACAAGAAAAAGGGATGGTGATGGACACAAAAGGTTGGGGGACACCATGATTGGGTGGAGGGTGGGGACATCCCGAACCCGTGGTCATCAAGGTGAGTGACAGTGAGAATTGAGTCCTCACCTGATGGACTCTCATCACTGTCACCTCATTTCTCTGCTGGCTGGAGTTGCTGAAGTCTCCTTATCCTCCTCCTAATACTCTGCAAAATAAGGGAAAGCAGCCTCTTCAGCCAGACTAAGGTGCACCAACGGTGTGGTAGACAAATATCTGCACCATCCCTGGCATCTCTGTGTGGGTGATAAAATCACCAACTCCTACTACTGCTCCTGGAGGGTACCACTGAACTAGCCTCTGGGGAAGGACTACCTGAGGTGGCAGGTAGTGCAGGAACAGCAGAGGCAGTGCTGCCAGGTTGGAATTCAGACATGCTTGGCAATGGTGCTGGAGCCAGTGGAGGGGAGCAGGTGGATCCTGTGGGGCAAGCCTACCCCTCTGTGCTGTGGAGCATTTGGTGATGTAGTACACATGGATGACATGAACACATTCTGATGACACATAATAAAATTAACAAAAGAAAATAAAAAATTGAATAAAATAGAATAAAAATAAAAAAGAGAGATAAGAGTGGGGGTGAGAGAAAAAAAAAGAGATTAGATTAGTACCATCATATGTGACATACAATGCATTAATACAATTATTTGACTCTATCTTAACTTTTACTTTTAAGACTACCACCTCCTAATAGATGCACAATGTACTACAGATTGCAGTTATTACTCCTTGACATGTGCATATATTGCATATATGAGTGTTCCAGTTATATAGATTACAGTTTACAGCAGGGCATTTATGCCACTGGTATATAGGTTTTAAGTTAATTTAAATATAATTGAAGAATTAGCAGCATTATATAGTTGGGAAGTGTCGTATTTGAACCTACAACCTGTGACAAAAGTCTAATATCATACTCTTGATTTGTGTTACAGACTAATGCATGCATACTTGCTTTTATAGTTGAGATATGCATACTCAAGTTGAAATAATTCTATAAAATACCAACAAAGCTATCTTTAACTTTTAATGCTACAATAACATTAATCTTGTGCTGCATACATACCACATGCCTCCACAGTCTAGCCCCATAGGTTCTGCCATTGATCTGCTGATCACTGTCAGCTGTGGAAAAAAACAGAATAGAACAGAACACCATTATATATACCAGTCTTGACTATATTCAGCTTTTAAGTGTTACAAGTACTCTCTGTAGTTAATACATACACAGGTGTGGGATGTCTATAGTCCTAAATTCCTCAGTCCAACAGTCAAGAGTATCCCTTTTCCTTCTCTGTAGGTCATTGAAATAATGTCTACATTGGTAACTGGTGTGCGGGATACTGGTGGCACTTGGATACATCCTGAGCTAAACTATCCCAAGCTTCTGACTTATACTGGGAGCCAGAATACTCCCTCAGCAGAAGCCTGGCAGTGTACCTCTTAACTAGAAGTCCAGTAAAAATCTTGTACTCTTGGACACCCCATCTCTGTGCCCTAAACCTGACACCTTCCACACAAACACCTGCCATGTCACAGATCAAGAGCAATGGTGAGTGATGGTTTCCTGCCAATTCCAGTTATCATGTTTACTGGGAGTGTGCACAGTGTTTGAAACTGTTGGCTCCACTTACCATTATGCAAACATGGTGCTCAGCAGTGCACATCTCCGAGCACAGTGTTTGCACATGGTAAGTGGTGCACAACAGTGAGTAAGCAGTGAGCTATTACATAATTGTAGTTGCAATTTCAAGGTTATTGGATGTACAGGTAGTTGTGTATGTGTGTTAGGCCAATGAGAAGGCCATGCCAGTCCAGATAGCAGAAATATACTTACAGGAATACAGTACACAGCATGCCCACAGTCATACATCTGATAATAAATACAATAATACATAGATATATACAAAAATAACTGACACAATACTAGTGTCTCAGCTCCCATACATATAATTCATATCAGCTTCACTATGTCAAGTGTTTTAAGTGAGAGTGACTATAATGGGAAGTGGAACAACAGTAAAAGTGTATGGAATATGCTGTATCCGAAGTAAGGACTATGTGTATGGCCGTCCTACACTTACACCTGTTGCCACAAAAAGGTTGATAAAACACTTCTCTATGTTGCAGTTTATTGCTATAAACTGCACTTTCACAACAGTAAAACAAATGTTGTTTACCCTGTACTAGAACCAAGAACCATCTGTTCTCCAGCCCTACACTTACACCTGCTGCCACAGGGCTAGTTACTTGACAGTCACTATTTTACTAATCATTCCTAAGGTCTCACTGTTAACTGCCATGCATTGTCACTTAGTGGGTTTGCATGATGCTTAGTAGTATTCATTGAATGCATCTAGCTTCTATTTTTGGGTGTCTGAGACCTGTCTGCTTCCTAGATGGGCCAGTTGTCCAGCTTGTGCATTGCATCACTTTGCACAAATCAGATAAGCAGAGCCAAAGTTGACATTCATTTTTATTTATCTCCCATGTTTGTGCTAAGTTGTGCATCTCACTAACACTGACCAATAAAAAAAAAAGAAAAAAAGAAAGAAAAGGGAGAGGTAATTGAAATGAAGAAAATGAATCTATGACATACACACTAGAAAATGTTGGTACACATAAGATATTTCTACATAGGTCTGTATATGAACTCTCACTCCAATGCACCTCCAGAACACAGGAGGGGTGCCTTATCCCTCTTTTCCACACAAACAGTTTTGCAGCAAAGACCTTAACCCAGTATGTACACAACCAACAGCATCTACAGTGATATCAAATCATGCAAGTGTTATTTGTACACTTTTTAGTTTTGGATGTAGTGCACCTAGTGATCACACAAGCTTCATGATTATTGCTTGCAAATATACAGCTCTGTCTTACATTTCTGTGTGGTTGTTGGACAGTAATCTGAGACATGCAGTGTGTAAGCCATTCTGTATCATTGGTCTTAAAATGTGTGAGGATATTAATTGTAAATAATATCATATGCAGTTGCCAGCAACTGAAGGGCAGGTTGAATGTTAAGAAACATAATTTGTGACTTGTTTGCTGCTTACTTACATTTCCAACCTTACATCTAACATTTTGCAGATCTAACCAGACACAGTCAATGGAAGTAAGGCAGTCTGCAGTGCTGTTGTGTTTTTATTCTGTCAACCACTAATCATTTGCAGTTATAATCCATTAAAACCAAGCGCTGAGGAGTGACTGCACTATGTTTACATCTCCTACATGGATCCAATTGTTTGGGGTTCAGCAATTCTAATACGTTCACACCTCATTTGCATCTTTACCATGCTAACACCATGTAGCTAGGCTAACTGATGGTGAGGAGACTTGTTTATGATGGCAAGACTGCACATAGTGCTATTTCTTCAGGATATCTCTACACAGAGGAGTACTGAACTTCAGAAGGCATGCTTCCATTTGGTCAGCTACATACTGCATATGTTGGAATGTATTTAAGAAAAATCTGAAGCAAAGGCTTTTACACTTTTATCTGTATGCATTAGTTAGAAGAATACTGATGGCATGGACATGTTTACTAAGCCATTTCAGAGGCATACATGATTGTCAATATATGAAAATGAAATGCTGTGTGAAAAATACATACAAATGTTTCAGGGACAGTTCCTTTGATAGCACTTTTAGCATTTCAAAGATGGTTTGTTAGGAAAATGTGTCATTTTCCTGCTCTTTGTATGGGGGGGGCAAAGGTGAGTTACTGTTATGGCACAAAGAAAGGATATGTTGTTCTTGTTACTCTCTATGTTTTGCATCCTGCCTGTTGTTCATATTTCACATCTATAGACTGTTTTATGTTTCTTCAGTGGGTAATACTGAGTGGCTACCTTTTCTGTTTTATCTGGAAATAATTATTCAGTACTTATGTGATACTTATGTGTATTATCCTTCTGTTGTCTTTTACGACACCTAGGAGTATGCCACCCTGATGTGTCAATCCTTGGAGACCCCCCCCTTCACTGATGCTGAGAACCAGATCATAGTGGATGCCTTTAGGCAACATGGTGCTTTTCTGCTGGAAAGGGGACAGGGAGATATGGCAAGTAGGATGCAAATTTGGCAACGGATCATTGCTGATCTGAATGCGGTGGGTGGCCAAGGCAGGACATATGAGCAGGTGTGCCACAGGGACACTGACATGATCACATCTGCATGGAGAAGAGCAGCTGTAGTGGGCCATGACCAGATTGGTGACAGGGGATGGCCTGCTAAGTAACTACCACTAACGCCTAATGAAGAGTTCCTGGCCAATATCAGGGATCCAGACAGCTCACAGGAGAGTGCAGAACAGCACGTCATGGATGTTGGAGCAACGGTGTCATAGACAGTAAGCATGTCCCAGGAGCAGCTTCCACATAGGCTTTGGTATCTCCACAGTTGAATACTGTTGTATAGTAAAACAATTTAAATTAATGTACTATTTCTGTGTCGCATGCATTTATTTTTTGGGGGGGTTAAAGATTGCTACAGTTATAGGCTTAGATTTGAGTCAACAGCTATATTCTTGTTGAAAGTATAGTTAAATGGACATATAAAGGGGTAAAAGTATTGCCAACTGTGTTACCATGTTGCTCTTACCTCTTGCTTAATTTCATCCAGGCCCATCTGGATTCCAGAGGAGGCTGTCATTTGCAGATGGCTAGCCAAACATTTTTATGTCAGTGCTGCTGAGCAATTGAAATAAATATTTGAGTGTGTGCTGTTGATGTCAGGCCTGTTGTGTGTATTGCTGTGATGTCCATAATAGTGACACCACTGTTCGTTTGCTAGCATATATTGGACTACAATAGTGTAGGTATTATTGTTGTCCTGTGTGTCTTGCTTTTTATCACAGGTGATCATGACAGTGAAAATGTGGGCCCTCTGCCTCCTGATGTCAGTGTATCAGCAGACTCTGATGATGATGGTGACTAAAATGGGGCACAGTCGTGGGTGCAGAGGTTGAATCTGAGACTGAGGTTGATGTACAGCCATCCCTTGCAATTCCATCAGACACAGCCAGTAGACCTACCCATACCCATTCCAGTGACCACACAGATATTGGACAGGTGGAGGGTGAGGCCACTGATCAGGGAAGTGTGGTTATTGTGATTTCAGTGCCTGTTGAGTTTGGCCATTGCCAAAGTGTGGGTGATGTGCCATGCTGGAGGGTTGATAGGGGTCCTCAGAGGGGGTATGCTGTCCCTCTTCCACCTGGTTCAAGTGTCTCTTCCTATGCCACTCAATGTATGTTTAGGGCCATCATGGAGGCACAGGCATGTACCCATACGTGCTTCAGACAAATGCTCAGAGTTGCAGATGTGGCACAGGCTGACATGGGTGACTGTATCCACCATGTTGCCAATTCCATGGATTGAGTGAATGACAAGTTGGAATGAGGGGTGTCTGTCATGGAACATGCATTGCATGTGATGGAACATCTGCTGGGAGGTGAATGGCATCCTTATGGGTGTAGATCAGCCACATCATCTGCTGTCAGCCAATGCAGCAGTGCCAGATTATACTCCCATAGTGATAGTACTTCCACTGCACTGTCAGTGAGTGTGGTGTCCACACCAACACATGGCAAGCCATGGGATCATAGTTCTGGGTGTCCCAGTGAAGGGAGCTTGTCTAGCAGACTTCGTTCACATTCAGGAAGCAGCAGAGCATCTCACCTTGGACATGGACATGCCAGTGCAACTCCTGGCAGAGCCAATTCTCTTGGTCGGGGACAACAATGATGAAACACCACCTCTACAATGCATGTCTCACACCTGTCCGACATACCAAGATGTAGAGTCAGCACAGAGCTTGGCTGTATCCATGCAGAGTCTTGCCACCAATTTCACCTGGAGGATTCCTACAGTCAAACACTCAACAGTTACATGGTTCAGCCGTGCAACTTAAAACTCATATTGTCTCACTGGCCATTTGCTGGTTTATCCATATGTCTGCCTGCTTCTCTTTCTTACTTACACACACTCATTGACCTTTTGTGTCAGCCTAGGCCTCCTGCCCCCCCCCCCCCCACATAACACCCTGTGCAATTGATGATAACTGTGCCATAGCCCTGTTTTCTATCTTTTGGATTCAGAGATATGTAAGCTTTGTGTCTGATGCTCAGGGTACATAGCTGACTTAAAGTGCTTAGTATATCTGCATTTCTGGTGTTGAACTGGTAATTTTACCTTTGACTTATATTGGCCTTGGAAAGTTACACAACTGATAGCATCAAAATGTTCCAACTATATTGTGACTCATCTTGTGAGGGTTGTGAAGTCAGAAACTGCAATGTGCACCATTACTTTGTAACTTCTCTCTTTAATGAATTTCCATTACAATGAATTTCCATTATGTTCTACAAGGAAACAGCTCCACTACTTATTATTAATGCTCACCCCCTCCAGGCATGTCTAAAGGTCAGTTCACTGTGCTTTCTCCTATTAACTTGATGAATTTGGGCATCCTAAGGCAATGTAGCAACTGCCTCATGTACACCAACAATCCTCTCCTCTTACCTCCCAACTCTCAGACTTGTGAGAGATGCACTTATATATCCAAACTGGAAACCACACACTCTCCAGCCAAGACCAGAATAGCTTGTCAAGAGGAGGTCAACACTTGCACCACACCACATGGAACAAACACATAGTCCTCCAGAACACACACCAGCACTGCCTTCACATAAAAACACAAACCACACAGCCACCTTCATGGAGGCTCTCAATAAAAATCTACACAAACAGCAGAGACCTCCAAGGGAGAAACTCACTTGACCAGCAAAGCACAACACTAATCACAAGACACATAACTCTCCTAAACAGTGTGCCACTCAACCAAGGCCCTTAAGGCAAAACAACATGCCCAACACACTAGTCATAGGTGATTCGATAGTGAGGCACACTGATGTTCCACTCACTAGGTTGAATAAGGGGAAAGTAACAGTCAGCTGCCTGTCAGGTACCAGGATCTGCCACATAATGCACATACTCAGGTCCCTCAACAACAGGTACAAATATCACTCTGTCATTGTACATGTGGGTGTGAATGACCTGAGTCATTACTCCCTGGACTACATGAAAAGAGACATGGAGGAGCTCTTGGATACTACCATCAGTCAGAATGATACCATAATACAAGCAGAAAATGATTGATTTCAACAACTGGCTAAGTTTCTGGTGTCATTTTAAGGGGATCCAGTATCTGTCTGCCTGGGGGTGACATAATTGATAGACCTCGATGTTTTGCCAGAGATGGCCTGCATCTGTCACCCCTGGGCTTGCGGATACAGGCCAAAGCTCTTGCCATCCCTATAGTGCCTTTTTTAGGCAGTGTTCCAAAGACCAAATTATCACTGTAACAGCTACAAACAAATGCAACCTGAGGGTCATGTTGCTCCACACTAGAAGTCTAATTTTCAAAATGCACTCACTCGAAGCACTCCTTAAAATGGAGAACATTGACATTTGTCCTGTAACAGAGACCTGGTTCAGAGTCAGCAGAAAGCACTCCTGCACTACCAGGCTATAACTCATTCCACACTTTTTGGCCCCAGAACTTGGACCAAAGCTCCAAAGGTGGTGGCATTTCCATATTCATAAAGGATGCACACTCTTCCAGACTGGTAGCCCAGGATAATTCATCAGAGATACTTCAGGTGCAGCTAACATTGGGTAAGACAGTGATTCAGGTCGTAGTCTGCTATAGGTCTCCAACCATGTCCTAAGACGCACACTCTACATTCCTAAGCACCCTGGAGAATATTAAGGTTCAACCTAACACTCTCATACTGGGTGACTTTAGCTACCCTCCCATTAACTGGGAAAACTAGTCATGTACCAATACACTTGCCCAACATTAACTGGAATTCATTAATTCCAATGTCCTGGGCCCCCACTAGAGGTAGCAACATCCTTGACCTGGTCATTACTAACATGGGCGACCGTTGCTCTACACCACTAGTCAACTCCTCCCTGGTTAGATCTGACCACAAACTAATCACCTTGGAAATCCACATCCCTGCCAACCCCCCCCACCCCCCCCAAAGGTAACCACCATGAAAAACTTCAACAAAGCTAACTTTGGGATCCCAAAAACAGAGTTGGCTAACTTTATGGCACCCATGCAAATGGAGAATAGTTGCATGACCACCAAATCATACACCAATGCACTGTACGAACACGTACACAAATGCATGGATCTCGCCATACCTAATAGAACCAAGATGCTCTCCACAAAAAGGAAGCCAATCTGGTGGTCCCCTGCCATAAACAAACTATACAACAGAAGGAGGAAACTGATGCAGAATAAGCTGAAGTCCCAAGACTGGAAAAACTGCCTTATCAGCCTCAACAAAAAGTTGAGATCCCTCATCAAATCCTCTAAAGCTAGCTATGAAAACAGAATTGCAGCAGATAGTAAAGACAACCACAAGGCCTTCTATAGTTATGTTAAGAATATCCATGGCAATATCCAGATTTGCTCTGAGGTACTTCGTGATGGTACCTCCTATACCGTGCCAACAGATAATTGCTAATATACTGTCTGACAGATTCAGTGCCAACTTTACCCCTCCCCCCAAAGGACCAATCACAATACCAGTAGATTGCCAGGCACCCAGTATTACTATTGCACAGGTTAAAACAGCACTGTCCAAGGCCAAGAATACAGCTTCTATGGGACTTGACAATATCCCTGGCTGTGTTCTACATGAACTACAGAGTGAACTAGCACCTCACCTGTATGCCATGTTCAATCACGGCCTCACCTTAGGCTTTGTCCCTACCGAATGGCGCACTGCTGCAGTCATCCCTCTCCACAAAGGAGGAGGGACAACAGACCCTGGGAACTAACGTTCCATTAGCCTGACGAGTCTGATATGCAAAGCTATGGAACGCATCATCATGGACCTAATAAATAAGGATATAGGGAATCCCCAAACTCTGGATCCCCACACAGTTTGGTTTTGTGAAGGGTAGATCATGCCTGCTCAAACTGGTCGACTTCTTTGAGTCAGTCACCAGAGCTGTGAGTGAAGGCAAGATGGTTCATACAGCCTACCTTGGCCTGGCCAAGGCCTTTAATACCATTCCCCACTCAGGAATCATAAAAAAACTCACTAAGCTAGGCATCAACCCCTATATCACTAGGTGGGTTGCAAACTGACTCACAGCCAGAACCCACAGTGTGAAAGTAGCTGAATCCAAGTCAGACTGCCGACCAGTCACAAGCGGAGTCCCACAGGGTTCAGTCCTGGGGCCTCTCCTGTTTGGTATCTACTTCTCTGAAGTCCAGGCCAAAACGAAGGGACTCTGGCTGACAAAGTTCACTGACAATTGCAAGTTGGGAACTATTATTAACTCCCCAAGTGATGTTGACATCCTTCAGAAAGGCCTCACTGAGACCAATGACTTGTGTCAGAACCATGGCCTTAAGCTCAATGCCAAAAAAATGTGTCATCATCCCCTTTGGGAAAAACCCGGTTCCCATGAATTACCATATCGATGGTAGTCCATTGAACATAGAAGGTGTTATAAGAGATCTGAGAAAACAGGTTGACAGCAACCTCTCTTTTGACCACCACTTTGCCACTGTGAACAGAAAGTCCTTCTATGTGACACATCTCATTACTAAGAGTTTTGCATTCAGGAAGACAGAGGTCATTGTCTCCCTCTACTCTTCCCTCATTAGGCCAATCATTGAGTGCAATGCCCCATTTGGCATGTACCTCACTAGACACCTGCAACAATTGGAGAGGCAGCAAAAGTATCTCACAAAGAGGATCCTAAGCCTTAAACACTTGTCATATGTGGACAGACTCAAAAAACTCCAACTATTCTCTGTCAGAGAGTGCCTACTTACAATCTCTCTTTGAGTTACAAAGCCATGCCTGACCCAGCTCTGTTAGAAATGCTACAGCTAAAGAAATGCCAATCCCTCCACACCATATACTCCAAAGACCTCAACCTCATTACCACAATCAATAGAACGTGCTGGAGGGACAGATTCATAACCCAGAGAATGCCCATGCTATGGAATAGACGTCCCATACATGTCAAGCAGAGCACCTCACTGGCCTTCTTCAAGAGAAATCTTGATGAGTGGATGGGAAATAGAAACTTCACCCCAGGGATCACTCTAATGGCTTTACTCGACAGAGGCACTGGGAACTAAGGTCAGGTGGCACGATGCCAGGATAATCCTATGGGCTAGGCTTGTAAGGGACCCAGGGCCATTAGCCTAGTATAGACCTATGAACCTATGAACAATCCAAAAAGTTTAAAAATCGAAGTACAAAGTTTGGAAGTAAAAAAAGAAATTCACAGTTCTGCATAATAATTCACAGCTCTCCATTGAAAAGTATAAAATTCAAAAGTACAAGTTATACAGATGATAAAATCATAATTAAAAAACATATTCACTGTATAGAATAGGCAGTTGTAGAATAAAACAAGTTAGAATCAATAAAGAAGGAAAAGGTAGGACAGATGAGAAATATAATACATAAAGAAAATGTCTGTAAATAAGAGTTTACAGTTTTGGGGAGAGTAAAGAAGAGCATATGATCCAGGCAAAGGTAGGTAGCTAAGAAGCAAAAGAAATGTAGGTGATATGGTATAGAAACATATGAGTTAGTTTTACAAGTAGTAGAGTGAGAGTAAAAGATGGGTAGTAGAGGGATTAGGTAGAGTAGAATTGGAATGCTAAGGACTGCAAAATAGAGGGGTATATAGACTGGAAGATGAAAAATGAGTTAGTTTAAAGGCAGTTAGTAATAGGTTACTAAAAAGAGTAAAATTAAAGGGGTATATAGAACAACAAAGAGAAAAGTAAGGTAACCAAGAATTAATGTTAGAAAATATTATTGTGGAAACAGAATTAATAAACAGGAAAGTGGGGGAGGAAAAGAGTAAAGGAGGAGAGAGGGAGGGAGGGAGGAAAATTTAGGTGGGATAGTTACATTGACATTGCCAGGATCTGGAAAGGTGATTTCTGAGAGTTGTCTTGAATTTATGTGCATGAGTAATATTTCTGATAGCCAAGAGAAACTTATTCCATGACAGAGCAGGAAGATAGCTGTATAGGTTTTGTCCAAGAGATTTTTTAGGTTTATAGATCTATAAGAGGCATTGGTCAGAACTTCTGAGGGAGCATGATGGGTTACAGAGGGAGACAAGAGAGGATAAGCTAGGACAGGAGGAGGGCTTACTAAGAATAGTGTGGATTAAAAGAAGTTGGGAATATATGAGGTGGTTTGGAAATTCTAGCCAACGGAGGGTTTGGAGAGAAAGACAGTGATGTAATTTAGGTGGCATGTTGGCTGCAAATCTGGCAACTTTGTTGTATGTAGTTTAAAGTTTGGCTAGAAGAGAGGACTGTAAGTTAGTGAGGATTTGAGAGCAGTAGAAAATATTAGAAAGAAGATAAGCACAGGCAAGAGAGAATCTAGAGTTAGGGGTGAGGTTTCTTTGGTTTCTGTAAAGTAGGCCAAGCTTTTGGTAAGTTTTCTTTATATAGTTATGAACATGAAGATCAAATTTAAGTTGTTCATCAATGATTACACCAAGGAGGTTTGTATAGGGTTCAGTTGAGATTAAGGTGCTGTTAAGGGAAGAAATGGTGAAAGAGGATTTAAGATGATGGAGGGTTTTAGGTAAAGGCAATCTAATTGCTACACCAGCTTTTGTTCAACAACCCACAAGTCATACAAAACTCAAAAATATTACTGCATACAACATACTATTTTAAGAGGGGGCTTACATGCTTGTAGGGCACCTACACCTCATTCTTAACCTCCCTGTGTCTTCTCTGTCATCAAGAATAGCTATCCCATGTGACATTATTCAGTGCACGTCTGACAACTTGAACAGCTAATAATGTTGTTTTGTTGCAGCATATACCTCCAGGTCAACAGAGCTGGATTGTGGATACATCAGGTCCTATGCAAGGTAATGAATCACGTGGCCACCAGCCACACCAATATCCCATTACTTGGTTGTCTCTCTCCAGTAATAATTAACACTGTTCAAACCTATCAGTGTACATTCTATTTTCTTCTTTATTTTTGCAGTTAAAACAGAGATTTGGATTTCATTTAAAACTTGTATTTCAAATTTTACAGAAAAACACTGACAACTATTTTCTAAACAAAACAAAACACTCTCATATTCGAAACAAACATAGCATAAACAAACGATAAACCTCTTCCCTTGAAACTCACATTTAGAGAAAATGCATCTGGCAGCCCATTAAACTACAAGAGATGTGATGTGATTCATACTTAAATATCATATAATGAAGTATTTAGTATCTATGTGAATAATGTAGGAATTTAAAAGACAAATGTTTAACACATTTGCTAACAACCTGGAATAGCCCACTGGACACATGTCCTTTTTCAGGAATAACCCAGAAATACAATCTGGTGAAGTATCTGGAGTTATTAAGGAGTGTTTGCAAACAGTTATGAAAAATATGGCATATTTCCATGGTTACATTAATAATGCAATGAGTGTGATGTTGTCTTGTTTGGGTGATATATTCATTCTATGGGTATTATTAAACAGAACATTAAAACATGGTGGGTAATGTGAAAACATTCTGATAATATAAGAATGCTGTTTTGATAAAGCAATTGTAACTATTACCTGTATTTTCATAACTGCATTGATTTCATAAAATCTGTGTGACCTATAGGTGAACGAATAGCTCTATGTTATACAAAACATTAAGGTACACAACATTGCCATTGTTACTTGCCATCTAATGCAAATGTTTTTTGGCAAAGGACCAACTATTTAAGATATTTTTGGATACGAATTACTCATTAGATTGTATGAATAGTATTCATAAAGGTGTGGTAGAAGGTTGGGGTATTAAATATAAACCCCTGTTGGGAGTTGCCCAAGATACCTTTAATATGAATTCATATTCAGATGTACAGCTTGAGCATGTAAGGGTTAATTTCACCAATTCCTTGATGGTGATGTACAATATGAGCTCTAAGAAGGTTATAGATATTTTTCCAATAATTGGAACATATTAAAAATTAATGAAGAACTATATAAAATATTAGGTGAGAGACCCAATTTTGTTTATAAAACAAGCAGAAACTGTAAAACACTTCTTGAACATCCTATTATCCATAAAAGTGCTGGGAAGTGGGTACCTGAAAATGTGGGGCATGTAGTCACTGTCCCCACATTTTTCAAAACAAGGTGATCTTGTTTGTGTTTGATAAGTTTCCATATAAAATTGTATTAGCATCTGGGAATTGTGCTAGTGTGAGAGTGATATATATTGCAATTGGCAAAAGTTGTTCAAAGTTTTATGTTGGGAAAACTGAAAGGCAGTTTTGAAAAAGAATATATGAGCATTTATGCACAATTTCAAAATGTAATGGAAACAATGCTTTTTATAAGCACACATTGGAATGTGAAAAATCCGGGTTTTTATTTGGTTTACTTGAATTAGTCCCCTGTGATTCAAGAGGTGGTCCATGGGAAACCATACTGGAGTACCAGGAACTGGTATGGCAACTTTGATTGGGTGCTTTCCAGAGACTTGGCCTCAGTGATCAATTATCTGTTGTCCCTGTTTTAAAACTTATAGAAGTCACACCAGGAAGTCCCAAAAGAGAACGCCAGCAGACTGTATTCTTTAATATGAACGCAGTTTTATTTTTTTAAGAAAAAGCGTTTTCGCCACAAAAAAGCAAAGCTGCATTGCTTTTTTGTGGCGAAAACGCTTTTTCTTAAAAAAATAAAACTGCGTTCATATTAAAGAATACAGTCTGCTGGCGTTCTCTTTTGGGACTTCCTGGTGTGACTTCTACTTGTTTTTTCACTTGTGTTCTGGTTACTGTTTTAAAACTTAGATCAAATTAGTTCTGTTATTGTGTTTTTGTTCCTTAAGGTTTGAGACATGTGTGTGTGTGTGTGTGTGTGTGTGTGTGTGTGTGTGTGTGTGTGTGTGTGTGTGTGTGTGTGTGTGTGTGTGTGTGTGTGTGTGTGTGTGTGAGTGTGTGTGTGTGTGTGTGTGTGTGTGTGTGTGTGTGTGTGTCTATATATATATATATATATATATATATATATATATATATATATATATATATATATATGGGTCTACTACAGATGATCAAAGTTTTAAAACATCGAATTTCATATGGCCGAGACCATATGTTCGACGTTTCAAAAGTTCGAACACCTGAAAAAAAAAAACAAAACAAAAAAAATCCTGGATGTTTTTTGCAGGGGGGCAGGCTCCACTGCACCCCCCCCCCACTTCCTGCTATTTAAATATACCAACTCTGAGATCCCACTACAGCGAGGAAAAGGGAAATTTTCCCATTCCACACTATACGGAAATCTCCGTCCAGAACGTCTGAAGTTTTAAAACTTTGATCATATGGTCTCGGCCATATGAAAGTCGAAGTTTTAAGCTTTTGATCATCTGTAGGGGACCCATGCGCATATATATATATATATATATATATATATATATATATATATGTATGTATATATATATATATATATATACATATATATATATATGTATATATATATATATATACATATATATATATATATATATATATATATATATATATATATATATATATAGTTTCACTTCATAATCTCGAATGTCTGAAATCTCGAATTTCAGCATTTTGAAACTATGAAGCCAAACCATTCACAATCCCGAAACCCACAATCACGAACATACATACACCAAACACCACTCAACACATACACACATCATTCTACCCACAGCACACAAACCACACAACCCTACACTACATGCAAGCCCCCCTGCAACCCACACCCCCCCTACTTATATATATCAACTCTGAGATTGCACATAATGAAAAAAAAATCACACCACGGCATTCTACACTCGCTCGCACACAAATGAACATCGCACATACACAAACACCAACAAATCCAACACTCACATTCATACTTACTCCTCCCTACCCTTACCCACACATACAATGTACAAACACACACACACACACACACACACACACACACACACACACACACACACACACACACACACATACACTCACTCACCTTCAATTCCAAACACCATACCAGCCAAACACTTCACGTAACTTACCGGAAATGCATAAGTGCGGATTCGAGATATTCGAATTCGCTCTTATGCACTTTCAGCATTCTGCATTTTCAGCTTCATGGTCTCAGAATGCTGAAATTCGAGATTTCAGCATTTCGAGATTATGAGGTGAAACCATATATATATATATATATATATATATATATATATATATATATATATATATATATACATAGGTATATAGCTACATATATATATATATATATATATATATATATATATATATAGATATAGATATAGATATATATATTTCTATTTTTTTATTTACATATTTTCCCAACTAATATGTTGTTATTATTATTATTATTAGTAGTAGTAGTAGTAGTAATAGTAGTAGTATTAATGCTTTTCTACAATTGGACAATTGCTATCATATGATCTTATTAAGGCTTTATTTAAACTAATGGTTTTAATTGTAATTTAGTTCTGATGAATTCCCGTTTCATATGTAAGGGAATTAAGCACTTAGCTAATGTCTTTTACTGGAATATTTTGAATAATAAACTTCGGTTTTAGAATTGTTTGCTTTTCTTTCCTTATGGTTTGGAAAGTATTTAGGACGAACACTATGTGAGCCATTTTTTTGATTTTACAGGCTACTATATTATGTAACATGCCTCATTTATCAGATATTATAAATCTAAAGAGCCGTAGGGGATTTTAGAGAAAACTTTCAGAAAGCACATGATTTTCTGGTGGAAGCAAAGGTGTTAATTAGCCTCCTGTTGTTGAGGATTGAATGAGTTAACATTAAACTCATAGGCTTTGTGCTGTCCAGTTTATTCACAGCTGAATAATTAACAGACTGGGAACATTCAACAGAACAAGAAAACTAAGGACCAGATCCAAAGAACATTGCTCATGTGATGATGCTCCTGTTTACTGTAATTTACTTGGCTTGCAGTCCAGGAGATGATTGAGGAGCCAGTTTCCAGTTGCACCAAAACACTGCTTTGTTAAGTGGCTTGCTTAGGAACAAAGCATGAATATGAGACAAAATCAGATATTTTCTGCAAATCTGAAAACACATAAGAGCAGAGTACTCTAAATCACTTAAAAAGTTAATAGAGCAACAGGTTTTACATTGACATGTATTTTATGATTCATGAGAATATGTAACTATATGAATGATATTGACAGAATGCAGTCCTCAGTGATTAAAAAAAAGGAAATGAGGACTGGTAGTTGGTGTACAGGATTAAGGCTGCTGCCTTCCATAGGCAAGGTTCAGGGTTTGACTCAAAGCTAGTCATTTAACTATGCAATGCCTCCTAACTGTACTACGAAATGTTCTTCTTTCTATTGAAAAAAAAAATAGAACAAAACAGCAATCTGCATGACATATCTCCCATGCACTCACTTTCCCACCAGATGGTTGATCTAAACCTGACACAAAAGTGAAACCTTTCTGTTGACAAAGAAAACAAAAACAGTCTTACACATTTCCTGACTGATCTCAATCAAATCTCCTGCAGTGGAAGTAATTTCTCCTAGGACATACTCTTTCACATGCACTGATGTCATCCTCCTATGAAATCTAGCATGATGGATATGCTGATGCTGAGGTGTTGAGGTGGGCTTCTGGATGGAGTATTTCTGGGCTGAGACAGTTTTTTTTTAAGCAACCAAACCTTTTTATTTTTTATTTTTATTTTTTAAAGCCAGGCCTGGCTCCCCAGCCAGGACCGGGCAGTAGGCAGCTGCCTAGGTTGCTTTGTTCTGAATCCAGCTCTGTTAGTGATTTCTCCATAACTGAGTAAAGGAATGTCTGAGCATACATAATCTTATACAGACTCGAGATACTAAGGGTAAGTCTATTGAGTTAATTGTAGCCTCTAAAGCTTGTAAATATCACTGACAGCATAAATTAAAGCTATCAGTGTTTCATTTAGTTTTTTGTTTTCATTTTTTATAAAGCACTTTTCATTTTATGAGTAAAATTGTATACTGTAATTCATTAAATGATATATATATATATATATATATATATATATATATATATATATATATATATATATATATATATATATATATCTGTCAGCCAGGATATATATTATATGAGCCAAAGATTCAGTGCCGACTTTACCCACCCCCAATGGTCCTATCACAATACCAGAAGAAAGCCTGGTACCAACCATTTCTGTGGCACAGGTAAAAACTGCATTGCCCAAAGTCAAGAATACAGCATCCATGGGACCTGGTAATATCCCTGGCTGCATCCTACATGAGCTACAAAATGAACTAGCACCACATCTGTATGCCTTGTTCAATCACAGCCTTACCTCAGGCTATACCCCTAATGAATGGCACACTGCTACAGTCATCCTGCTCTATAAAGGAGGAGCAACTACAGACCCTGGGAACTATCGCCCCATTAACCTGATGATGCTGGTATGCAAAGCTATTGCATGCATCATCATGGACTTACATAACAAAGATATAGGCAATGTCCAAACTCTTGACCCCACACAGTTTGGCTTTATCAAGGAGAGATCCTGCCTGCTGAACCTGGTTGACTTCCTCGAGGCAGTGGATGATGGTAAGGCAGTGCATACAGCCTACCTCGACCTGGCCAAGGCCTTTGATACCATTCTCCACTCAGGTATCATTGATAAACTCACCAAACTAGGCATCAAGCCTTACATCACTAGGTGGGTTGTAAATTGGATGACAGACAGGACCCACAGAGTTAAAGTTGTGGATTCCAAGCCAGACAGTCGACCAGTCATGAGTGGAGTCCCACAGGGCTCGGTCCTGGGCCCTCTCCTGTTTGCCATCTACTTCTCAGAAGTCCAGGGCAACACAGAAGGACTCTGGCTGACCAAGTTCACTGATGACTGCAAGCTAGGAGTCATTATCAACTCCCCAGGTGATGCAGACATCCTACAAAAAGACCAAGTGGATACTTACCTCTTGTGAATCATTGGTCTTCTGGATTTTAGACTTCTGAAGCTGTCGGTCTTGTCATCTCAGGCAAATGGGTGTTGGGTAAGTGAGCAGTCAGTCTACTGAAGTAGACCTATATATATATATATATATATATATATATATATATATATATATATATATATATATATATATGTTTATGTATAATTCTGTTTTTTTATTCCTCCAATAGCCATAAATCTAGACATCAGTTTATGGAATACTGTTTCATCAAAACATCAGGATGGACTTTAACATTGACTAAGGGTGGGGCGCGTCTTCTGTGGAGCAGCAGATCAATGAAATGACATGTGATATATCAGGCTTGAGAACCGAATGTTCAAGCAGTTTGCATTTTGATGATGTGCACTATAATGTTTTATATATATATATATATATATATATATATATATATATATATATATATATACATATATGTGTGTGTGTGTGTGTGTGTATATACATGCGTGTGTGTCTGTGTGTGTGTGTGTGTGTGTGTGTGTGTGTGTGTGTGTGTGTGTATCTGTGTGTGCATGTGCATCCCTATGTGTGGGTATATGCACATGTATAATTTATATTTTAGTTATGTATTTTAGTTTGAATATTAGTTAGTGCAGAACTTTAGATTCATATCTGTTCTGTAGGTGATGTCATTCGTAAACTGGCTTGTTGTGATTGAGATTTCCTTTTCTTTTTTTCCCATTCAGTTTATGCTCTTGTTTGAAATTTGTTATGTCATAATGTTTCTAGATAAAAGATGTATTGTTGTTAATCTCACACTTATACCTAAGATCAGTTCAGTGTCTAACTGCTCAAAATGGGCTTCCACTTGCTGCTTGATAGCCACATTAAACTTTGTATTGCTGTATATCTCATATACTTTTTTTCTGACTGTCTTTAAGGAAACATTAACACACATAATCGTAAATAATACTTTCTTCCCTTTCTCAGATCTTTAGCTGTGTGTAGATGCTTTGAAAATTGTATGTACCTCCCTGGTTACACTGAAGTCCTCATTTAGTCTGGATGTGTCTTACACTTGAATTGTAAACAGCATATGGTTTATTGTTTACACCAAATGTCTTTGACTGTAATTTTCTGCCTTTGAGGCTTAAGAGTTCTGCCAGCCAGTTCACTTACCTGGTTTTCAATCTGAAATGAATACGTTTATAAACAAACAAATAAATAATGACACAGCATAAATAAAACCATATTATTATACAAATTCAGTTTTGAGTTAGTTGGCTAGTAGTAGATTGAGTTTAATGGAGCCCTGGAACTGCATAGACTTACTCAAGTAATCCAGGAGCCAACAAGTCATAACTCAGTAACAAACAACAACATTCTACTTTATATTGTTTAGTAAATGACATACTATAGTTGTGAATGTAAATCCTCATAATCCCAAATACGCTGAGGTACCATTGTCCATCTCTGAGAAGATGGTGATTCAAAACACCCAAGGTGCTTCCTATCATTAATAGAGTTAGAGCAGAGTGGCAAATTGTAATAGGGGAGATTCAGACAACTTCCCACAGCCCTGGGAAGCTTATGGCCAGCATAGGAGTAGGATGTCACAGCTGAGACTGTTTTCAGCAGCGGTGCTCCAAGTTGCTTTTCTATTTATTTTTATTTTTACTTTTATTAAAAAAAAAAGAAATGTCACATTATCTAAATAACTAAATAAATAAATTCATGAAGTAAATGTACAACAGTTGAAAATAGACACACCTGTGGATGCTGTCCTCTGGAGGAGATCAATTTATTTATCAATTAAAGGGCTTACCACAGGAGGAGCCTGCATAACTATAAAACAGAAAAGGGATGTTCTCAGTAGTTAGTGGAATAGTAGCTTTGCAGATTGTTAAGTTTTTGGTTCAAAGCATGGTAGGCAACCAGAAATTTACAGCAGATAGTTTTATGAGTCAAGAGTATTTTGCTGTGACTGTGGGGTTTGGCTAATGAGCAGATGTGTGTTTGTGCAAAATGGAGCTATGTGGTCTTGCTACAGTGTTCAAAAATCATGACATTTTTAAAACAAACATTTGCTTAGAAAAAAGTTAATCCATGTAGATAGATAGATAGATAGATAGATAGATAGATAGATAGATAGATAGATAGATAGATGCAAAATGAAATATTTTGAACCAGAACACTGAATGTAGAAAATACATAGTGGAAACATATTCTGAGAACATGAGAATTTTCTGAGTCTGTGTATTTGACAAAAACAGGCTGATGGCAAGCTGCATAGTTTAACAATGAAGTATATCTTTTCAAGATTGAAGCTGTGTGGACTTTGCAGCAGGAAAAGAGAGGAGAAAAAAATTGGAAGCATACGTGTGTGTGTGTGTGTGTGTGTGTGTGTGTGTGTGTGTGTGTTTGTATGTGTGCATATACACTTTTGTGAGAGATACCAGCAAAGCATGAGATAGAAAGAAAGAAAATACTGCTTGCAAATAATCAGGCTAAAGGGCTTCAAGTCAAATTCTGATAGATACAGTATAATCAAAACCATTTGAGAGGAGCTCATATGATCACAGTCCATTCATTAAATGAGCTTTTAGGAAGTTGTCTTTTCCACTGTCAGACACTTTTAGCATTCAATATATAGTTGTATGGTTTTCAGAAATGCATTGATGAGTTGACCACAAACGTTCTGCATGAAAATTTTGAGTGGTGTACTTCACATTTCAATAGAATGATTATGTATACAAATGTCTGATTAAACAGTGATGTGATTTGCAAAGGTCAGAGGTAAAAGTTGTCTCTGGAAGAAAGTACCTTACCCTCTTGTCACCTGCACATTTTAAATGTGCCTTTTTGTAAGGTTAAGTTGGAATACTTTGTTTTGGCTGCATTAGCTATTATTTGTGGGAAATAAACTTGAAATGCATTACTGTGACCATTATTTTTATCACAATCGGGTGTCTGAGGAGTACTCTATTAGCAAATTATCTGTAAATACTGGACGGGTATGGTGGGTTCTCTGTGGATGACACTCATTTTCCATATTCTTATCTGCTCATTTAGACACTTTTTAATTTGGATTTGCAGAACTAGTATGTGGGAAGTGAAATGAATACTTCTCTGTAGCCAATGTGTGTTTGTGTGAAGTGAACTTAGAATACATTTTTGTGGCCATTATTTTTGCAACAAGTACCATATTTCCCCAAAAATAAGACAGGGTCTTATACTTTCCCCCCGCTGAAATATGCATTAGGACTTATTATCAGGGGATGCCTTACTTCACTGAACAACAATCTACATTTATTCATTTATTCATGTACACAAATCAACATTTATTCATGTACACAAATTGACATTTATTCATGTACAAAAATCGACATTTATTCATTTACACAAATCGACATTTATTCATGTGCACAAATTGACATTTATTTGGTACTTTTACATTATTGGGCAACAGTTCTAGGTAACACACTAACAGTTGTGTGAGAATTCTACATAAACAGTGCAACAAACATTTCAACTTCAGAATATCTACACCTTGGCTTTCACAGTGCAATATTTCATGCTTAACAGAAAGTGCAGAAAAATCTCAATACATATGTATTGGAGGAGGGGAATAAAACAGGTGAATAACTGCCACTTTTTGAGTGGTGATGCTTTCTTTATTCCTTGCCCAAACCGTAAGAGAAGAATAATAGAATGTTATAAAAATGAAGTCTGGGAACTAGTGGCCTTACTTTGTAATTATCCCTTGATAATGAAACATAACCCTAATACAATAAAGTGAAAAAAACAAGAGCTTGCTGACAGCTGAAAGCAGAAGCAATCCATTCTGTTGCCTCGATAATGTAAAAGTTATTCAAATGCAGTCATGTCATCATCTTCTGGAACATTATCATAAGTCTTCAACCCTCGAATTCCAGCCTGAATTTCTTGCAACTCCATTTCCTGTAGAACCATTGTCCCCAATCTGTCAAGCCTAGCAAGAGAGGTCTCCTTAAATGAGCACTGCTTGTCCATGTAGCCTGCTCGTAGTGCATTGGCAACACAGCTGTCAGTGATTTTATCCCATGAATTCTTCACCGAAGTCACGACCTCTTGCAGACTAGGCTTCACAAAGTTTCCACCTGATTTCTCTCCATTCTATTTTCAATGTAGTCATTGAGTTCCATGCGCAAATGTTCCTTGAATGGCTTGTTTATTGCAATAGCAAGAGTCTGGAGATAGGCAGTCATTCCTGTGGGAATCATTATTTGATATATTCTTCTCTGTGCAAGGAAGTTCTTCCTGTCTTTAGTGCCGTGAGTGCTGGCTGAATCCCAGACTAGCAGACCTCTTTCGCCACCTCACAAAACAAGAGGCAACATTACATCGACCCACTTCCTTATAACTGCTTGTGTGCACCAGGCTTTTTTGGTTTCAAGAATGTAAATGCCTGAAACATGTTCAATCTTATCTTTCTTGCCCTTACTAGTGATTAGAGGTGGGGTTTTCTTTCCATCTAGACAAATTGCCAAAATACAGGTAACATGTGCACTTTCATAACCAGTAGAGGGAATGTAGATTGACGAGGCACCCCCACTGATCAATTGTTGTTTGAGATCCTTGGCTCATAAACACTGCAGTTTTATCCATAGCAATCATGTTAGAGAGTTGCTATTTAGAAAAGTCTATCCCATCAATAAAGGACTTGAATACAACTGCACGTTTAATAACTTCAGTATCTTCCAGCTTCAACAGGGTTGTCGATCTTCATAGAGACAGTTCATATCACTGAAGGAAGCCATCCAGCCAATGTTGTGATGCTTTGAATTCTTCTGGGGATATTTCTAACCATGGTGCCATTGCAAGGGCAAATGCTTGAATATCAGCCCTGCACACAACCAAAGCCTTTGCTCTCCTGTTGGCAACCCATTCACAGATTATGTCTTCCAGTTTAGGAAATAATGGTTGCTGACCTGATCCACACTTGCACTTCTTAGCATTTCCCTCTTCCATCTATTGACTGAGGTTAACTTATTCTGCTCACCATTTTCAGACCATTCAGAGATCCAACTTCTTCTCTTTGCAGAAAACCATCAGATTCTTTCCCCAGGAGTCCTCCATGATTCCTTTCTTGTACTCAACAGAATAGCTCTTTCTTTTTGCACTTATCTTGTCTGGGGGGGTTAATTGAAGACTTACGAGACAGGAGTGGCAACAAAAATGGTGACAGTTAAGAAGACACAACCATACCCGTTCATTATCAAGGGCACATGTTCTATGTGCATTGTCTATACTTTGACCAATCAAAGTACACTTGCCAGTGTTTATGGGCCAAGGATCTCAAATGTCAAGTGTGAATGAGGATTAAGGTTACAGTAAGAATTGTGGAGGACTCTCGGGGAAAGAATCTTATGACATTCTGCAAAGAGAAGAAGTCAGGTGCCCGAATGGTCAAAAAATGGCGAGCAGAATATGATAACCTCAGTCAACAGGTGTCAATAATATTATTATTTTATAATTCAACACGTCCATCATGTGTTGTTGATGATCTTAACTGGGGCTTATTTTTGGGGTAGGGCTTATATCATGACCACCCTGGAAAACCATACTAGGCCTTATTCTCTGGTTAGGTCTTATTTATGGAGAAATACAGTAGATGTTTGCGGGAGGTATACTTTAACTGCCATGTTGTAATATTGGGACTGTCTATCAATTAGAATAACTTTTCCTCTTGTCATCTACTCATTTTTACAGTCATTAATCTGTCTTTGCAAGACCAATGTGCATTTGTGTGAAGTAAGCTGTAATACATTACCCTGGTCATGGTCTTGCATGAAACAAACTTTAAATATGCTATTGCAGCCATTATTAGTATTTTTACACAGTCTGACATCTAATAGTCAATTATGTGGCTATAACTGATGACTGTCTTTAGATAAAAATGTCTGACCCTGATGTTATGATCAAGTTAAACAAAAAGAGGAGGATTAAGCCTCTGAGTAGTTAATTAGCTGTTTCATGTAGTCAAGGGTATGGGGATTTATCCCTTCCATCTTCATTTACCTGCTAAGTGACTCTGAGCACTTATTGCCTGAGATTGATGTGATTTCTATGGTTGATGTCACTAATGGTGTGTGTAGTTTGCGTGGATAGTGTTGCTTTATTAAAGAGTTATATCACAGAAAACAGGTGTTATATGGAAACAGAAACTTCTAAGAGCAGTGTGGCAGAGGAATTCAATTCAGAGGAGGTTTTCTGGAGCAAGTGAGGTTTCTTCAATTGTAAAAAGGCATTCATGTTACTGAATAAAAGGACTACTTGAGATATGCAGCAGTAAAAATTATGTAGAGGTAACCAGATTACCACCAGTAAAAATCTTATACAGAGGCAACCAGATTACCTAAGTCACTGTGAAATGATGTTTTTATGAATCAGAATAATCACGCCTTTCTTTGGCAAGAGTAAGGATGAAAGAAGCAAAGTACATGATGGGTTGGTATGCACTGTGAGACATATTTTTAAAACCATTGGATATTACCATGACTGATTTGCATTCCTTAACTCATGTTGGTAGTGAAATGTTGCATATGTGTAAGATTTTTGATATTTTTGTTGTGTATGGAGTAAAAGCATTGGGGATAAAGATGTTTTAAATGCAGTGAGATGGAAGATAGATGCTAATATAGAGGTCTGTAGTGTATTAATTTTCCAGACAATGAAGTGTTTATAACAAAAAAATAAGGTATGGAGGATTGCTTTACTAAAATAGGTATTTTATTTTATGTATCCTCTTTTGACAAGGTTAGTCAAACTTAGCTAGTAGCCTCACTTCAGGGCATATCTGTGCTGGTATCTGTCCTACTAACGGAAATGTGGCCAGGGCTTTGGGAATCTTTCTCTACTCTTTTTGATAGATTACATGGAATCTTTTACATCCACCTGTGCTATCACCAATTCAGGCAGATGGGTCCTGGATTTTAGAACGTAAAAGGAGGACAACACACTCAGGAGTGTGGCATCCTCCCTTATGCTGCAGTATGAATAATCCATCTGATTGGTTTAAGAATAGAGCTCACAGCTGTCTGCACCAAAGTCAAATGTGCTACCTGTTGCAACACTAATACTGAAAAAGGACTTGAGTATAAATATGGAAAAAAGGAATAGGTGACAATGTTAAAATATGTGGAAATACCTTTCAGAAAAAAAGAGGTAACAACTTTAGACAATCATTTTGTGTAAAATTATATTGAATAGCTCTGGGATAAATACTACAAGAAATGAAGAATGTTGCTTGTTTTTAAAGAATTTTTAAGTTATCATTTTAGAAAAAAAGTTTATTTGGTTATATGATACATTGATGGGTGTCATAGGATATTTGTCAAGTGTCTATATGTTATCTGTTAGCAAGGAGAATGAGATTATGAACATTTTTTATAGGTGTAAGGTTAAACTCCATAAAAAGGAGGTAATATATAATGCAATTAAATTTATAGAACCCAGGTTTTTAGTTTCTTTTCATTATTATTTTTTAATGCAAAGGATGAAGAAAAAAGATGAAAATATCTTAGGTAAGATGCTGTATGTAAGAAAAAGGGACTTCTGGGATATTTTTTTAGCAAAGTAAAAAGAAGAAGACCAGTGAAAGGGAGTTATGAGAGAGAATATTAGTTAAGATAAAGTCATATATTTAGAATATTTAATATTTGTATAAAAGCCCCACACTCTTTTTGATAAGTGCAATGGAATTGTTTCTATCCACTTGTATTAATAGATAGGACCTCCATTTGAGATTTCATCCAGTGGATAACATACTCAGGAGGATCCTCATTTATGCTGCACTGCAGTCTCAGTAATGGAAAATGAATATAATACCTGAAATGGAAATAGATCTGACATCCTTCTGATCTTCCAGCATTAAAGGTGAAGATGTTATCTGTTGAGCCACTGAGACTGCATTTGACAGTAATATACATATGGATAATTAAACTACTAAATTCTACTATACCACATTTCACAGAAATCTGTAGAGAGTGCATCCATGTTTTTTAGCATTCACTCGCTAACAGCACAGCATGACACAGTTCAAGCAGATGAATCGAAAGGCAGAGGATGTGTGGCTGGTAAAAAATTACCTTTGAAATATAATATCACTCTACTGCAAATATTATCAAAATAACAGCTTTGATATGTGTGCATCTTAATATAACACATATATCAACAAATATGAATTACCGATTCATTGTTTTATAAATATCAAACTAGCAGGATACATGCCAACCAACAAACTCTACCATCAGCTGCTGGTAGTAAAAATAAATAAGGAACTGAAAAAAGCACTACAAAACTTTGCATCGGACTCCATTTGTACAAATATCTGCTGAGCAGTATCCCAACATCAGAGCAAAGAAAAAAGAAATGTTATTTTCTTGGATATGCATTGCTAATTTATATTATTTTCTTATAGTAATAAAAGTTATCTAGATGGTGGATGTATTTTAGAGATGTACATCAGTGTCGTCTTCAAAAAGTAGTATTATGGTTAAAATCAGATGGTCATGGAATAAAACTGGATGTAATGCAAGACTTTTTGTAACCTGTCTAGTCCACTGTCCTCATTGTCATGCTGTTGTATCTGTGAAATGCAGGCTGCATATTAATATTCTAACCATTAAAGATGTCTGACTTTCTGCCCAAGGTTTAGCACCTTTCACTGGCAATGTAGATTTTAAGCACTTGCAAGAAGTTTGGAGAAGGAGGAATAAAAGGAAAGAAAATATAGGAACTGTAGATATTTGACTGCATTTGTAACATGAGAAAAATATTGTAAAGTTTTGAAACAATGTTTTATTTTATTATTCTGTGGTGTAACTGAGACTGTGAATGAAGACAGAAAAATAATTTCCTCAGTATTAACAGGAGCTGCAGCTGTTATCATAATGAGAAATCTAAGAAACTCGCAGGAAAAATGATGGTAAACTGGCTTTTTAACTAAAATCATTTTAATTCTAAACTAAGTGATATAGTACAGATATTTAAGATATTTAAGTTTGATTCTTGCACATGTAGTCTCACTAAATATGTGACTGAATATACGGCCAAGCAACAAAAATGTATGTATTTGTTTATTCTGACTTGATCACTTGGTGGGTCCAGTCAATACACCCATTTCAGTCATTTCAGTCATGATCTGGGCTTCAAGAGAACAACACATTTAAGAAAATTACAGTACAAAGTCATTTTAATAATTTCAGTCATGATCTGGACTTCAAGAGAACAAAAAGTTTAAGCAGATTACAGTATAAAGCTAGAATAAATGCAAAGATTACAGAATTCTGAGGAATATATGCACAACACAATACAGCTGATAAAAAGTTTCAGAGCAATAAGTAGTGCACACGGTTCCATGATAGTAAGCCTTGCAAAGGATCACTAGGGTTTTGTAATCTTGGCCATAACTATTTATATACTTTCACATTTGTACTAGGTTGCACAATGACAGTAGGTATTTTGAGCACAGGGGATATCCAGAGTTTTATAATGTTGCTCTTCATTGCTATTTACATTTGTAGAAGGTTGCAGAGTAACAAGGATAATTAAGCTGAAGTATAACAGCAAACACTGAAAGATAGGTTTTTATGTGGAATAAATTATGATCAAAGTCAAAGAAGGTGGCCATCAGAAACTAATTTAACACTTTTTAATGCCTTAAGGATTGCTTTATCAGTAGAAACAGCAAATATAAAATTTATAAAAATTTACAGGTAAGACAGATTGGGGTACATTTCAGCAGTGTAAAAAAAAAACAGAAATTAAATGCATATGAATCCAAGAGAAAGAAGCCAGAAAAGCTACCACATATTATATGTGACCTATGAAATAACAGGCTATTCATGTGGCAAAACTTCAAGCACAGTTAATATTTGCAAGAATGAGAGAAATAAATCTTTTAAAAGTGTTGAATGTTATGAAAGGAAGATTAATACATATTATTCACACAATGCTCATGCAGAAGTAGGTAACACACAGACTGCAGAGCAAACAGGACGTCTGGCAAAAATGTCAGTTTTGATCTTTATGTTTTCATTAAAACTGAGTATTCATAACCGATTTTTGTTTCTTTCTTATTCCAGTATAATGACAGAACTGAAATTCAGAACAGTAAAAACCAAAGTTTTATACTGATATTGTATTCCGACCTTGCACAATAAAACATATCGAAATACTAGAACTTTCCGATATAAAGTTATTTTAGTGAATGATGGAAATCTTAACTTTGAGAGTACTTTAAGGTAACTGACCAATTTTGCTGGGAAAAAAAATGGCTGGAAATCAGTTCTCTTAATATTCAATTCACTTAATCTGGACAGAATTAAAGCACATCAATTCTGAAATTTGGACCTTGGAAAAATACTTATTAAATGTGAGGATGTGTTCAAAGAATAATGGAACATATTAAAGGGAATGACTGTAATGATTAATTTCCCTCCAGATACCAGCACTTGGTTATTCAGTTTTAAATCCATTACTAAATCATTTCAGAGCACCGAAAACTTTGTATGCAATCCTACTTACTGGGTACATGCCACAGTAACACCTGTGGTCCCCACTGTTGATGTAAGCAGATATGCATTTTTAAGAAAAGCAAACCCATTTAAAAAAAGGGAAAAAAAATAAAACAAAGGCTCCATATTGAAATGTTGGCACTCTTAATGTTCAGTGCTGACACTCTCAAGAAAAGCGTAAACATGCAGCAGATGAATGAATATGGAATATCACTCTTCTCTTCCCTTTTAAACATATTTTTCAGGGGGGAAGCTGCCTGCACCCCTAACATGGAGAGCAAGATCTCACATCCCCAAATGTATATATACCAACTCTGAGATCAACAAACTTCAGGGACAAGGGAATACTCCAAGAAATGGCAATTTTGGGCTTTATATATGTAAGCCTTTTTTGCTCTTCAGTCTCCATTTTTCAAAACTTGCTGAAGTGTGTTCTGAAATTTATAATGGTTATCAAAAATTATACTTGGGACTTGTAGTAGATACAAATCATTGCATCCGCTATAAAATAAAGCAAAACAAGGCTGCTTCATCTCCTGCAAATGTTGTGTACTTGGAAACATATCTGTGTTTAATTAATTCTTATAAATTATTATAATAAGCTTTTACAAAAGCTGGCAACCTTATTGCCCTCTTCAGATAATTTGCTATGCAAACATATATTTTAGACAGGGGGACAAGGACAGTAAATAGCACTTCAAAAGAGAAAACCTTTCTTATAGCCTGCTGGTATGTTTATCCATCATTTTCTAATACAAAGTTGATTTTCTCATATGCTAATTCACCTTATGGCACAGAAGTTGTGCCTCCATACAGAATATGCCTTTATTTATAGCTCATCTAGTTAAATGTTGATAAGATTCAGGCTGATAAAAACAACTGGTTAAACCAACAACTAAATGACACATTTTATAAAAAGCTAATTTTAAAAACTGTACTGAATTCTTTGTTAGCTACATTTCCTTCATGTGAGAAGATACCACTTTACCGTAAATCTTGTTAATTTCAACAATGTTTTGTTAATAACATATACACTTATACATATAATTTATCCTGCATACAAACAGTACTCTTTATAGCTGTATCCTACAGTTTTGAGTGGATTTTCTATGTATGTTTTTCATAGAAGGACTAAAGATGCATCTTGTCAAAGTAAAAAAAGAAATTCATACAGACAACAGCAGGAGCTAAGGAAATTGGCACTCCATATAAAAGAGTTAAATTATTTTAACAATGCATGTTAAGTTAAAAGGTAATTGTATTATTTTGAAGCCACTAGTTCATTTGTAGTATATGTAGGTAATTGTATTATTTTGACGCCACTAGTTCATTTGTAGTATATGTATGAAGCCAAAACAGAGAACTAGGAGCAAGAACTACAATGGATAGATATAAATTTGTTAAAAATGTAATGTACATCAATATCTACAGATTAAAACAGACAATACCTATTGCGTGAAATATAAATGGGTAGGCACATGTTACAGAGGTTAAATTATTAAGTTACTATAAATTACAGTCATAGTTGGAGATGTATCTCCAGAGATACCAACTCCGACAATTTTTGCAGGTGATTGTGAGACATACTGCTTAGGTCTTCCATATAACAATGAATACAAAAAATATAACTATTCATGTCAGAACAAAAACATTATTGCTGCATATGGATAGAGTAATGGTATATCAAATATAGCAAGCAATGCCAGATTCAAGAGATTCATTTTTATAATGTGTGAAAAACCATTCAAACTATTTAAGTATTTTCAATAAAAGAAATATTCAGTTTGCTGTTTTTAAGTTCATAAATGTAGCACATGAGGAATTTGAGACAAAAACATGAACTATGGAAGATTACAAACTCTGGACAAAAATTCAATAATCAGACACTAACAAAGAAACAAAAATACAAATTATTCAGAATTGAAGTTCAGGAAAATATAAAAGAAAGTCATTGTATGAGCAAGCTTTAGCATTACAAAATCTCACTTTAGCTAAATATTTAGCAATGTCTGCGGAACAGACAAGTATGAAATAATGTAACAAGCAATAAAAGATACCCAAGAGCATGAGTATAACATGGAAAGAATGGTCCAACCAAGGCATGTAGTTCACATTTTAATATATATATATATATATATATATATATATATATATATATATATATATATATATATATATTTATATATTCATTTTAAGGGATATTTTTGTCTGTTTGCTGGTGTTTTGGGGAAAAATAGCCTCTTTCTTTGTTCTGTATATTATGTGGAGCACACCTATTGAGGAATTGGCCCATGGGGGGTTTTGTTAGTGTGGTTCTAGAGAGTGAATACTATAAACCATCTTCAGATTTAGAAAAATCAAGGTATTAAGGTATTAAAATGTATTCTGCACTAGCCCAGAAAAATTTTAATGCTTTAAATTGTGAATTGACGTCTTTTTTTTTTTTTTTGCTTTTACTTAATCTTTTGTGTTCTCTGCACTCCTCACCATCTTGTCAAGACATCAGACTGTAATATTAATAATAAAATCTTTCTCACAGAAAGTTTACCACTTTCCAAACTTCTGTGTTAATCTTTTTTCTGTACCTTGGCAGAAAACAGTCCTGCCTATGCCCATCTGATATCCTAAGCAGATAACCTTGCTGATGAAAATAGCAGTACATGTGGCGATGAAGATGACCACAGAATTAATGCAGAGCAGGATGCTCACACAGCCCTCCGAAGGTATAATCAGGTGATGTGATGGAATTTATTGATCCTTCTATATTTTGAATACTAGATACCTGGCAAAGGATAACCACATGGGACTTATCTGTTAATGTGACACTGGGGAGCTGCTATCTCAGTGTTCTACTTAGTGAAGGATCTGTGTGCATTTTAGCCAGATACTTATAATATATTATTTATATATAGGAAATTTTAGGTGACTTAATGGAATGGTATTTGAATAAAATCAGCAACTTTGCATTTAATTGCTTCTGAAATGTATTCATTAAATGTTACATTTCTTGTTTTTTGCAGTCTGTAGCTAATTTAATGATTGGAAAATGGTCTTCATGGTCTCAGTCCTGTTAAATGGTTAGACTATGCCTTGGTTAAGTGGTGTGATTTTGTGTACTGTCTAATTATATCTAGTAATTATTTATTAGATTATAGTGATTTTATTTTGAAAATAGTCTGTGTTATCACTGTTTTTTTAATTCAGATTTTATGCTGTTTTATTGTCCATGTGTTTTATCACTTTACCCAATCAGATTTCAATATTTTATAAGGCCATTTGCAAGAAAATCTGTTAATAACAATTTTTGCAAATACCATGGAGAAGTTTTAACTTATAAAGAACAGTATTTTGAAAAAGTAAAAATGTGCAGTTTACAAGAAAACAGAGGACATTGTCACAGTACATACATTTTCTAACAGAGATGGCAGGATGGAGAAAACAAGACATATTAACCAACCCAAAATGAACAAGGCAATTTAACAAAAGGTAAACAATGAATATTTAGAAGTGACCCAAAATCAAACCAAAGGTGGTAATAATGAGTAACAATTAGACAGTAGAATATATTCTGTCTAAACAATGTAAGCTGGTGATAGTAACACAAAAATAGTAGTGTATGTAATAATAATGAAAGAAAAAATTAAAATAATAGATTCCTCTACCTTAGTAAATATAATGTACAATGATACATTTAAACATTTAATGTCACAACAGCAGTTGCTAAAAATATTGATTTAAAAATGTATTAATACAATTCAGAGGATCCATTCACAACAGTGGTGTATTGTTTTCAAGCAAAATTAAAGTAAATAAGAGAAAAAGTTGCACAACTGCCCAGGTGTTAGAAGGAAGATGATCTTGTATACTAAGTTGTTTCACTGCATGGTCATTTATACAGCTACAAATACTGCCTTGAAGTTTAGACCACAATTATTGTAAGAGTACAGTGATTAAGTCAATAATACAAAAAAACTGAAACACTTTCAAATAAAACAACAGATAGATTCGGGATACAGTTAATAACAAAACTCCACAGAGGGAAACATCACTCTATAAAAAGGGATAATGCTGAAGATAAGCAGGCAATAGTGCCCGACAGAGTGTGAGTTATGAAATGACACGTGCCAAGGGCTATTCTGAGACCTGACACTGCAGGTTAAATTTATTTGTTTTAGTTAATATATATATATATATATATATATATATATATATATATATATAAATTTTGATGTAAAATAGTTCCTCCTCCTACTGTTTCAAACTTGCTGTAGTATATACAAGCAAAAAACTAAAAACTATGTACTTCAAAGGAAGAAAAACACTCCAACACAAGAATAAAGTTAGCGCTTTCGTTTACTAAATCAGCAAACTTCTTCAGACAACTGACAAACCAATTAATTAACATTTAAATAGACCAATCAATGCCATGACATCATGAATAAATTACATAAAATTAAGACACCATTTAAAGGTCTCAATGATAACATACATATGTTTGGAAATACAAAAAGTAAATATACAACACCCACATATTCAAAAATATGCATATATATTATTATTATAGGTGTGTTGTAATAACAATATATACTAATGGTATAAAAACAAACATCTAAAAACAACATAAGACGTAAATATATATATATATATATAAAGAAGATTAATCTAATGAAAAAATAATAATAAAATATGTATATATGTGTGTATATAAATCTAATCACGAATCTATTGGAAAATTATGTTGAATACATTCATCTCAGCAAAGCCCTCAATTGTAGAATACTTTTAAAAGAAATAGCTTCATTCAAGCCTGGTTCACTGGCAGCATTTAACTTAACCTGCCAAATCAATTCTTTTTCATCCAGCTTTAATTCACTAGGACCCCCTCTAACGTTTTCATTAACCTTTTCCAAAACTAAAAAGTTAAATTCATGTGTGGGATAGGATTTTTTATGCCTAGCTAGAGCATTCTTCATATCTAACCTACCCATAGCATATAGATGTTCATAAATCCTATTTTTTAAAGGTCTCCCAGTGCGTCCAATGTAAAAAGCTGGACAACAATTACAAAGTCCTAAATAAACAACTCTTTTGGTATTGCAATTATACTTCCCCTTAATAAAAATACGGGTATTCCTTAAAGTAACTTGCTTCGTTACCTTAATATATTTACACCATTTGCATGACCCACATTTGGACATACCACAAAGGGAGACCTTTAAAAAATAGGATTTATGAACATCTATATGCTATGGGTAGGTTAGATATGAAGAATGCTCTAGCTAGGCATAAAAAATCCTATCCCACACATGAATTTAACTTTTTAGTTTTGGAAAAGGTTAATGAAAACGTTAGAGGGGGTCCTAGTGAATTAAAGCTGGATGAAAAAGAATTGATTTGGCAGGTTAAGTTAAATGCTGCCAGTGAACCAGGCTTGAATGAAGCTATTTCTTTTAAAAGTATTCTACAATTGAGGGCTTTGCTGAGATGAATGTATTCAACATAATTTTCCAATAGATTCGTTATTAGATTTATATACACACATATATACATATTTTATTATTATTTTCTCATTAGATTAATCTTCCTTATATATATATATTTACGTCTTATGTTGTTTTTAGATGTTTGTTTTTATACCATTAGTATATTTTTATTATAACACACCTATAATAATAATATATATGCATATTTTTGAATATGTGGGTGTTGTATATCTACTTTTTGGATTTCCAAGCATATGTATGTTATCATTGAGACCTTTAAATGGTGTCTTAATTTTATGTAATTTATTCATGATGTCATGGCATTGATTGGTCTATTTAAATGTTAATTAATTGGTTTGTCAGTTGTCTGAAGAAGTTTGCTGATTTAGTAAACGAAAGCGCTAACTTTATTCTTGTGTTGGAGTGTTTTTCTTCCTTTGAAGTACATTGCTGTAGTATATGCTGACAAATCATTGGGGACTGAAGTCACTAAATAATGAGTTCCATTTGAGTTTCAGACTTCATCAGAGTTCTCAGCAAATCAGGGACAAATCTCAGAATCTGGGACAAATTCAGAAGTAATCAGGGGCACTTTTAAAATATTATTACTATTAATATGAGACATTGGCAGAATAAAAGAATGTGAATTAAGATTTGTCTTCTGAAAAATCTATAACTGTATATATTGTCATTATTACATGTAATTCACTGCCTTTTCTCCAAAATCCCTCATTTTTAAAGGGATTAAGGGAAGCAGAGCTAAAATTTAAGTCAAAATGAGGGGTGTCCCTGAAAACTCAGAGACAGCTAAGAGATGGACTTTCATATGCTTCAGTAAAATGCATGTTAACATAAATAATATTACTATAGCAACTAACTTTATAAAACTGATATTTAAAATCTGCCCCTATTTTTTAGCATTAGTCCCCCCCATTATCTTAGGGTTTATCTCGATTTCTAGAGCTAAGACGTTGAGGTATGCATGCCTCTTAAATGAAAGAGTTGCATCCACTGCTTGATCTATCTCTTTCTTATTCTGTCTGTCTCTTTCACGTGTACAGACACACACACACACACACGCACACACAGACTTCTGCTTTCATGCATGTAAGCAGCCATACACTTACACATGCAGGCAGAAACATAAGCACACATGCACACATACATCCACACACGCTTTTCTATTTTTTATCTGTTTGCTTTAATTTTACACTCACTAAACAGCAAAAGCGCTGCTTAATGAGAGTACAATAATGGCTCACTTTCTCTCACTCTTACGTTCTTGCTCACATATACTCACACGCACACAAACATAAACATACACACTTTTCTATTTTTTTTTTTTTAATTTTACACTCACTAAATAGAAAAAGTAGTGCTTAGGGGGTGTAAAATAATGGTGGCCATTATCTCCGTTACAGTCCAAGCTCCACAGCCGTTTAATATTCTGCCTCGAAGCAGCAGACTCATTTTTTAGTGGGTATTACCTGTACAGTTGCACCCTGCTGGAGATCCTTCATTCTCCAGTCAAAGTGGTGAAGTACAGGTCATCCATTCTCTAATGTCAGAAAAAACATACATTTCTGGAAAGGAAACAAGGTCATCTTCTTTGGTTTCACTTACTGTTATTCCCAGGAAGACAAAGAATCCAAATGAAGTTAGAATATTTATAGTCATGAAAGCAGCAAACAAGGCCATGCAATGAGAAAGAAACTCAACACTAAATGCAGATGACATAATTGGTAAATTACATAGTGTGATAGTTAGCAAACTTCATTTGAGGTTATGTTTTCTTCAGTTTATATTACATCAAAAAAGTGGAAGTATCACTATATTTTACAACACATCAAAAAACTCATGAATTGTTAAATTAATGTAGAGTTCAGCCCACGTGGCAGGAGCAATTATAAATATAATTCAGTGTGACAGGAAGAAAGGAATAATCTATTATGGTAGATTACTTACATATATAGAAAAAAGTATTCACAGACAAAAAAGTTCTACCTATAGTCTAAGTTTATGTAAATTTCACACATATTTATTTAGAAAATAGTTCATATTAATAACTGACCAGAAAACACCTATGATATCATAAATAAGGCCAAATCAAACTCACTACTCAGTACTGACAGGTAGCCAATATGAAAATCAGGTCAGAGGTCAATATCAAGATATTCAACTGATATCTCAAAGAAGAGAGAGGGACTTATTAAGGGGGAAGATTTTGAAAATATGAATTTACAGTATGCTTTCTGAGATCCGTGGGGTTAAAATAAATGGAGATAATTGAAAATGGTAGAGTGTTTTAACATTTGAATGTTTCTATATCACTGATGCATGGCGTAATAAATTATCAGGAAGCTGAAATTGTCAACAGGTATGAAAAATGCAAGGATGAAATTATATTTGAACATATGATAATATATTCAAAAGGGTCAAGGTTAGTGATCCCCAAAACACTAGAAAAAAATTGTCCATAGAAACTGTGCAAGGAACCCATTTAGGAGCAGTGAGAGCAAAGGCTGTGGTTAGAGAGAGCAGATACAGTTTCAGGGTATGGACAACATGACAGAAAACCTTCTACATGACTTTTACTTCACCAGAATATTTGTAAAATATTAGCATTCTTATCCAGATGTAAGAAATGCCTAAACTCCCTGGATAAATGCAAGTATTGATTTTTAGGGTTCATATTAGCTTGTTGAACACTCAAAAGAATGAATGCTCTTTGATCGACAGCTAATGGACGAAACCACAAAAACTCGAACAGCTGGAACAGTGATTTTTTTTCCCAGGGGAAAAAAAATCACTATTCCCAAAAAAAACAAACAAACAAAAAACAAAAAAAAAATCCACAAACAAAATAAAGTGTGTGTGTGTGTGTGTGTGTGTGGGGGGGGGGTCACACACCCCCTACTTAAATATACCAACTTCGAGATCGCACCACAGTGGAGGAAACTGCAAAGTCCCGACAATGGCTCAGCGATTTTTTTCCCTGGGAAAAAAAATTGCTATTCCGGTCGTTCGAATTTTTATGGTTTGGCCTATTAGCTGTCGATCAAAAAGCATTCTTTTGAGTGTCCGACAAGCTAATAGGAACCCGATATGACCTAGTTAATAGAAGTTACTACTTATTAAAATTCATTTACTGTTACCAACCAAACCAAAGAATCAAAGTAGCATACAAAGCCAAGCAAAGAAAAATTAATTTAACAGTTACAGATTCTGTAAAATTCTTATCAGCTGCTGTTTCTTACTAGTCTAGTCATTGTCCAACTTTAAGCTGTTTTCATTTCAGACATTTTTGTGACAAACGAGTTTATCACTGAAGACTAATTATAGCATCAAGCAAATTGCACGGTGAAATAGTTTATAGTTAATATAGAAATGGAGATAATGGCTGACTGTGTTATATATAGCTTATATACGTTGCATAATTCATGTCATTTTAAGTAAGGCCTCTTGATGTCTTGCATCTAAAATGTGTTCTAAAGAAATCTAGAACCAGTTTTGAAAATGCTGCCCAGCGCTTTTTCAATTAACCTTTTTCTCTTCAATTGATGAGTACTATCACACTGTTGAGAATCATTTGGTTAAACAATATATTTTTTTTAAATATTCAACCTCAAATGTATTTTTTCATCCACAAGAATATTGCTCTTTAAACTTGTAGTAGATCCTGCTGCACTATATATACTTCAATGTTATATTCTTCATATATACTCTGAAGGTGTAGCTTGTAAAATTTCACAAAACTGATTCATGCAGGCATAATAATGCTTATAAAGAAAACATAAGCACAGTAGGAAAGGAGGAATTTACATATGTTATCAGTATGTATTAGGGAGAGAGTGAAGATCCCTAATAAATCCTGATTCACATGTTTTCTTCATCTTCATTCATTTATAAGTACAACCTTCCTTCATTGATACACTATATCTTTAGTTATTGGTGAAGATCAATGTCAGAGAATTGAGCATAAAAAATATACAAACACACACATCAGTAAATAAATAAATGAATGAATACATTTTAAGTTACCCCAAAAAAACAACAACAGAGTACAATATCAGCTTATCATGGTTATATGTAGATCATACTTTGCCGCCGTGACCAAACCTGTGTCTGTGCATTTGTTGTAACTTGGTCTAAGCTAAGTTTTGTTACATTCATTTGCATGAAATCAGGACTTTTCTGCTTTGCTCAAGATATGGCAGTTCAGAGAACATAAAATATGGTGGCTGATGAGAGTGGAGAACATAAAATATGGTGGCCTATGAGAGTCTCCCCCTTGATGGATTGTGTTTGTGTGTTTGTGTGTGTGTGTGTGTGTGTGTGTGTGTGTGTGTGTGTGTGTGTGTGTGTGTGTGTGTGTGTGTGTGTGTGTGTGTGTTTTGTGTGTGTGTGTCTCTGTGTCTGTGTGTACTGACAAAGTGAGATGGGATGGCCCTCAGGCAAAAAGGGTTATGGCTAGATTTTTTCAGTTTTGTGTATTGTTTTAACTAAAAAACAGTGCCTCAGTGGCACTAAATAAATTCTTTCATGGGTTCTGCTGTGACTGTGTATTTAGGATATTATTTAATAAATCTATTTATGCTGGACTGGATCATGTGGAATTGAAATGTTTTACTGTGTATTTAGCATATTATTTAATAAATCTGTTTATGCTGGACTAGGTCCCATGGAATTGAAATGTTTTAGCATATTCTGGGGTGACATCTTTCTGATATTGCTGTTATTACTATAACATTCTGGGGGTGAGCATTTACTTTTTTGAAAGAACCCTCTTTATAAAACATGCCATCTTCATGCTTCACTTCATCATGTTGTACCTTAGCATTTAAAAATACATGTTTTATATGTCACCATTTCCATGCTATCTTGCACAATATCAGAGTCATATTAATTTTAAATCATGACTTGCACAAGTAATTTGAGTGTATTTTTAAGTAAATATAAACAATTGAAACAGATCTTGCCCACCAGGAGCAATTTTATTGACATCAAACTGAAGATTTTCATCCCAACAGGTATAGAGACTTTATTACTATAGGTAACTTAACAGTTCTTACGGAGTATTGAAATTACCCCATAATAAACATTTAGCCAATAAAATGATCTGTTCGATTAATTGAAGCTTCATTCTTAAATCACTGTTTTAAAAAAGTCATTATTTAAACCTAGAGACCTATCTACTCTTAAGGTTAGTTGCCAACAAAGGTTAGCAATTGCCAACAAAGTTTAGTAAATGTACAACCACTGTGCGATTCACATATGCCATTTACACTCACATATATTGCATATAAACTCATGCAAATGAATTTTAATGAGATTCTAATGAGAAGTGATATAGAACTTCTTATGCTAATACTCCCCCTTCTGGTCTGAGATTCATGGTAATTTTTTTACACGTTTCCATACTGTCCACAGATGTGTTATAAAAGGCAAAACTGCACTTTTTATACCTACTTTGCAATTAGCAAAGATGCTTGCTGTTGAGGCTAACCTAGCTATTTAACAGTGTGAGTTGGTTGGCTTGGTCAAGCCAAAACTGCAGGTGCCCAGTGGTGCTCGCTGGTCAAGAAAGTGAGCAAACAGGCAAATAATAACTCACTATAATTTTGATAATCAGGAAGTCCTTGATAGATTTATACTGGACAGAGACATTTGAAGATATATAGTGAGTATGCATGGCCCACATATGGGAACTGGGGAGATGCATGACCTTCCTATACCTGTGGATACCTTGGTATGTATAGCCCTCCCTGTAATTGCCATAGGGACCTTCCAGAAACAGGCTAGGGACACATTGGGTAATTCTGAAGCTTCTGTTTTGAGGATACATCAGCAGTTCCTCAATATACTCTTGGCACATGTGGATAAGTACATCTATTTCCTTGTGTCACCTCAAGACTGAACCTGAACTCTACACACCTTTTAACAGTTTACACACATGCTTCAGGTGCTTGGTGTGATTAAATGCACCCATGTTGCCATCATGGCCCCATGAAGTCTACAGGGTGATTGGTACAGGAATAGGAAAGGCTATCAACTGCCAGGTAGTAAATGATGCATGAGGGTGCTTTTCTAATATGTCATCCCAGCATTCTGGCAATACCCATGATTGCTATATCTGGTGCACATGCTAACACTACCACCTCTTCCTGCATTGTACAGTGCCCCATGGTCACCTTGTTGGTAAGTGGAAATTTAATTTTAATATGTATTCATTCTTATTAAAATGTATTGCTTATTACTAAACCACCCTTCCTTTGTTGTGTCTTCCCCGTGCACTTCTTTTCTTGTGTTTTACAAGTGATACACACTATCCACTGGAATCCTGACTTGTGGACAACTGCAGTAACTTGAAGGGGACTGCAGGAAAAAAGGTATAACACTGCCTTTTCCCAGATATGGTTTGTTATCAAAAGAGTGTTTGCCCTGCTGAAAGCTCATTAACATTGCCTGGATGAGTCTGGGGGTGCCCTTCAGTATAATGTTTACCATGTTTTGCATTCTGCACAATATGATTATGCGCCTGTCTGGTGGTGAATTCTCCCATGATGTTATGAAGTCAGTGCAGCTCCCAGTACATGTCCTGCCATGACTGATGATAGTGTTCGTGGTCAGCCTGCAGCAGCGGTATTAGGGGACCCCATGGAGAACACCCATGCAAGATATATAGTTGCACAGGTAAAGAGGTAATGTCTAGTCCAGAGCTATGGACCATGCCATTCAGCTTAGAGTTTTATCATCATAAAAAACACATAGATTATAACTAATACATGAAGAATTCTTTGTAGGTTATGCTATGTGGTGCATGGTCTGCTGTCACTGCTCATCAGATACTCCCTCTTATTGTTAAATACAATTTTATTTTTGATTTTATACAGTGCAGTTACTCACAAAGTTTATATATCTACTGTTTATTAAATTTACTCCTGACTGTTCACTGAAATCAATGCAGTGAGTAAAACCAGCTTCAGACAAGATAAAAGTACATTTTGGACAGATTTGCTGAATTTGTTTTGTTTATGGAATGTAGTTAAATATAAGCTTACAACTTCTGCTTTAATGTTCAGCAGTGTGAAATTGGTATTGCAGTACCTGACTGAATTGGTTTAACCAACTATATGTATTTAAAGTTGCAATGCTGCTCCATTCCATTTGCATTTCTCATTAGTTGATACCTGGCACATTTGTTTTATGATGTAATGTTTCTGCACCTTTAGTTCTGAAAATCAATAAATATTTTTTCTTTACATGAGGATACTGCAAATCAGAGTAGTTCATTCTGCCACAGACATCACCCCGTGTATCATAAGAAGTAACATCAGCCATCATTTGTGCAGTGTTGAGAGTGAAGTGTTGACAGTGCTAGTGTTGATGGTTGGGTGATTATTATTCATGTCATCAGTTTTTCCACTGAGAATTAGGTTGTTAATACTGTATAGTATGTCATTCTGCCTCTTTCCCAGCCCACATTTTATGCAATTGACCTTTTTTAATAATCATTCGTGTAACTGATAGAATTAACATTACTCAGTTGACAATAATTATACCAAATTAACCCTAAATGTTATTAAACAATGCGTTCTGCAAATAACCTCATCTACCTTTCTTTCCACATTTTTTCTCTTTTCTTGCAAGCATTAGCATTATTCAAATTAAATGCACAATTAGGAAAAACCTGTTAGTACTGAAGTTCATTGCACATATATTTTCCTTCCTCCATACCACAATTATATACACACTTACATACACACAGATAGATAGATAGATGGATAGATAGATAGATAGATAGATAGATAGATAGATAGATAGATAGATAGATAGACAGAGAGAGATAGATAGATAGATAGATAGATAGATAGATAGATAGATAGATAGATAGATAGATAGATAGATAGATAGATAGATACATTTTTTCGTCAATTGCTTTTGGCCTTAAACAGTCACATGAGTCCATGAGATGCATACTGTTGAAGTGAGACATGTTGTGTCTTCATTACCTGCAATGATAACCTTAACTTACAGTAGGCCAAGATCAAATGTATCATATACAACTTCTCCTAAAGATAAGATGGGTGATAGTTCCTGTGATCATGAGGAAGTGCTGCTATGTCAGATTGATGTTGACTTGCTGTGATGACATGACCTACTGGAAACAGATAATCCTACAGTCACTGATTTCATAGTGCTGGGAGACTGAGACCTCAGATAAGAGGTTCTGATATGTGTAGATGAACGCTGGGGAGGCCTGCTTGAATTCTGTTGTGTTAAATCCCCCATACAGTTTCCAGTACTTTCTTGAGAAGCACTGCATGACATGCTATGCCCCCATATGTCCAAACACTACCCCGTCCTTTTCCTCGTCCACAACTGAGTCCTACTTGAGTCTGGCAGGTCCTGACTAATATACTCATGGAGGTGGAAATGGCTGCTATGTGCGCCGTCACACTGCACATGAGTGTCACCATCACATTATCCCTAATCTCTACCATTTCCATATAATTATGAAAATTATCATGTATACTCTCCAGTACTCTGACCATCTCTACCTGACTCTCTGTGGCAGAGCACTGAGCCTGAACAATGTCACATCACATTTGCTGCTGGGCAGCCAGTGCTTTTTGTATTTCTGGAGGTAGCTGTGAAATATATCACCACCTAACACCCCTTTGCACAGATGTTACAGTGAACACTTCTACCTCTGAGATCATGACTTTCTCTAGAATATTCCTTTGGTTATGGAGACACTGGTATTGAAGTGCATGCCTGGGATTTAATAAAATCCATGTAAGGATAGTGGAAGGCCTACACTGAAGGTGCTGTGGCCGTGTATGTGGATCCCCCTTGGCAGTGTGCCTCGCATATTAATGAAGGCGTGTTACTGAGGGAGAGTTGTGTAACACGGTTAGTGAATCAGCGCAGGGAGTGTGTTACTGTGTCTGGGGATGAGTAACACACACCCCTACACTGTCAATGTTCAGGATAGCAATGTATGTATATTTAATAAAAAAGTTAAATTTGTTTTAAATTTTTTTCTTTATGGCGGGGTGCTTAGCAATGGACACGTGCCAGACATCGAAAAATAGAAAACAGATACATTTAATTATTTAGGAAAGGTCAAGTTTAAGCATTGCTGAGTGGGTTTGCGCAGCTCACTGTGGTGCTTAGTGGTGCTTAAACGTAGTGAAGAGATATATGTAAAAGTATAACAGCATTTCACATGGCCGAGTAGCTGAATGGTTAGAGTGACAGCCTTACCTGCAGTAGATGCAGGGTTTGAATACACACACAGGTTATTTTGTAAATACATAGTATGAGACATCTTTTAAATCCTGATTACATTTTTTTGATTACACAGGTTATTAAATTTAGTTTGCAAATACACATCTGTGAGAAGTACTATTAAACCTTGATTGAATTTTGTATGAATATATAGACAGTATGAAGCATTTATATTACAAATACACAATTAGGAGACATATGTGTAAATCCCTAATGGAATAATGTATGTATGTATGTATGCACAGACATGTTGTTAAACATTTTAGTTTGCAATTGCACAATTATAAAATGTATTAATAATCCTGCATTGCTACACTTAGCTAATCTCCACTAAGCACAGCTATGCCTACCCAAGCACTGCTTAAACAAGGAATGTTTTAGCAGTGCTGAGCTGGTTTGCAGATTGCTAAGTGGTGTGAAGCACTGCTAAGCAATGCCCATTTAAGCACTGTTTAGCCCCACTAAGCTGGATTGCACACCACTAAACATTGCAATGCATTGCCAGTTTAAGCACTGCTTGGCTGAGCTCTGTTGGTTTGCGCAATGCTAATTGAAGTGATGCATTTTTTTTAAATTGCCCAATGGCAGTAAAGAGTGAGAAAAAAAGCTTATTTAAGTGCTACAGGTGGGAATACAGCCCTAACCTGTTGCAGTTTGATCTTGGCAGAGACTATGGCAGGAGTTGAAGAGGGTGCACGCTTCTCGGGGCGCAGCGGCGGGGACATACTGTAGTCCAGGGTCATGGTTGTACTCCTTGTAAAATACCATGATGTCCAGCTGTTGCAGGGCCAGTACTAGGGATCAGAGTACAAATTGCAGGCCTGGGACTGGCTGGCATGTGCTCTCACCAGTGCAACTAGTATGTCCTGCACAGTTGAGTAGGCGTGTCATTATTATGATGACTTGAAGTGTTGTATGGGGGATCTCTTGGCCAGCTGGGTCCAAGATGCTAGAGACAGGAATGTCCCACCAGTTTGTAAGTATTGTCATCATTGTTTTACCAACTTCTACTCTGAATGTTTGATAGACAGGTATGCATAATGGTGTGTTTCTCTCCCCACATCTGCAGAGGAGAGACCTCCCAACCTGGAGGCCCATGCAGGGTTCCTGGCCAGGTTACACTATGAGTGTGGTGAGTACAGATGTATCTTGCAATCTCTAGTCATGTAAACAAGAAAGAGTAAATTAGTAACTGCCAGTAGGTATATTCAGTTTTGAGTATACTGCAATGATTGTGGTCATAGACCTGGACTGATATAAGTGAGTAATGCCAGGTGCAGTTCAATAAAGATGAAAGCATGAAACCTGATAATGTTAAGGAAATAAATTTTCTACTGCATTAATAATGTTAAGGAAATAAAGTTCCTGCTGCATTAATTGTGGAATTACAGCTGTATTGTGACACCTGCATTATATGAACTGTTCATCAATAAAGACTGTATAGCAATCATTGCATGAAGCACCCCTATAAAGCTATTTTTGTGCAATATGTGTGTATTTTGGGCCGTTGGTCATGAAATCAAGTATTACACCTGCTGTGAAGTAAAAACAGGAATAATACCTCTAAGTGACTGAAGGTTTGCTAATAAAGAGTGTTTTCCTAAACTGTAGATGTGAAGCTGTACTACAAGATATAATGCATTATGATATTTGTTCTACACTAAGATCTGAACCAACAATAGGAACGTCCAAGGTATATTGTGTATCTCAGGATTGTCTTGTATTAACCATTGCATTTTAGCTGTATGCATTCTTGCTCTTAGGTATGCTGCTGCAGATAAGTATGAAACTGTAATAGCTGTAGACTGCATATATGCCATCTGCAAATGTATATGGGTCTGGTAGTCAACCCAGCACTCCAATATGGTCTGTACACATCACACATATTCCCACCCACTAGGGGTTAATTGTCTACACCTGCATTCCATGTATTAATGCACAGTTCACCTACTATATCTGTCATGCATGAATATCATGCATGTGTATTCAAGTATCACTGCGGTCTTGTATGACACTCTGCCTCTATTGCCAGGTCATATTTTGTTACCAGTTGAGCTCTAGGCACATATCAATCAATTAATATTTAACAGTGGCTCAGTAGCTCAGTTTGATAAATGCTAGATGTGATGTACATTTTGTCACACAAAGACTGGGGTTCAAATCCAGGGACAAGTACTACTAAATATTTATAGAAACAGTTATGTATTGTTAACAGATGTTCTCCCCACATGAATTGCAGGTAAATAAATGGCTGTAGTAGCTGTTCAAATGTGTTACTAGGTTGTGTGTCCAGATGTACCATATGGTTAACAGCATTGCTCAGCAAGGTGATAAGACATTGGTAAATAAAGTCAACAAGTACAATAGTAATAAAAGTTAATAAAGTAAATAAAACTGTTTTATCTTGGTATGGCTGTATGCCTGGTGTGTCTGTGAATGTCTGCTGAAAGTCTAAACTCATGCCTGCCAAGGATGGCATGATAGGTAAACATTTTGTAATGTGCACAATACATGTCTCTCAAGTGTCACTCTGTCATGGACTGTGATCACTTTGCCAAATCTCTTAGGCACAGATTTATCATTCACTTGGTTTATGTCAATAGCACAGTCACACTAAATCAGTCCAGAGTACACCTTTGTAGTCATATATGTCCCCCTGACATGTAATAGTTCTTTGCAGTTGTGTACCTGTGGGTCTTGCAGCTTGGCCCATACTATCCCATACAGATAGCTTGAGAGGTACGTAGGTGCTACAGAAGTTATAGGGCACTTGTATACATAACGTAAGGGCAGAACTGTAGAGTATATAAGAGTACTGTTGCAAACAATATAGCCTATACTGGTAGTAATGGACTGTATTTCTCTCTCCCCACCCTTTATCTGCATCATAATTTATTATTGTTATACATTGGGTATGGTTTACTTTTAACATATGTTGTTCTCAAAACATTATTTTGGGCCTGTGTTTTATTATTGTTATGTATTAAAATGGTTGCATACTAACATACCTTGTTGAATTACATATGTTGTTGGCCTTTGCTGTAACTGTTACTGGCATGCTGTTACAATACTGACTGTTATCCCATTTATTGTTGTGTTGTATATGCTATGCAATGTTGTTGAACTGGTTTATGTGCAATGTTCAGGCATGCTGTTATAACTAATTACTGTTCTGTTCATTACTAACCTATACACTTTGAAAAACCTCAACACCATAACTCGACTGGGTAGACCAGTTCCTGGCGATCCGCCTACCCTACCTCAGTCAACCATGGCACCAGATCCCAGCACATCTGGGACTCAACCTGGTGCTGCCCTCTCTGCTGGTCCTGCACCACCTACGGGTGGAACCACCTCAAGGGACAGGGCCCCCTCCCCGGGAACGGGCATGGAGGGGGAGTTGTCACTCAGGAACAGCTACCAGGGATGGTGTGCAGGATCATGCATGATGGCTAAGAGGTTCACCTGTGCTGGATTGACGGGAGACTGGCCAACCTGGACGGGCAAGGTGGCCCCAGAACCTAGCCCCCAGCACAACCACCTTTGGGGCAGTAAAGGAGCAGTGTTGACTGCCCATGAGTGGGAAGCTCAGTCTCACTGCTGCCATCTGGGGGTACATGGCTCTCTGATTCCACAACACCATCCTCATCCAAAGTGTTTATCCCCTCATGTGTCATACACCTCCCCTGTATGCTGTCTTGTCTGTCTTGTCTGTTTGCAAATGCAACCTTTCCTACCCAAATTACCTCCCCACACATACCTATATCCCTTCCCCAATATACCAGTCTCTCCTTAAAAAAAAAAAAAAAAAAAAAAAAAAAAAATGGGCATTTGTCCCACAAAAAAAAATATCGCCCCATACATAACTCTCCATTTTGCACCCACATCTACTGCACACGCTTTAATCGTTACATGAGTCAATCAACACATTTATGTTGCCCTCAGAGGCTCCAAATTCCAAATTGTCTACAACCTGCACAGCTGTTGCTGTAAAGAAATGGAGAGATATGGTCCTTTCTTACACCTAAAACTGCACATCCCTACCTGCCTTGCACAGTGTTTTTCCCCCTGCTTGCCCCCATTTCACCACTTTGCTATCACTCCTTTTTTCTTTTCCTTTTTTGGAATTAGTGTGGGTTTAAGAGGGGCTAAGCAGTGCGGCAAGCCACACAAACCCACTTAAAACTGCATTAATCGCCTTCTGTCTTTCTGACACTGTTAGGCACATCTGCATAATAATTACTCCTGCCAAGTCTCAAACCCAGGACTCTGTCAACTACAGCATAGTGCATTTTCCCACTAGGCCAATCAGCTCTGAAATAGCATTGGTGTTAACATAAACATATCTTGGTTGCCAGTGACAGACTGCTTGTACATATAATGGGAAAACTGAGAGTGTACTTGGGACTGTGATGCAGATACCAAACCAGTACACAACCAAATAAATAATGGATGTACATGAGACCTAGGATATTATGTATAGCTGACAACTGCACAGACTGTTGCAGAATGTCCACAGTTGTGCCACCTACTTTTGGCACAGTTGTCACAAAACCTATTCTATGTGTTGAAGTACTAGCAAGTCAGTACAGACTGAGGTTACAAAATCATGACAGACAGTTCAGTGTTACATGTCATACCCATCCGAACGCACATGCTAATGTGAATCCTGTGTAACAGACTGAGTGCATGCACATATATCTTGCAATTTGCAAATACACTTGCTGCAGTATTGAATCTGTTGCTCAATCTGTTAAATTCCTAGCATGCTGTACATTTTACCACCCAAAGTCCAGGATTTGAATCCAGTGTGTTGCACTTCAATTGCATACTTGTGAATACATCAAATAATTACTGAGTCCTGCAATTTTAACCAAAACAGGTTGCTGTTACTGCATTCACTGCTACCCATCCTAGCACGTCAAAGACCTGTATGTAGGGACACACTGCACAAATATGTATAGGCTACCTATATGTTGCCTACCAGTCTCTGACTGGCACTGTTACATAACATATGTACCTCAAGTACATGCCTCACCTGGACTGTTATGGGTACCTTCACCCTGGCTATGCTGTAACAACAGAGCTGACACTGCTCCCTCACTGACACATACAGCTTACTGTCCTCCAATGTGTTCACACTCCCCAGTATGACTCCTGGACAAAATGCAGCAGCTGAAGCCTGCAATATATGTGGCAGTATCTTCATCTACCTGCTACAGACCTACCATATCTCACAACCACGTAGAACAAGGGATCCACACAACACCCATACATAAAGGGGTGGGGAGCAAAGGTCAAGCAACATGGATATATGTCACAGCCTTTCCCTACAAACATACACAGCTGATAGACCAGCAGCTACTGTAGCAGCATGCATATTCTGATGCATATGACATATGACCCACATCTGTGTTCCCCCTTAATGACCTCAACCCACATTAACAATAAACTGCCACATAATCAGAAAGTCTTTTCACAATGGCCAAACAAAGCATTCAAAACTGTGGGCATATCACATAAATCTGAACAGTGGACAGTATTTTTACCTACCCTTTGCAATGCTGTAGTCTCCACACCTCCATAATGTCCATCTCCCATAGAAAAGAAAAGGGGCCAAGGCCTACATGAAGGCCTTAAATATAGCACTGTTGTGCTATGTCATTGGCTAATGAAAGTGCAACCCAGCTGTTCTGGATGCAGTTAGCAAGTCTGAGCCATAGACTGGTGTACAGGCAATCACCTGTTCATGACCATTACCTACAAAAGACAAGCAGATGCTTACAGTAAACAGGTCTGTGACTTGCTTTCCAAAGACAGACTGCAATATCACAAGTATTATTCTTCAGGATTTCTGCACAAAAAAGAGTATAACACTCCACCAGGTAAGTCCCCATGTAATGGCACGCAAATGGGAGGATGCAGTTATGGGGAATAGGAATTGCGGGTTTACTTCAAAACATCTAAAACTCATAACATCTAATTTCATAACATTGAGACCAGAACATCTAAAACCCAAAACATCTAAAACCCATAACATCGAATATCATAACATCAAAAATGTGCATCAGAACATCAAACACTACAAATCACAAGAAAATAACATCTCCTCCACGTATAATGACACCAAAGTACCAAACACACTTTTTACTACATTTCTGCGGGGGGGGCAAGCCCCCGTAAATTAAATATACCAACTCCAAGATTGCACTACAGTAGGAAAAAGTTAATTTCCTAACCCCACTGTATCAAGCCCCCCTGCAGAAACATAGTAAAAAGTGTGTATGGTAGTTTGGTGTTGTTTTTTGTGGAGGGGATGCTATTTTCATGTGATTTGTAGTGTTAGATGTTATGAAATTCGATGTTATAGGTTTTAGATGTTTTGGGTTTTAGATGTTCTGGTCTCAGTGTTATGAAATTAGATGTTATGGGTTTTAGATGTTTTGAAGGGGACCCAGGGATTGCAACAGTAGGCCTGTAGTATATATCTTGGAATGACATGTTGCTAATAGTCAGCTGTCCAGCACCTACAGACTTCCCTGTCAACTCTGCCTGCTGTGACATAGATCACAGCTCTGGCCCTCTGAGTCCCTCCTACAACAGTCAGCTCCTGTACCAATGCTACTGGATTGTATGTTACACAATAGTGACAGTGAGTCATGATGGACACAGCTGGCATATCGCATGATGTACTGTCATTCAGCTCCTCTCAGTCTGTGAATGTCACACAGGAATATTTCAAGCATTGTACAGGTGTCCCTGACTGTCCATGATGTACTCTGGCTAGGTCACTGTATACTCAACATCTGTATCTCATCACTTGAGAGCTACGGCTAGCATACCTGGTGACCCCCTACAGCAGGACTTCAGGTCATAGCCATTATTACTCAGGGGACACAGGCCTGACCTCAGTGACAGGGTCTGCATATTGAGCATACAGAGTAAGGGAATTAATACAGTGCCAGATATTAAAGTACCATAACTGTTTTCTGAAGGTTCTGGCATGTGACAGCTAGATTCCCCACAGTGTGAGAACAACCATTACATACTGTTCAACCATTTGCCAGACATCCACATTTGCCTGGCAGAGCATCCACATGTATCAGGCACATGTACACATTCTGCAAACATCTGTGTACTGCAGAAGTCGGACACCTACAGGGAAGATACCCTCCACTCAGCTGGGACAAAGCCAATACTCAGGCTTTTGTTGAATAGGGTGCCTAATGGTGCTGCAAGTTCCTGCCTGAGTTCATGTAGGATGCAGCCTGGGATGTTATCTTGTCCCATGGAGGCTGTATTTTTTGCCTTTGAGAGAGCAGTGATGACCTGTTCCCCGGATATAAGGGGAAGGATGAGAGGTACTTGGGATGTCCTGATCTAATGATGGGGGGACAGAGGGGTGAAGTTTTCACTGACTCTGTCAGCCAGCAAGTTTGCTATATCTACAGCATTTGTGTATGTGGTGTCCTTGACCACCACTTCTGAACAGGTCTGGTTGATTCCTTTGAGGTTGCGGGAATATGTGAAGAAGGGCTTATGATTGTCTGTAGTAGATGTTGCCAGTTTGGGCTTGAAGCTTGCTTTGGAGGATTTCAGTAGTGCTCTTATTTGCTTTCTCAGGCTAAGGAGACAGTGCTTCCAATTGGGCACCTTCTCCTTCTTGGTCTTGGACAGTAATTATTTCCTCTTGTTATAGAGTTTATTTATTGCAGATGTCCACCAGACAGGTTTACTTATCCTTACAGAGAATTGTTTAGTCCTGTCAGGTATTCCTGATTCCATGCATCCATATAAATGCTTGTATAGTGCTTTAGTGTAGTTTTGGATATTGGGGCCAGTTCCTAAAGAGAGGGAGGGGCTGTAAAGCTGTTTATACCATCCCTCAGGAGGCTGTAATCAACTTTGGAGATGTTTTTATGTCTGACCCTAGCTAGATGGGTATTGTGGGAAACAGTGACTTCAAAAGTGACCTCTTTATGGTCGGATCATACCAAGGAGGATGATGCTGCAGTAGTTACTCATGTTGTTTAATACCAAGCCCAAGATATTTTTACCTCTTTTGGGGGTATCAACTAGCTATTCCAAGATGTTTGCATTGACAACATTGTTGAATCTCTGGGCATTTGTGTTCTGGCATGAGTAGTTTTTCCAGTCTATATTTGGGTAGTTAAAGTCACCCAGGATCAGGGTAAAGGGTTGAATCCTGATAGAGTTGCATAGGTCCATATAGGTGGAATGGGCATCTTGAGTCAGATTTGGGGGCTGGTAACTAGCTATGACTTGAATAGGGGTCTTGTCAATGGTTAACTGCACCTGGAGTGTCTTCTGTGTGTCATACTGTTTGACCAGTCTGGAGGTGTGTATATCTTTGATATATGTTGAAACTCCATCTCCTTTGGCTTTACTGCCCACAGTTTGGGGTCTGAATGTATGATAGGATGGGTAACCAGGTAAGGCTGGGGTGCTCCCTACAGCTGTGAACCAGGTTTCTATTACTGCATAGATGTCAGCATTTTCCAGGGTTAAGAATGATTGCAATGCGTGCAGTGTCATGTTTAGACTCCTATTGTTTAGCAGCATGACCTTTAATTTGTGTTTTGTTGACATTTTTATGTTGGTAGTTTTAAACTCATCACTTTTCTTAAAAAGGCACTATGAGGCAGTCAAGAATCTTTGCCAGAAGCCTGAAGCAAAGGTGAGACAGATGCAGGCCATCTCTGGCAAAGCATTGTGGTCTGTTGATCATATCTTCCCAGGCTGTCAGGTACTGGATCCCCCTGGAATTGCACAAGAAAGTAAGCCAGTTGTTAAAGTCAATCATTTCCTGTTTGTATTGAGACATCATTCGGGCTGATGGCAGAATGCTGCTTAAGGCTAGGGACGCACCTGCCTGGGACACATAATCAACTAGCTTAATCATATCTCTCTTCATATAGTCCAGGGAGGTACGTCTCAAGTCATTCACCACAACATGGACTATGACAGAGTTATAAAAGTACCTGTTGTTGAACAACTTCAGTGTGCATGTGATATGGCAAATTCTGGCCCCTGACAGACAACTAATCATGACTTTCTCTTTATCCAGCCTGGTGAGAGGCACATCTTTGTGTCTCACAATGGAGTCTCCTATGACTAAATATGTTGGGTTTATGTTGAAGCCTAAGTGGCTTTGAGACACAGGTGTGTGGACTATACATGGTATGTAGTGTGGAGGGCTGTGGAGGTCATGTGTGTTTTTGCCTCGGAGGTCTCCTTTATTTGGTTATGTTTATGTTGAGGACCTCTGCATATGTGGGTGTGTGTTGTGTAGGAGTGGGTGGCGTTTGAGGTGTAGTGATTGTGCTGACAACCTTTTTGGTACCAGATATACTGGCTTGAGAGGGAGAGAGCATGGACTCTAGGTTCCTAATGTAATTGCATCTGTCACAAATTGTGTTCCTAGGTGGTGGCAGTAGATGGTTGTCAGTGTACATGGGGCAGTTGCTACACTGTGCCAGGATGACAATATCAATGTCACTGGCAGGAGAAACTGTAGGACATTGTCCATCCATATTTGTCAAAATCTGAGGGAGAAAGGCCAGGGAGACCTAAGGGGTGGGCCTAAAGCCCAACTGCTTAAACCAAAAGTAAGTGGCTTATAATATCACTTACAATTTAGACAGGCTATAAACAAGCAGTAATAAATGCAACAGATAAGATGCAGTTGAACACATTAGAGAATAAGCAGAAAGTAGCAGAAAAAAGCAAGATGAGGAGGAAAATGTAAGTTGTATTGCCACTATGTTGCTGTTAGCCACATACATACTGTGTTGATAGATGGCGGGGTATGATGTGGGAGTTAGCAGAGGGTAGTGCTGGCCAATTTGGATGTGAAGGGTGTGTACATAGTGGAGAGCAATGTATGTGGTCCTGCAACATGTTCCCCTCTTCTTGTCTTTCAAAAACAATGTACAGAGAGAGGCACCCATCTTTTTCTGCAGCTGAAAATGATGCAATCCTAGATGGCCTCAGACTGGATCACAACGTACTGCTCTCCAGGATTCATCAGAATTGGGAACAACATGCTGCACTGTGGGCTGACCTCATCCCATCAGTAAACCAAGAAGGGCTACAGGAATGAAGCTACAACCAGGTCTGACACTGGGTGACTGAAATGATAAATACTACATGGCAAAGGGCCGCTGCTGTGGCCAGGGACTGTGCTGCCACCAATGGAGGGCCTGCAGCAGGACAACCACTCTCAGTGGCCACAGAGGAGTTCCTGGCAAACCTGGGATCAACCACCAGCTCCCAAGCATCCATCACCCCATACATTGTGGAGGTGGGTGGCACAACTTCCACAGCAGAGGAGCATCCATGTAACCTCCTGTGTTCAGCACTGTAATACTGTAGCAGTCATTGTGGCAGCCTCTGCATACCATTACATGGTGTCATGTCAATCTTCATTTGGGGGGGTTGTTTGTAACACACACTTGTGCACACATACTCAGAATGTCAGCAATGTGGGTTTGCCACTGTACATGTTGATATAGCACATATTCTCCAGTAACAATGACACATTTGTGTTTGTTGACAATACCTCTCCCTTACATTTCCAGAGGTACATCAGGTGTGGCCGGAGTCCAACATCCTGTAGCCAGTGAGTGTGAAACTGTTTTCGAATGGCTCATATA
>NC_056732.1:789308072-789328072 GCF_019279795.1 Protopterus annectens | reverse complement strand
ACTGCATTTGTGCAGTTTTCTGCACCAGGCAGCGCCATTTAGCTAGAGTCAAACTATTCTCGGCTCCACAAAGTCTACTCTTCAATTTTACCCTTAGAACTAGACAAACCTTCAACTTTAGCACTCAAACCATTCATTTCACAGTCAAGCACTTGCTTAAAACTCATAGCAAGCACTAATTAACCCTAGCACTAGACCCCCCCCTATACTGCCCAGAAGGACAAGGCTCTCTATTCGTCCCCACCAGCCAATAAGAAAAACAGCTTACTCTACCTATTCAGGCATGTCCAAAGGGCAGTTTCCGGTGTACTCTCCAGTCCAACTGGTGAATCTGGACATTTTGAGGCAATGTTACAACTGCCTCATGTACACAGACAACCCACTCCTCCTACCACCAAACACTAATATATGCAAGAGATGTAATTATACAGCCAAACTGGAGGCAAAGCTCTCTCAACCCAAGACTGGAACTGACAGTCAAGAGGAGAAGGGTAATACTTGCAACACACCACCAGTCTCACATAGACCTAATAAACCAACACCGGCAAATAACACACATGAATACATGAAAACATGCTCGGAGGCTCTAAATAAAAATCTGCAAAAGCAACAGAGACTTCCAAAGCAGACAACCAAGCAACCTCCACACCCCATCACCACCCATGAAAAACATACTTCACATAATCAGTGTGCCACGCAATCACAGCCCTTAACACAAAATAACATAACCAACACACTAGTAATAGGCTACTCTATAGTCAGGCACACTGATGTCCCACTAACTAGGCTGGACAAGGAGAAGGTTACAGTTAGCTGCCTGTCAGGTGCCAGGATCCGCCACATAACACAAGCACTCAGGTCACTCCAGAACAAGTACAAATACAACTCTGTCATTGTCCATGTTGGTGTACCTCCCTGGACTACATGAAAAGAGACATGGAAGAGCTATCTGATCATGTAGCCCAGGCCGGTATGACCCTGACCCTGAGTAGCATCCTGCCCTCACCAAGAATGATGCCACAGTATAAATAAAAAATTATCAATTTCAGCAATTGGCTAAGTTTCTGGTGTCATTCAAAGGGGATCCAGTATCTGTCCACCTGGGATAACATGCTCGACAAGCCACGTTGCTTCGCAAGAGATGGCTTGCACCTGTCACCCTTAGGCTTTCAAATATTGGCCAAGGCTCTTGCCGCCCCCATAGTGCCTTTTTTAGGCAAGGCTCAAAAGACAAACCCACCACCATAAATAGCACAAGCAACCAAAAACTTAGGGTAATGCTACTCAACGCCAGAAGGCTAAACCTCAAAATGCATGCACTCAGTATGGAGAACATCGACATCTGTGCAGTAACAGAAACCTGGTTTAAGGCTCCTGAGAGCACCCCAGCACTTCTAGGCTATAACTCATACCATACCTTTCGGCCACAGAACCAGGACCGAAACACAAAAAGCGGGGGTGTATCCATATTCATCAAGGATACCCACACCTCCAGGTTAGTGGTGCAGCACAATGCATCAGAGATCATCCATGTGCAACTAACAATGGGCAAAACTGCAATCCAAATTGTAGCTTGCTACAGATCACCCACCATGGCCTAGGACCCCCATTCCACATTTCTGAAGACACTGGGAAATATGAAGGTCCTACCAAACACCTTACTGGCTGATTTCAATTACCCAAACATAAACTGGGAGAACTACTCAAGTACTAACTCCCTTGCCCAACGCTTCCTAGAATTTATAAACTCAAACACCCTGGATCAACTGGTCAACACCCCACCAGAGGGAACAACATATTGGACCTGGTCAACACTAACATGGGCGAGCGATGTTCCACACCGGAGGACAACCCCTCACTGGTTAGATCAGACCATAGACTAATCACTCTGGATATCCACATTCCATCCCCACCCCCAATCAAGGAAACCATCATGAAAAACTTTTCAAAAGCAAACTTCACGTTACTTAAGACTGAGGTGGAAAGGTTCACAGCCCCCATGCTAAAGGACAATGCTGTCCAAGCTGCTGAAACCTTTACAAAGGCACTCTATGAGCATCTGCAGGAATGCATGGATCATGCTATCCCAAGTAAAATCAAGACTCACTCCTCCAAGAAAAGAAAACCAGTCTGGTGGACCCCTGCCATAAACAAGCTATACAACAGAAGGAGGAAACTAGTACAGAAAAGAGTAAAATCCCAAGAAGGAAAGACATCCCTGATCAGTATCAGCAAGCAACTACGATCCCTCATTAAATCATCCAAGGCTAGTTTCGAAAGAAAAATTGCCAATGACTCCAAAGATAACCACAAAGCGTTATTTAGCTATGTCAAGAACCTAAGTAGAAACTCTCAGATCTGCTCTGAGTTAGTGCAGAATGGCACAAAATACACTGAACCAACTGATATTGCAAACATTCTGGCAGACAGGTTTAGTGCAAACTTCACCCCCCTCTCACCCCCTAAAGGGCCCATAACCATACCAGAAGAATGTAGGGCCCCATCAATCACTGACATACAGGTTAAAACAGCCCTATCCAAAGCCAAAAACACAGCTTCAATGGGACCGGATAGTGTCCCAGGCTGTGTCTTACAAGAGCTCCAAAATGAACTAACCCCTCACCTAAACACACTGGTCAAACTCAGCCTCTCTACAGGCTATGTACCACAGAGTGGCACACAGCAACAGTTATCCCGCTCCACAAAGGTGGAGCCACAACGGACCCCAGGAACTATCGCCCTATATGCCTGACTAACCTGGTCTGCAAGGCTATGGAGCACATCATCATGAACTCATTAACAGAGACATTGGGAACCTCCAAACCTTGGACCCTACCCAGTTTGATTTTGTTAAGGGCAGATCATGCCTCCTAAACCTGGTGGACTTCTTTGAGATGGTTACTAAGGCATAAGATGAGGGAAAGGAGGTCCACATAGCCTACCTAGACTTCGCAAAGGCTTTCGACACCATTCCCCATTCTAGTATTATAGACAAGCTCACCAGCTTGAACATAAACCCCTACGTCACGAGATGGTTGCCAACTGGCTCATGGATAGAACCCACATGGTGAGAGTTGCAGGCGCTATGTCCGACTCTAAACCAGTTACAAGTGGCATCCCCCAGGGCTCAGTCCTAGGATCCCTCCTGTTTGGTATATACTTCTCAGAGGTACAGGCAAGCATAGGAGGACTATGGCTGACCAAGTTTGCAGACGACTGCAAACTAGTGGTCATAATTGATTCTCCGGCTGATACAGACACCCTCCAGATGGGTCTCACTGAGAAGGATACCTGGTGTCAAAATCATGGCCTCAAGCTAAATGCCAAAAAGTGCATAGTCATCCCCTAAGTACCCGCAAACTACCACATAGGGGGACCCAAGTAGATAGTAATCTCTCCTTTGATAATCATATTGCCAAGGTGGTTAGAAAATCCTTCTATGTGGCCCACCTAATCACAAAAAGGTTTGCATCTATAACAAAAGAGGTTATTGTGCCTCTCTACTCATCACTCATTAGACCCATCATAGAATACAACGCCCCATTTTGGATGTACCTTACAAGACATCTGCAACAGCTGGAAAGGCCACAAAAGTACCTCACCAAGAGGATTACTGGCCTCAAACAGATGCCCTATTCAGCCCAACTCAAGAAACTCCAGCTGTACTCGATTGCATACTGCTTACTCAGAGGTGATCTCTGCCTGACATACAAGGCCATGTCCAACCCATAATTGATGAACATGCTCCACCTAAAAAATAACAAATTCCAGAGAGCCACACGCTCTAGAGATATAAACCTCATCACAATGATAAATAGGACATGCTGGAGGGATAGATTCCTATCCCAGAGCCCATTCTATTCCCTTGCATACATGTAGCAGGTCCATACCTATCCTACCATAGTCTAGTACCCCATACTTTTGTTGTAAAAAAGAGTGACTTACCTTGCACTTGCAGGAGTTGAAATAACAGTGCTTCAGGGATGACTCTGTTGGATGCATGTAGTACACAGCCAATACATGGTAAGGTACAGGTTGTGTGGTGTGGCTGGCATCCTTTTTACTATGTCTGTGAGTTGGAGTGAGGTGTCATTCCCTAGGACCCTAGGTTGTCAGTGCATGTGCTATGTGTTGCCTCTTTGCCAAGGCCAGTGAATACTGTGCATGCCTACATCTGCCTACAGGGACAGGCTCAGGGGGTTCCTCCTCTGAGTCCCCCTGTGGTTGTGGGGACCTTGGCACTGGTCAGGGGGGCGGTGTGTCCCTTCCCTGTGATATTCCTGCCGCAGCTGTTTCTGCAGGATCATATTGTGTAGCATAGCACATACTGTGAACATCTGTGCACATGTGGCTGAAGAGTACTACAGGGTTCCACCAGATATATCAAGACAGTGGAACTGTGACTTGAGCAGCCCAATACATGCTCTATGATATTCCTAGTTTGTGCGTGTACCTCATTAGGGTGTTCTTCAGTAGGTGTGTGTGCATTTCTGATGGGTGTCATCATCCACAGTTCCAGTGTGTAGCCAGCATCCCCTAGTAGATGGTCGTATGGGATGTTACCCCCTGGCAAATGTCAGGTACAGCTGTGATGCATTCCAGATATGGGAGTCATGATAACGGCAAGGACTGTCACTCATGATAATGTCCTGGCATTGCCTTCGACCTGGCAGTTGATGGAGTGATACCCCTTGCAGTTGATATAGACTCTACCCTCCTCACCTAGCGGTGTTTTGATGTGCACATGAGTGCAGTCTATGGCACCAAGTACGTCAGGGTAGTGTGCTACACAGTAGAAGAGATACATACTGCTGGCCCTCTCATCAGGGATGTGGAGTAAATAAACATGCTCACTGACATGTGATTCCATGGCAGCCAGGAACTGGTGGAGTACCCTGGATGCAGATGCCTGTGAGACCCCCATCATGGCTCCAGTTGGTCTTTGAAAAGTACCTGTAGCTAATATTCTAGGGGGAGTTTGGGATGGGTTCACCTCTGTTGGCTCTGGGTCTGAGTTGAGGGCGGGAAAAGTCAGTGAGTTTTTGTAGTATGTCCCTGTCCACCTTGTAACACTCGACAATCTCCAGCTCATGTAGCCACTGGAAGGTTACCCTGGGCCTGAACACTCTTCTTCACAGTCTGGGCCTATTGTCAGCAGCAGCATCAGCACTGCCCTCAGCCTCTAGCACATACAGATGTAGCAGAGCAGCAGCAGCCCCTAGCATTCTGTCAGTTAAAATTCCCAAGTCTGCACTCCAATGGTGCAGAGTATGTGGTAAAAATCAGATTGTAGGGTGTATGCATACTTTATAGTGGTTCATAGGTTCATAGGTTCATACTAGGCTATCTGCCCTAGGGCATTTATAAGCCTAGCCAAAGTGTGTTTGGCTTTCGCCACCCATTTTAAATTAATTTTGCTATGCCCTTTTTCGAGGTTAGTATACTATGCCTCTGTCTAACAGTGACACAGAAGTGATACCCGGGGTAAACCTACGATCTCCCATCCACTCATCAAGATTCCTCTTGAAGAGAGTCAATGAGGGACTCTGCCTAACCTGGACTGGGATTTTATTCCAGAGTGAAGGGAGCCTCTGGGTTATGAATCTGTCCCTCCAGCATGTCCTATTTATTTCAGTGCTGAGGTTCAAGTCTCTTGAGCGCATAGCTCGATGGGATTTGGATTTTCTGAGGTGCAGCATGTCCATTAATTCCGGGTTGGACATGGCTTTATACATCAGGCACAGATCGCCTCTGAGCAGGCAGTATGCCACTGAGTAGAACTGGAGTTTCTTTAACTGGGCAGCATATGGTATCTGTTTGAGCACTTTGATCCTCTTGGTGAGGTACTTTTGTGGTCTTTCCAGTTGCTGCAGGTGTCTGGTAAGGTACATCCCAAAAGGGGCATTGTACTCAATTATGGGCCTGATGAGGGATGAGTAAAGAGGCACAATGACCTCCCCTGATCTAGATGTGAATCCCTTCATGATTAGGTGGGCTATATAAAATGTTTTTCTAACCACTTTGGCCACGTGGTTTTCAAATGAGAGATTGCTATCAACTTGGGTCCCCAGGTCCCTAATTACTTCTTCCGTACTTAATGGATTACCACCTATGTGGTAATTTGTGGGCACTTGGTTTTTGCCAAAGGGGATGACAATACACTTTTTGGCATTTAGCTTGAGGCCATGGCTCTGGCACCAGTTTCTATGAGGCCCTTTTGTAGGATGCTTGTGTCGGCTGGAGAGTCGATTATGGCACCTAGTTTGCAGTCATCTGTGAACTTGGTCAGCCGCAGTCCTTTCGTTTTGGCCTGTACCTCTGAGAAATATATACCGAACAAGAGAGGTCCCAGGACTGAGCCTTGTGGGACGCCACTTGTAACTGGTTTGGAATCTGACATGGCTCCAGCAATTCTAACCATGTGGGTTCTGTTCTTGAGCCAGTTTGCAACCCATCTAGTGACATAGGGGCTTATATTTAAGCTGGTGAGCTTATCTATAATGCCCGAGTGGGGTATTGTATCAAAGGCTTTTGTGAGGTCCAGGTAGGCTGTGTGGACCACCTTCCCCTCGTCAATGGCCTTGGTGACTGTTTCAAAGAAATCAACCAGGTTTAAGAGGCTGGATCTGCCCTTAACAAAGCTGAACTGGGTAGAATCCAGTGTCTGTAGGTCCCCAATATCTTTATTTATGAGGTCCATGATGATCCTTTCCATAGCTTTGCAGACCAAGCTAGTCAGGCTTATGGGGCGATAGTTTCCAGGATCTGTTGAGGTACCACCTTTGTGGAGAGGGACCACTGTTGCTGTACACCACTCTTTGGGTACATATCCTGTGGTGCACTACAGATGCAGCCTGTGTGATAGGCTAAATATGATGCATTCCACCTGTCAGGTATATCATTGAGGGGTTTGAATGGCCCAGTGTCTGTGGAACAGGGCTTAACAGTAATTTATACATGATTAGCTTTCCCAAGCTATTACCTTTAAAAAAAAAAAAAAAAAATCCCTTCCCTGCTAAGCACTGTAGTGCAGCGAGCAAACCCTCGCCACTAGTATAAACACTGCTTAGCAGCACTGGACCCTCCCCCCCACTTAACTGAGCTGAGAAGCACACAAACCGGTGCTGCTGAGCTCAAATCTGCTTAAACATAATGTGACATACCCCCTTTTGATGTCAGCTACATCTTCTGTGGACACCAACACGGTTCAGGGGCTACACCAGTTTTATCTGCGTACACAGTAACCCCAGCTCATTTGCATACTGATCCATGCACACAACCTGGATACTTCACTATTCCAGGGCCTGCCTCCTTAGCAACCACTGAGATCTACTATTGTACATATTGCTTGCAGGGCCTTATAATGCATTATTTTCACATTTGTCTTGTTTTTGTATTTTGCAATTTTTAATATTTTTTTTTACATAACGGCATGTTTTTCAAATGTGATACGGCTATTAAAAAAGTTATTTTTTATTATTTTCCATTATTTTTTGCACATACAGGGCATATTCTTGCACATATCTGTCCCTAATATGCAATCCATGACCTTCTAAATGTGCTTTTACAGCCCCTGTTCAATCTTTGCTTTCTTGCACACTGTAATTTTCTGTGTACACTTGGGACACCAACACTGGGTCTGCACGACCACCTATCTGCTTGCTGGATTGCTCCAGCACCCTCATTGACCTCATTTGCATGGAATTCACCTCCTTATGAGGTGTTTTGCATTCAGTGGACACTTCCGTGTCCACACGCTCGTGCATGCTCCTCTGCTCTGTTTACTGGATCACACTGTTGCCGGTTTCCACGTTGGGGCCATGTCACTTTGCCTACATGGAAAATCATGCCATGTAGGCTTTATTGAATTCCTCCAATGGTTTCCTTCCCTGTGCAGCGATGATGTCACCATCTACTTTTTCTTTGTGATACAGTTTCACTTTTTGTTGAGTTAACTAACTGTTGTAGGGTGTGTGAACCTGTCATTAAATTTGACAGCGTTGTGCCATTGTACTCAGGCTCATACTTGTCAACCTCTTAGAGCAAAAAATCTGGACAAAACCTAAAATGATGGGGGGACAATTAGGGACAGATTTTAAATACTGCTCTTACAACTTAGAAAGTTGATAGAATAATAGGTTTTGCATTAGCATGAATTTTCTGAAGAATGTGGAGTGTAAACTCAAATGTTTGTCATTATTTAATTACTTCAATCCTCAGCTATTTGCCAGAAAAGTACAGATTTTAGGAGGAACACACCAAAAACTTGAGGCGAAAATCTGGACATTCTGCAAAAATCTATACAGTTGAGAGGTATGCTCAGGCTGTATCCTGAATCTAACATTATGGCTGAGAGCCATTCTGCCACTGACAGCTTCCACCTGTGCTGGTAAAGTGGAACTGCTACTTTCTGTTGCCTGCTTTGTGAAGAATTCATTTGTCACATTAGTACTGAAGCAGTGGTGCACACCACTAAATGCTGTGTAATGAGGTGTGGAGGACACTTACCATGAAGACCGTCTTTACTTTCATGATTGGCATAAATTGAGGGTTCACCTGTTGATAGCAACTGCATTTCTTACATGTTATCAGGAATCCTCTGTAGTCATCACCTTACTGTGAATCTGTCATCCTGGACACACTAGCCTTCTTGAACATGGCTGTGGATGCTGCTGAAGTGAGTAGCTCCCAGTGTCCACGCCACTTCTGATTATGTCCGTCTCATACTCATCAGTGTCATAGTTATTTCCCCATACAGGGAGAATGTGTACCTCATCGGGTGTTAAAGGGATAAGTGCAGGAGGTCCCCCACCAGTGCTACTAGGGACAATTGCATTCTACCTTGCTTTTTTATGGTATGTCCTACCATATCATTGGTCCTTTTTATGTACTATGTTAATGTGCGGTTCATACCCCCAAGAGCATTTACGTCCATAAGACCTTTACTTTTTCAGATTGTTTTGACCCCCCTTTTCCAAAAAGGTGCTTGCAATATGTCCTGAGGATCCCCATGAGAACATGGTTCTTCTTAGGGCTGAAATAGTCTTTTCTCTGTCGTGACCCCTGCTGCTGCAGCACACATTAACCTTGAACAACAAATATGAGCAACCCTAACTAAACTCAGATTTTACAAAATTAAACACACTCATAACCTCTGGGATGAAGAACATAAAAGCCTGTTGGAATTATGCATACTGAAACCCCTTTTTAAACCATGACAAAAGAAATGTTACGAATGACTGTCGAGTACAGCATAACTAATAATTCCATCATATCAATACAGTGACGCACAAATCAGTTGAGCAATATTTTGTTCACCTTTTGTAATGCAAACCTGTATATCATGAAACAGAAATGAGAAAAATAAATTTCAAGGTTTTAAAAATTTTACTGTCATCCTATGTTATGCCTGTAGATATGCACACAATGAAATTCTCAGTTACCTCTCACAGCACATTCCCTATACAAATAACAGTGGCACGCATGCTCATCTTTAAGAAAAGGCACTTGAAATTAATGATTCCTGTCAATGCCACTACTGTCACTACCAGCAACCAGCATATGACATTGATTTCAGCTTGAAAAAAGAATACATTTCCATGAAATTAGTTATCTATTAATTTGAATGTCCATAGCTTCCCCATATTTTATAAACATAAAATTTTCAGCATACTTTCAAAAGTTTGTGCTTTCCCACAACAATTGCCACTGAAATTGACAGATTGCAGACAAATATGGTAGGTTTAGAGTTACTGACACAAGTTCAGGATGATTTATAAGCTTTATATGCAAATTAAGGTCACCCACACTGTTCTCTATGAATTGCAGTAATACTTGTGTATCTATCTGGTTCTACAGGCATATACTGTCTTCAAGTGGTTGTGAAAAAGCTATAGTGACCAGTGCTGGCCACAGGAAAGTGTGCCATATCTAACATGTCCAATGAAACCTAAATATGATATAACATTAAAAAAGATAAATGCAGAAGGGCAGCATTTAGATAGGAGTTTAAAGATTTAAAGAAGCCTAATTCATAGCCATCCTGCAGAATATGATACACACACATATAAACATATGCATGTGTGTGTGTGTGTGTGTGTGTGTGTGTGTGTGTGTGTGTGTGTGTGTGTGTGTGTGTGTGTGTGTGTGTATATATATATATATATATATATATATGTGTGTGTGTGTGTGTGTGTGTGTGTGTGTGTGTATGTATATATATATATATATATATATATATATATATATATAAACTTAAACTTCAACAGTCTGATTCCAACTTCATCAAACACACTTTAACGAAGTAAAAAGTGCGTTAAAAAAAAAAAAAAAAAAAAACAATAAAAAAGCATTTATGCAGGGGGGCAAGCCCCCCTGCACACCCCCCCCACTCCCCCCTACTTTAATATTTCACTCCGAGATTGCACTACAGTGGGGAAAAGGAAAAAAATTCCCTTATCTGCACTGTAGTACAATCTCCGCAACAGTCACTCCTTCATAACTCCACCACAAAAGTGCTTCTTCGGTGAAAAGCACTTTCGCAGAAGTATGCTCGGCCATTAAGAATTCGGTGAAACTGCCATTTGTGCATCAATCCTAGATCCATATATATATATTTATTTATGCATTTGCATGTACTTGAAATACACTGTAAATATAGTACAATACTCTGCTATTGCTTGTTAGGGAATGTTAAGGAATTACTTTTTAATACAGCCAGAAAGCTTTTGAAAATACATGAGTCTGAGTAGACCCCACAACTCATTTATTAGTCTAATAATTTTAAAAGACAATCATTATTTCCAAAATAACTGTTGCACATGTGAAATGCCTGACCAGAGTTGGCTACCACACCAGACATAGTGTGTTAGGGGATAATGTAGCAAATGAATGACCAGCACAGAAGTTAGAATGTGCCATGGAGTTCAAAATTTTGGTTTCATAATTTAGAAGGTGTTTTTCTTAAAGTCAATTGTACTCATGCTCAGGAAAGCAAAGGTGAGCAATTCAAGGTACATTGCAAATCAACCAGTTACACTACAAATGCTTAAACACTGCTAATTTTGAAAGATGCAAACATTACCAAAACAGAAGCTGAAGCAAGAAAAAATGTAACAAAAGGAGAAAGTTTTGACATCTTTCTAATTGCACTTGCAGAAACTAAGTTAGGGATGAGAATTTTTAGATTAAGGGAAAAATATTGCAGAATAAATAGAAATGCTTCTTTCATCTGAGGAAGCAGCATATAATCTTTAAAGACATAATATGAGAATTTACAAATGCAAGTATAGCACAGAGATATGCCCAGATATATATGACAGATAAACAGAAATGTCCCCTTCTGATCATTTTTCTGTAGCTGATGAGGAAATACATTATATTATACCATGATCCCCCCAAAACGTGCACGCTGATTGGCCAGCGTGCCCGTTGTAAATCGAGTTATACTAATGGAAAAAGGTCCGGTCGCCTGGACTTTTTTCCATTAGTATAACTCGATTTTTTAAAACACTGTCTCGCTATGTTAAATGGGTTTAACATAGCGAGACAGCTTTAAAATAAGCAACGGAGATCTCTGTTGCTTATTTTAAAGCTGTCTCGCTATGTTAAACCCATTTAACATAGTGAGACAGTGTTTTAAAAGCAACGGAGAAAGCAAGATCTCCGTTGCTTTTTTATGTCTCGCTATGTTAAATGAGTTTAACATAGCGAGACAGTTAAAATAAGCAGCGGACATCTCCGTTGCTTATTTTAAACAACTCATTTAACTCAGCGAAAAAAAAGCAACGGAGATCTTGCTTTCTCCGCTTTTGCACAACTCTGATGTACTGCGCAGGCGTGCAGTACATCAGAACTGCCGCGGATGCCAGACATCTGCGGAAGGGCAGCAAACAGGCATTATACTATGCCATTATTTAAGAAAAGTAATAGTTTCTTTTCTTAAATAATGTCATATAATAGCAATAACCCACTTCTGGGTGTGGGTAATGCTAAATTTACCCACGGTTGGCTGTTTGGTCCTCGGCTTCACCCTCGGGACCAAACCACGCCAACCGTGGGTAAATTTAGCATTACCCACACCCAGGCGTGGGTTATTGCTATAATAGCCACCAAACACAGAGACTGGAGAGGTTAACTAAGGTTGCCTCTGATATGATAACATTAGCTATATCTTTTAAGTAAATACCTGGTAAAATGAAACATTCAATTTAATATGATCTGAAATTTTCCTTTTCTAAAGTTAAGTATTCAGAAGTTAGTAGTACTGAAAAATAAATGTACCAGTAATGTGCTACCATTAACAATCCAGACACAATCTATTCCAGTAGCTTATCACAGATGTTTTCTTTTTAAATATGTTAGTTTTTCTCATGTTAAACATGTTTATCTGATGCTTATCAGTAGCATAATTCAAACAATATTGTCACTGTAAAATGCACTACCGTTTCATACAAGAAACTTCCTTAGTAGATGCTTATAAGAAATATTTTCCAGACCATTTTTCCCATGTAAAGAATTTGCCACCATTTCATATTTTATACATGCATATTATATGCTAAGTAAGCACTATTCATAACATACATACTGAAGTACCAACAGATTATGAGTGAACATACTGTCTCCAATTTGTGTATGTCTACTATCTCTCTCTCTGTCGCTTTTATTTTCATTATCTGTCACTTTGCATTTGTTTTGTTACTTTGTCTCACATTCATGTTCATTTCTCCACAGGTCCAGAGATCCCAGGAGCAACCAGCCATGTACTTCCCTGGTCAGGGAATGTTCTCCCTCTGATCACCCATTTATATCCTCACAGTGTCAGGGTGGTGGAACTCATTGTGTAGACACCCTGACATGGTGCAGCCTGGTAAACCACAGACTGTGTTAGGTCTGGAAATTGTAGAGGATGTGGTGGAGTGGGCCATGAAGCATCAGCTCATGCAAGATCATCTTCAGTGGGTACAAGACTCGCAGCTCCAGTTGGCTCTGACCACTCCACCTACATGGGCCTTCCACATAATCTACATGGACCTACATAGGCCTTGCACAACATCAGACAGTGGAAACATTTGAGATCCTGGAGACCAGAGTGTGCCCCTGGACAACTCCTCATCACCTGGCTTACTTTTCTAATTCTCCCTACCACCACCTAACCTACTTCTTTGCCAAACTACCCACTTACATAATAAATATGAAAAAGGGGTCTCTATCCTCCAACAAACTTATAGACCCCTCCTCTCCCACCTATTCCAGGAAAAAAAAAAACATCTTGATGTGTTCCTCCTATATGTTCCTCATTGTTATGTCTCCCATCTTTCTGTCTTTCCTAACTTCCCCTTTTCCATCTTTCAAAGAAGCAATTAGGGTGCCCACATAAGGACACCATTATAGAAAGTGTATAACCCCCCTTTATATATTTTTAAATAATTATTATAAAGAGTTGCACTGTGCTCCACTTGCCTTAGCTATTTATCACTACTTCTACCATACTTGCACACAAGCACGTTAATCCATAATAACTGAATATTACCGAAAATCATCTAAGCATTTATATTTCAGTGCAACATATACCTAAAGCATAACCTGACCAAATATAAACATTTCATGAAAGTGGGCATTTCCTCACAGAAGCTTTTGCATTGCCTGCGCTCTCTGCAAATGACCATTAGGAAAGTATGAACCTCAGAACTGGGGATAGCAATCTTGATTTTTCTAATTACAACCTTTTGGATGTTTCTGAATTTTCTTTAAAATAAAAACAGTAATTTATTAAAATCACTACGTTTTATGTTTTACCAAAACATTGTTCAAATCCTGCCTTTTAATAACTTTATTATATTGGTAGATAGGAACCCTAAGAGACAAGTTGCAATATTAATTACCCTAGACATACTAGAATTATAATGACCAGAGCATTAAAAAGTATGATTATGAGGCCCAGTGAGTAGAATAGCATTGTTAATATATTTGCTGTCTTTACAGTGGCCAAACTGGAACATGCACAAGAGTAATCTGTTATCAATACCACTTGGGTTATATTCCAGCTTTTTCTTAATATTGCCATTGGTGTTACATTCCAACCTATGCACAGTTCCCAGCTTCTGTGGCACACCATTCTCACTAGTCAAGATCTGACAATGGTTATTAATAATATTCTTCAATGCAAAATTATCTGTTGAAAATTTCAAACATATTGATTTATACATTTCATTCTCCCCATTATTATTTATACTTGGGCTCCATGTCTTTCTCAAAAAGGTCTTCTTAAAATTGGTGGAAAAATGTTTTAACTTTTACCACCTCATTAGTAACAATCATCAATCAAGCATTTAGGATATTGCCTTTTCAAAGGTACCCTGTTTCAGCTTCTGCCAAAAATACAGATACAATTCTCAATGTTCTTAGAAGTTAAGATTTTATAATATTTATTTTAATTTTCTTAGAGTGGTTACTACCATAATGCAATGTGTGTGTGTGTGTGTGTGTGTGTGTGTGTGTGTGTGTGTGTGTGTGTGTGTGTGTGTGTGTGTGTGCATGTATGTATCTGTATATATGTTAGAGCTTAAATCAAAATTTAGATGATCGACCTGTGTATTGTGGACCCAAGGTGGTTGACATATGCAAATCGGTGACAGATGTGCGATACTGACAATTCCCGGGGAAGGGGTATATGCCCTTTCCACATAGATGTGCAATCATGGAGTTAGTATTTATAATTAGCAGATGTTGTTTGGGCACAGCCCCCACATGGGGGTGTTAGGTTGTGTTTACCCCCAGCAAAAACATTTTGTTTTCTGTTCTCTGCTTGTTTCAAGGATTAGCCACTGCGTATGTACTGCAGAGTGTCAATGTGTTTTTGTTGATGTATGTCAACATAAAACACATAAGCACGTAAACTTTTTGCATATCCATATAAATATATATAACATATACATGTATGTATGTGTATGTGTGAATGCTCGTGTGTATTTATATAATTACATGCACAGTAGTTTTATGCTTCAAATTCTTTGTCTTTCTTTTCTAGATGTTTTAATAACCATCATTTTAGTATTCACAATATCATGAAAAAACTACGCCAACAAAGCCAGAACATTATTTTTACTTATCCTTTCATGATTTCTTCCTGTTTTATCTTAGTATGCATACATTTATTTCTTGAAGTATTGCTTGCTTAGCATAGTGTGAGTTTACCCCCAAACAGCATAAATATTTGTTTATCCTGTCTTACTTAGTTTCCCTTGACATTTGCTTATGGTATTTTGCATTTATATATTTACTCAGTTTTGGACTTAGACATGATCATTACTACAGTTATTATGTTTATTTCTTTGTCAATGCATACATGAGAAACTGACTATTTTTGTTTTCCTGTGTTTCTCACATAAACATAATAAAGCAAGCAAATGACCACAGAACACTGAAAACATCTGCTATAAACTTGATGTTCCTATTAACCTGTATTTGCTATTTCTTGAATTAATTTATATTAACAATAGCTTATTGAGCCTGTTTCTTTTAATCAATAGCCGAGCTAAGGATGTAAATGTAATATTTACTTAAATATTTATATTATACATTATTTCATACTAAATTCCTCAAGTGAGTTATAACGTATGGCAGCGATTTATGATTATTGCAATTAATTATTTATGTTAATAACCTAGCATGACTTTTTATTTGTAGCTGAAGTACTTATTCAAATTGCTGCATAATAGTGTATATAATTTTCAGTTTCTTAGTGAATCATAATATTTTTAGTAGAAATTATAGACTTAGTGCTGCCTTTTCATTAGAAATGACCGTATAAGTTGATAACAGTTTACATTTCTCATATATAAATCACATTTGGTTCATAGGTAAATACTAGGCCATCAGTCTGCAGACTATTACAAGTCTAGCCAATAACCAGAGTTTAGAATCCAGCCCTGTATCTTGCATCTGTTAGTTTAAAACTTTTATAGCACCCCCCCAAAAAAAAAGCCAAGTACCTGGTGTTGGCATAGAACCCACAAGCTTCTAATTTTATAGCACTAAATGCAAATGTACTAGTTCTCAAGCTACTGTACCTGTAAATTACTAATCCTCATAATGCATTATCTGCAAGTTGGACATGCCTGTTTAAGAACATTCAAGCTGGCCACTGATGTACGTAATGTCAGGTAGTGGGATTTGAACACCAAAACTATACAATTGTGAATACATATCATCACATTGCTTACAGCAATAGCCCTTAGCTATAACATTTAAAATACGTAGAAGCTTCAATGGCCAGGAATCAAATCCAAACTGAGGCAGTAAGATAAATGAATCCTAACCACTAAGCAACATGGGACCCAGTCAGATTTATTATCTCAGTTTAATTTCATGTTTTTATTGAAATCAGTTAAAAAAAAGTTGAGGTCTGGTATGTCACCAGATGGATACATTTGTCCCTTAGGTCCTTTCTTGAAAAGCTGAATGTTGGAGATTGAGTTTTGAATTCCAAGAGCTCCTACCTGAAAGTCATATAATTATCAGCAAGTCAGATTAACTGGTGTGCTCCCAGGTTGCCCACCAAAATGCAACTTCAGTGGGTCAGCTTAGTTACCACAAAAAAGACATATCAGTATATTCAAAAAAACAGTTGTGTGCACTGTATTTAACGAATGTCATGTCATTAGCAAGACAGATAAACTTGGGATTGATGAAATGATATGAACACCAAAGCACTCGCATATATATACTGTGTGCACCTCAGTTGGAAGAATGCTTCCCTTGTCACAAGTTCCAGAAAGATAAAGGATAAGGCATTGTATGTAAACTGCATTTGTACCACTTAAATAGACCTTACTTGTGTGCCAATGCTCTGCCATTCAATGCATAGTTCATGAAAGGGGAAAACAATCGTTGGACCTTTCTTGTCATCTAACTGGCTTGACTCACTCATTGCTGTGTCACCAGTGGTATGGAAGTGCAGAAGCATGAATATGTTAAGCTTTTTAGGAATGATAGTGCAGCTGCTGCTATCTGCATAAAATAGAAATGAGGTGATTCAGGGTTATCATGTATGGCCCTGCACGATTTGGGAGATGAGCACAATTAAGTGCTGTAAAGGGCAGAAAGAACTTTCCAGTGTGTATCGTTAAAGGTGCATATGATTTGGCATCATATTGTTCCTGTGATTGCTAACCTAGCATTGTCCTATGTTGCAGTAATGTACATATACCCAATAGCAGGAGCTCTACAATCTCATTTTGTGAGAAGGCCATTTAGGTTGTCTGCGCTATGGTGTTGTTGGAGTCAGTATTCCATTTAAAGGAGAATATGGTATCCTGTGTTGTAAATATATATTATTTTAAAATTTATTTCAAATTTTATTTTAAATGTAGCTTCAGCTGTAGTACATGACATTGTTACTCAGTAATGTTAAAGTGAGCAGTCCATTACTTTCCTTGTCACATCAGATTTATGGTCATTATATTTCGTGATGTAGTTATGCAGTTGTACATGCTTAACTGCTTGCACCTTCTGTGACTTGTCATCTATAGTTGACAGGTTTGTGAATCACAGGCCATTGTTTTGGCGCATACTAAGAAATACTAAGAAGTCAGTGGTAGATTTATAAACTGCAAACTGCTTGGTATAGGTGTTTAAGCACTTAGTATATCTAGACATTCTAAAACAATATTTATAAATTGTGCCCATAATTTTTCCACATCTACGTATTGATCGTAGTAGCTCTTCTCTTGATGAAGCTGATTGGAAAGATATGATTGTGAGGCAGAATTTTCTAGCAGACCAATCATAGGTGGAAGGCACTATGTTAACTCCTTAGTTCTTGGAGAAGGTAATTAACAAAGCTGACAGGCTGGCAAAGAACATACTAATGCACCAACAAACTCAAAAATAAAAATATTAAACTAGGCAAACACCACGGCTGAAAGTACGAAAAACTTTTAATAGAACACAGAAAACAGTGTGTACAATTGGTAAGCACTTTCACAGTCATAGGTCTCCTTCTTCAGACCTGACATATAACACTTACTACCATCTATTTAAAACTCTAATTAGTCAATCAGAAAATACATTGAATTTAACAATAAAATAAATCATAACAATACTCACAAAAATACTACACCCTGTATAAAAATATATCTACAACAAAAGTATAACCGTTATTGATGCCATGGAGTCTATCTGCATTAAGGCGTACAATCCATTCTTGTTCTCTTTTTTCAGTGAAATTCCTAAGATTACCTCCTCTCATACTCATAACTAGGATTTCTAAAACAAATAACTTAAAACTATGTCTCTCACCAAAATCAGAGACATGTTGAGCTAAAGCATTTTTCAATTTCCTGTGTCTTAACACCATTCCCATGCTCTGAAATCCTGTCTTTAAAAAAACTATTCATCCTCCCTACATAAAACAGAAAACACTCTGTGCAAAAGGCATAATAGACCAGGTCCTTGGTTATACAATCAGCAGAGAATGAAGTTTCTATAACAAAGCCTTTTTTGGGAGGTGTGAATAGGTGACCAGAATGGATAAACGTACACACTTTACATTGCCTACATGGAAACATCCCTTCATGCTGTGAGGGTGGTGTATAGCAGTTCCTCATACTCTTATAACAAAGTTGCCACTTTAGAGCTATACTATTCCTAAAACTAAACTTCGGTCCTTCATCGACCAATCATTTTAATCTGTCATCTGCACACAAAATTGCCCAATTCTTTCTGACAATATTGCAGATGACATTACTATTACTAGTGTAGGTCAGTGTCATTTTAACACCTCCCTTCTGCACTTGCCTATCCCTCTGGTTCTTATCTTGTCAATAATTATCAGATAAATACAGTCTCCCCATAGTGTGTCTTACAGGTAACAACCTGTTAATACAATCATCTAACTCACTCTCATTATACCCCTTTGCAAAAAATCCATCTTCGAGTCTAACAATGCTTGTTGAAGGTTTCTCTCATCATTATGTAATCTCATAACCCTAAGCACTTGCCCCTTCACCACATTTCTGGGTAAGTGGTGAGGATGTCATGGGAGTCTATTGACTTTTTAGATGTGAAGATCACAAGGGATGTTCTTGGTGGTTTACTATCACATACTTGAATCTACTCCATTTGAGTGTTAAGATGTTTGAATCACACGTTAGGAAATCTCAACACCGAACACAAAAAAATGTCGAAGGCAGCATTTTAGTAAAGTTGAAATTTTGAAAATGTCGACTTTACTGAAATGCTGCACTTCCGCTCAACACTTTTGCAGGGGTGCAACCTCCACACCCCCCTACTTATATATACAAACTCTGAGATCGCACTACAGTGAGGGAAAGGGTACATTTCCCCATGCCCACTATAGTGCGATCTGCACCAGTGAACGCTCACTATTGTAAGGTTCAACATTGTGGCATTCGTAATTTCAGTTCGCCAAAGGCAGTTTTGCACAAATGTCAATCGCACGAAGTACGATCAACAAAGTGATTATAAGCCATTCTTGGTAATTTTAAAATATCTATATTCAAGAAGCAATGTAAGAAGAATTCTTTACTGCATAAAACCAGTATGCATCCTCGCCACATACCTAGGACAGACAAAGGGAGAGAGCAAGGGACAAAGATTAAAAAGGTTGGTGAATGATTGAGAGATGGAGTATGAAGCTATATTTTATATCTGGGGAATAACTGATGAGAAGAAGAAGGGGAGGAGTTCTTAAAAAGTTTTGCTTAGAAAACTTTATAGATCAGTTTTGTTCATGGGCTTGAAGTTAAATGCTGGGAAGAGCAGTCCTGAGAAGATGTGAAAGGAAATCCCAGGTTATTATTTTTTTGTAGTCTGGTTAATGTGAGTTGCTGAAGATGCAGGCTATTAAGAAATTCAACTGACTGGCAGAACATTCTCTGTGTTTCATGAGATTGGTAGCTCTGTCTGGCCAATCCGCTGAGTAAAAGTGAATTAAAGTGCTTTTTTCTAACTTGTGTTTTTGATGTGAATTTCGTGTT
>NC_056732.1:789080572-789303072 GCF_019279795.1 Protopterus annectens | reverse complement strand
AATGTTTTAGGGTGGCAAGGTGTGATATATATGGGTCTATATTAAAATATGAAACCTCACTTACGCAAATACCTAAACGCCAATAGATAAATAGTGAACCATGAAAACACCGAATGTCCTGAAGTGCAAAATTTGAAATATCAAATTGCCAAAGTTGGCCATCCACACCACCCGCTACGTACTACCTACCCAAACAACATAAATAATCCACACCTTCACATATCTACACTTTACCCAATTTCCCATATCCTAATCAAACAGTCACCACACACAAATGTATCTAACTATAAACAAACAACGCCCAACTATGGGAAAAGTATAATTTATGTATACATTCAGCTACACAACTATATTACTATACATACACTTAACATAACCCTACTTCTAACCCTAAAGTAAAGGTTGCATGTATTACTATGTATGCACTTACCTTAACCTGCACCCTAACCCTAAGGTCCATAACTATTGCACATTTATATTAGGGAGCTATACCAGATAAGGGCCAACTATGACAATTCGATATTTCAAATTTTGCACTTCAGGACATTTGGTGTTTTCACTGTTCGCTATTGATGTTTCGGTGTTTAGGTATTCGAGTAATAGAGGTTTTGCTATTTTAATATAGACCCATATATATTGGGTGAATGTTCAGATGTCAGACTGGTGCACATCTTTGTTATTATTATTTGGGGACCTATGCTAATGTGTGGCTTTAATGTTTATTTCAGTATTTTGTAGTTACTGTGTGTCTGATTATTTTATGAATGACTGGAGTAGAATGATATTTAATTATTCTGGGGCAGCACTTACATGGGATTCTTTTTTTCCAGAAGATGTTCTATAAGATTTGATATAGGAACCAAACGTGAATTTAAGTTATATTTAAATGAGCTTTTTATTCATTTTTTTTATTTTTTTATATATATACTGTCATATGGAACTATTCTAGACATATGTCTGCCTATGTTTATTTATTTATTGAAATTTTTGAACACTTACTACAACTAGTATTGTAACATGTTGTTTAGGTTTATAATGGAGGATTGATTAGATGAAGTACTGTTTGCTGAGGTTACAATGGGTGGGTATTTTCCACGGGTTTAGTGCACTTTGAAGTATCATTTTTATGTGTTTGTCGTAATCAGAATGAGGGAGGTCATGTTACTGATTGTTCAAAATGAAGTGATATGTGCAATAAAATATATGGAGCTGGATAGATATATTGCACACCACAAGAAAAACATTCACAAACCAAAGATGAACAACATTTTACACAGAATAGAATAACTAAAGCAACACCTTTTCAATAATTTCAACAGAAGAAAGCCTATACTAGTGCATGTGCATGGCAATGTGTTCACCTGGGGAGTAAGGAGGATGGTGTAGTGACTGCCAGATGGTCTGTTCCATACAGAGTATAATATACAATGTGTCGTCAGGCCACCCCGGCAGTGTCCACAATTCCCACATGTGGTAGTTTTGTGATTTATACCAGTGGTTTCTGTGTGATGTTTTCATCCAAGGACATCTTTCTGGTGATGCTGGGTATTGCCTGAAGCCATAGTTAGTATTGTGATGCCCCTGCACTTGCCCAGTAATCAAAGAGCCTCAATCCTCACCACTGGCAACAGTGAGGGAAGTACACAATGGGAGGATGACAAGTACACACACAGTAAAGTGCAATTTCCCTTAGCATACAGGGATCACAGTCAGTCTGGGACTGGTTTCTCCCTCTTTCTCCAGATACCCAATAAGACTGTCCACTGGCAGAGCTACAGGGTTAAGATCTCAGCTGAGTGGCCAAGCTAAGACCTCCAGCATCCTCTCTGTCCATTCAGTGCTTCGTGTCCCTGCCCAAGTAGCTGGCACACACACACACACACACACACACACACACACACACACACACACACACACACACACACACACACACTTTGAGATTTGATTTATATAGAAACACACACACACACACACACACACACACACACACACACACACACACACACACACACACACACACACACACGCACACACACACACACACGCACACAGCTGGGAAAGGCTGGTACAGGTTTACTAGCTATGCCCCCTTTTTACAGACTAAAAGGTAGTACCAGCTGACATCAGCCACCCTTATCAGCTACTTTAGGTCGTTACAAAGGGTATCCAATCCTACTGTGTAATGTTACTATTATCCAAATGGCAGTCTCAGCAAGACTTGCAAGGTTATTTAGGAGTGGCCTGTACAGTGTCACCAAATATATATACAAGTACGCTAAGAGCTTAAATATGTCTCACAAATATCAGCCACAAAGATAGGCTTAAATATATTTAATAATAAATAACAAAATAACAAGAGAATATTCAGAAAACAAACACAGTTACTTCAGAGTTCAAAATCACAAGAATATTTTAAAACAGCATTGCAGGACAGTCTCAAATAAATACAAAAAACATCTAAACTAATCTTTATTATATTCCTATCTATATCTAAAAAAGATACTGTGCCCTAAGTCTTACTTACAAGCAAGTGCAGATGTGATGATGATGAGTGGATGTTTCCACATCAAAGACAAAATACAAAATGAACTGTCTCCCAATGAGAGAGTTCCGAAATCAATATCAAACATTACCGTTGGGTTAGCCTGGATGACATCACACTTTGTCATGTGACTTCAGTTCCCAGGCTAAACAGAAACTTTGAATTTTAACATCTCTGTGTTAAAAATACATATCTCTCAGATGTTTGCTCAGAACTGTGTAGCTGCTAGGAAGTCATAAAGCAATAAAACACTTTATATTTTAAACCTAGTAATTACTTTTCTTTCCAGACAATAGAAAAATGTCTAGCTCTAGACATTGTGTCTGCTTCTGCATTGAAACTGAGAGATAACATCTTTTGTTTACTGTCCACTTATAACATAACTTAACCTCAACTATTCTTAAGTTTTGCAGGTTAATCTTCTATGTTCCAGCAGGGTATGCTGTGGTTACATTCTTGAAGCTCAGTACATAACATACTGTTCTGTATAAATCATATCAATATTCACAAATGACATAATTATTTACAAAATTCCAGACAGCTGGGCTGTCAGTGTCACATCCCCCCAAAAACTCAAGGTATTTCTCAAGTGACCCTTGAGAAATGTTGCTTGAGAGGGTTGACTCTACCTGAGAATACCTTACCCCATTCCCTGTCTTGAGATTCCAGCTGTCTTGGCATTGTTCACCCAATATAGTGCTGCACTGTCTCATCATATGACTGCAATTCTAGGCTCTGTCATAGTAATTCTGGATTTTCCTGGCTGGCTCCCTGTAGCCATAGATGCCCCTTAGACTCCTCCTGCCTTGTACTCCAAATACTTAGCACAAGGGCCTCCCTGTCATGTTAAGGTTTCATCATGTTAACATGGTAACGTTTGTGCCCCTGCCTCCTGCCTAGCAGTTCTACAATGTAGTTAACATCACTGACCTTCCTTACCACTTTGTAGGGTCCCTCCCAAGCTGCCTGCAGCTTGTTGTGTCTGATAAGAATGAGAACCATTACCTGTTGCCCTACAGCATACTCTCTAGCTCGAGCATTTCTGTAATACCAGGCCTTTTTCTGCTGTTGGGTTTCTGCCAGGTTCTCCTGGGCCAAGTCCATGAGTTCCCTGAGCTTTGTACTGAGGTTTAGGACATATGACACAACAGACTCCTTGTAGGCTTCACACTAACCCTCCCACTCATCTTGAATCAAATCTATGTCCCTTCCCCCTATGCCCATACAGCAACTCAAAGGGTGAAAAACATGTGGATTCCTGGGGCACCTCTCTGTAAGCAAACAACAGATGAGGCAAATATTTGTCCCACTCCCTCTTAAACTGGTCTGAAAAAGCCTGTAGCATCATCTTGAGTGTAGAATTTAACCTCTCAACAAGACCATTAGTCTGGGGATGGTAGTGGGTGGTCTTTAGGGGCTCCACTCCACAGTGCTTCCACAGACAAGCCAGCAGGTCTGACATGAAATTGGCACCTCACTATTTCTTTTAGGAATCCTACCCTGCTTGAAAGTCTCTAGCAAAGCATTTGCCACATTTTCTGCCTCAATGGAGGACAGAGGCACCACTTCAGCGTATCTGGTAGCATAATCTACTACCACTAGGATATACTTTTTCCCTGTAGAACTTGATGTACTCACAGACCCCACAATGTCCATAGCTACCCTCTGAAATGGCTCCTCAATAACAGGCAAAGGTATCAAAGGAACTTTCACCTTGTTTCCTGCCTTGCCTACCTTTTGGCACTGCTCACAGGTCCTGCAGTACCCTGTTACATCTCTGGAAATCCCAGGCCAATAAAAGTTTTCCATAATATGTCTCTTGGAAGACGTTCTTTCCATATGACCTCCAAAGGGAATGTCATGGGCTATGGCTAGAAGTGCCAGATGGTAGGCTCTGGGGACTACCAACTGCTGTATTCTCTCACCATCTAGCCCTCCCTCAGGGGTCTACTTTCTATACAGTAATCCTTTGTCCCAGTATACAGATTCTCCCTTCCCTTGAGAATCAGTTGCCTCACTAGCTACCTCCCTCAGGCCTTGTAATGTAGGGTCTGAGAGCTGAGCCTGTCTCAACTCTCTCTTTGTAACCCTTCCCAGCTCCCCTTCCACAGGAAGTCTGGTATTCTCTGATAGAGGTGCCTCACTGTCAGCCCAGGTACTATTACTCACCTCCTGCCGTGCAGTCACTCTGTACAAGGGAACATTAGTACCCACAAGCAGCTGTGGCTCACCTCCAGTCTCACTGCTACAGGGTAGCACCCTCCCTGAAGTAATCAACTCACCAGTCCTGGCTGCAAGTGTGTGTTCTGTCTGGATCTCCCCCAGGCTACCAGACTCACATGCTTGTCTTCAAGCCTGACTGCATGTAACTGCATGCACACATGGTACTGCATTATCAAAACCATTCCCTGTCAGGATATTTGCTGGGAGATCCTCAAACAGACATACTTACTGGCTTCCTTTTCCACCCTCCCAGTCAAGGTTAACCCTAGCCAAAGGTATTTGGAATGGGGTCCCTCCTAAGGCTCTAACTGGAGTAGACTGCCCATGGAGGTAGTTCTCCTCTGTAACCATTGCAGGCTTCACAATGGTTAGGTCAGAGGCTTTGTCTCTCTTAGCAATGGCCTCTTTCCCATTCACTAAGATAGGATATAACCTATTGTGGTAGTTTGGTACCCTTGTTGTCTGAAGACAACTTACTGCTGACATTTTGTCATTCCCACTTACTGGCCTTCTCACCTTTTGTTCCCCACCTTGCCTCTGTGGACATCTATATGATACATGGCCCCACTGGTTGCATTTAAAACATTTAACCCTTGGTCCTGGATGTTTACCTGGACTAATGGCTTACCCTGCTACTGGAAGACTCTGTTGAGGTAGTCTGGGATGCCCACCATGGGTTCCCTTAGACCCATGAGAAGCAAGGAGTATCCCTTTCCTGTGCAGTAATGCCCTGTTTGCTAGGTATAGGTCTCCCTTCTTCCCCAACTCATCTGCAGTATTGCATTGTCTGTCTGCTAATCAGATTCTCATATTTTCAAGCAAAGTGCTAAGGGCTTGTTCCCTCACCCAAAGATCTGCCAGCCCTTCAAAAGTGGTGACTTGACATACACTCACCCACCTATGAAAGTAAGTGCTTAGTTCAGCAGTATATTCACACACACTTTCATCTGTCTTGTGTCTGTGCTCACAAATCTTTTTCTATAAGGTTCAGGTGTTAACTTAAAGCATTCTACCAAACACATTTTGACTGTATTATAATTTAAGCAATCAGTATCAGACAGTTTAAAAACTGAAGTTACTTTACCATGGAGTAAGGGGGTTAGGAACCGTACCCAGAGCCCTTGGTCAACATTCTGATGTTTGCATACTCTCTCAAACATATGAATGAAACTATCAAAAGTATCCCCCTCTGTCAATTTTGGAAGAAATTTATTGACCTTTGTTGCTTCTGGGGTTCAATTACTCCCTTCCCCATTACCTCCATGACTCTGGTGAACAGCCAGCATTTCCTTTTCCTGTTGCCTCTGCCTCTCATTCTCCTCAGCTTTCATGCTTTGCAGTTTTTCAATTTCCTCAGCCTCTAGATGTCTCAGTCTCCAGACATCACAGTCTCTCTGCAGCTTCTATTTCCAAATGGTTGGCCTCCAGCGCATCTCTTTAACTCCAGATGGATTTTTAAGTCCTCCGTGGAAAGGTTGAGCTGTCCATTTTCTGTGAGTTGTACATTCCTAAGGCAAGTCCGATTGTCCTCCTCATTGCTATTTTGTGATGCAGCTGTGACTAAAGCTGCAATCATGTCTGCTTTAGTCAGGTTGGCATGCACCAGTCCTTTAGCCTGGCACATCTCATCCCTCTGGCTCTTTGTCAGCTTGCCATACTCCTCTGCTGACAGGCTTGCCTGCTTTCCCTGACTAACTAAGCTAACAAAAAATAAAGCAATTGTGATGTGAACTCTAAATGTTCACTGCATGGCTGATTGAGAGTACAAACACCTTCAATGACCACTGTACACAGACTACAGGAATTCAATATCCACAGCACTAGAAGCCAATTAATATGTGATATGGCTATCTCACCACTGACAACCAATTAATATATGATGTGGATATCCCACCACTGCCAACAAATTAATATGTGATGCCCCTGCACTGGCCCAGTAATCAAGGAACCTCAATCCTCACCACTGGCAACAGTGAGGGATGTACACAATGGGAGGATGGCAAGTACACACACAGTAAAGTGCAATTTCCCTTAAGAGTACACAGAAATCAGTCTGGGGCTGGTTTCTCCTTCTTTCTCCAGATCCCCAGTAAGACTCCCTACTGGCACAGCTATAGGATTGAGATCTCAGCCAGGTGGCCAAGCTAAGTTCTCCAAAGCACTCACTGTCCAACCAATGCTTTGTGTCCCTACCCAAGTAGCTGACACACTTAGAGATTTGATTTATATACAAACACACACACACCTGGGGAAGGCTGGCACAGGTTTACTAGCTATGCCCCTTTCTGCCCAGACTATAAGGTAGTACCAGCTGCCACCAGCCACCCTTATCAGCTACTTTAGGCTGTTACAAAGGGTATCTAATCCTACTGTGTAATGTTACTATTATCCAAATGGTAGTCTGACCAAGACTTGCAAAGCTCTTTAGGAATGGCCTGTACAGTGTCACCTAATATATATGCAAGTATTCTCAGAGCTTAAATATGTCTCACAAATATCAGCTAGAAAGATAGGCTTACATATATTTAATAATAAATAATAAAAGAAGAAGACAATACTCACAAAACAAACACAGTAACGTCAGAGTTCAAATCACAGGAAACATTTTAAAACATAGGTTCATAGGTTCATAGGTTCATACTAGGCTATCTGCCCAAGGGCATTTATAAGCCTAGCCCATAGTTATTTGGCTTTCGCCACCCCTTTAGTTTGAATAAAACTATGCCTATTATTTTGCTGTGCCTCTGTCAAGCAGTGACACTGAAGTAATCCCTGGGGTATATCTGCGATCCCCCATCCATTGGTTAAGATTCCTCTTGAACAAGGGCAGCGAGGTGCTAGGGAGTCTTTGGGTGATGAATCTGTCCCTCCAGCATGTTCTATTAATAACCGTGTCAAGGTTTAAGTCTCCCGCCCTTGTGGTTCTGAGGGATCTAGATTTTTTGAGGTGAAGCATATTCATAAAATCAGGGTTTGACATGGCCTTATATGTCAGGCACAGGTCACCTCTGAGCAAGCGGTATGAGACTGAATAGAGCTGGAGTTCTTTCAGTCGGGCAGCATAAGACATATTTTTGAGACCCTTTATCCTTTTGGTGAGGAACTTTTGGGGCCTTTCCAGCTGCTGCAGGTGCCTGGTCAGATACATTTCGAATGGGGCATTGTACTCAATCATAGGTCTAATGAGTGATGAGTACAGGGGAATGATGACCTCCCTTGATCTAGATGTGAATCCCTTCATGATCAGGTGGGCAATGTAGAAGGTTTTCCTAACTACTTTAGCAACATGAGTGTCAAGCGAAGGCTACTGTCAACCTGGGTCCCCAGATCCCTGATGACTTCTTCTGTGCTCAATGGATTGCCACCTATATGGTAGCTAGGGGTAACCTTGTTTTTCCTGAAGGGTATGACTATGCATTTCTTGGCATTTAACTTTAGGCCATGGCTCTGGCACCAGTTATCCGTTTCTGTGAGGCCCTTCTGAAGGATATCTGTGTCAGATGTGTTTTCGACTATGGCGCCCAGTTTGCAGTCATCTGCAAACTTTGTCAGCCATAACCCTCCTGTGTTTGCTTGTACTTCAGAAAAGTAGATGCCGAACAAGAGTGGACCCAGGACTGAGCCCTGTGGGACACCACTTGTGACAGGCTTTGAGTCTGACATGGCTACAGGCTTTGAGTCTGACATGGCTGACAACATTGCATGACAGTCTAAAATAAATACAGAAAACATCTAAACTAATCTTTACTATATTCATATCTATATATAAAAGAGATACTGTGCCCTAAGTCTTACTTACAAGCAAGTGTAGATGTGATGATGCTGATGAGTGGATGTTCCCAGGTCAAAGACAAAATACAAAATACCCTATCTTTCTCTGAGACAATTCCCAAATTAATATCAAACATTACTACTGGGTTAGCCTGAATAACATTACTCTTTGTCACATGACTTCAGTTGCCAGGCTAAACAAAAACTTAACAGTATTTCAACAGCTCTGTGTTAAAAAGACATATCTCTCAGATGCTTGCTCAGAACTGTGTAGCTGCTTGGAAATCATAAAACAATAAAACACTTTACATTTTAAACCTAGTAATTACTTTTCTTTACAGACAATAGAAAAACTTCTAGCTCTAGACATTGTGTCTGTTTTTGCATTGAAACTGAGAGATAGCATCTTTTGTTTACTGCCCAGCTATAAAGTAACTTAACCTCAACTATTTTTAAGTTTTGCAGAATAATCTTCTGTGTTCTAGTAGGATATGTTGTGGTTACATTTGTGAAGCTCAGTACATAACATACAGTTATGTATAAATCATATCAATATTCACAAATGACACAGAAATTTTTTATAAAATTCCAGATAGCTGGGCTGTCAGTATCACAATTATCATGTATCAAAAATCCCCAAACCATGGCAGAAGATAGCAATAACTGAGCCCTGTCACATACCAGTCCATATTCAAATATTTGTTTGGCCTACTTAAGGTCATCCTATGTTATCTGGATGTGGATGGGGTGCCCTATTGTACAACCCTGACAAATGCAATGAGATATTTTCAGTCTCTTTATAATGTTATATAAAATCAGTATATGCAAACAGTTATAGCAGGGCAGACACATTCAGGAGTGGGAGCTTCCAGACTCAGCTTTGTTGGAGGTACATTATAAGCACCAGCTGTAGTAGAGGACTGTGCCAGACATTGGCAGGTGGAGTATGCCATGGAACTGGTATAAAGGCAATGTCTGGTGCTTAACTATGGGATTGAATAAAGTATTATAAAGAACAATAAAATGTTAGCATACAAACCTTCACCCAAGTTGTGCTGTTCCATTCATAGACAAGCCACTCTGTGCATCACACACAGGGCAAACATATAATAATATACAGTGGGCAGGATACAGTTATCATCATATTCAGAGGCCATATTGTCAAATATCATCAACAGTTAAGTGTGTGTGTGTGTGTGTGTGTGTGTGTGTGTGTGTGTGTGTGTGTGTGTGTGTGTGTGTGTGTGTGTGTCTCAGACATGCTGATGGGATGGGAGATTGGGGTATGCTAGTGAGGGAGAGGCTGCTCTGTTTATTGTTGTGTGAGTGTATGGAGGTGGGAATTGCAGATGTCTGAATAACTGTTTGCTGAGACACAGACTCAGCAGAAGTTCTAGCACTGTGGTGGGATCTGGTGGACTGTTCAGTCAGGTTTGGACAGGTCCAGACCACCCATAGGAGATGTGTCCCTATCCATGGGAGCACCTTCTCTCTCTCTCTCTCTCTCTCTCTCTCTCTCTCAGGAAGATCACAGATATGATCCTCACCATGCTGAGAGGACGGAGTACTCAGTGGCCATAAGCAGTGGTCCATACAATGGATGGACTTGGCATGCATACCTCACTTGCATGAATGTCCATGTAGCAATATACTTCCCTCAGCACTGGATGGCAGAGTGGTAGTAGTGGCACTACATCTGCCTGACCATGAAATTCTCCTTCCATTATGAACATCCCCAATGGAGATGGATATAGACCTGCCATGGAAAGTTCTTTTAGATGGTAACCATTTGAAATGATGAGACATGCTAGAGTGAGTCCTGAAACTTGTAGACTGAATGGCCAAAAAACAGATTTATATATACCAGGTCCAAGATGGTCATTCGTGAAATATTCTCTTTTCTCTAAAGTATGTCAGTCTCAGAGCTGGTATATATAAATTCAGGATGTGTGGGGGGGTGAAGGGAGGGGGCTTGCATCTTTGTAAAAAAAGACATTTAAAGGAGAAGAGCAATGTTTGAGATTTGCTCTTCTGGATTTTTAGGCTTTTGGGCTTTTTTTTCCAGTATGTCATCACTTGACATTTTGAGTACTGACATTTCAGTTGGGAGCCACTTTGGTCATGGTGTCTAGCCACAGGGGACACCATTGTATACAAACTCCCTGTGTCAAACCAGGAAAAACAAACAATGGGTGCATAGTGAAGTAAACAAAAACCAGTAACACAAAACTTCACAATAAGAAACAGACCTTCAACCAGCAGCCATAAAAGTAGTCAAATAAGTCCAAATAGTCCAAAAGAAGTTTTATTGTAGATAATAATCCAAGTAATACCAAGAAACACAGACTGGGTAAGCGATTTCGTCCAAAGCAATAGGACTTTATCAAAGCATAGTGCTTCACCAGTTGATGGAGTTTAAATAATACAATAAATTAAGAGACAATTAAGCAATAATTAATTAACAGTTATTAAGATGTTTTCGTCATAAAATGAAATAAAATAATGTAATATTCAAAACAGTAAAAAATAATACAATTAACCTATAATTTAAAATACTTAATATTTCAGCTTAAAAGTTTTTATAGGTCTTGTGTTCTGTCCTTTAGAATGGGAATAATAGAGAGGTGTTCATTCATACCTGGGGGTCTGTTAGCTCCCAGGTTAAGTTACCATTTTAATTCACTTTTATGTATTTTCTTACCCCAGTCACCACATCTGGGGTCCTTTTTAATAATTTCAAGGATCCCAAACTTAAATCTAGCTTTACCATTATATAACAAAGTGTGCTTAAATAGGGCATTGTTGGTATTTTTTTAGCTATTGCTTATTGGTGTTCATATACACGTTTACGGAGAGACCTCTCCGTTTATCTAACATAAAATGCCCTACAACTCTGGCGTGTACTCAAATATGTTAACCCACTATTGTTACAGTTACCACTAGTCAAGAACACTTTTACATGAATTTCCCCAATTGTAATAAATTGTTCTTATAAAATAAAAGTACAATAATTACATGCTCCACATTTCTTTGTCCCTTGATGTTTAGTGGTCTTATGAAGTTGGTGTTCAAAATAAAACTTCTTGTTTGGCCCCATTCTTGAAAGAAAAGTAGGAAACTTCCCCAAAATGTCAAACATCTCACTGTTTGCTTCAAGTATCCCCCAGTTTTTTGTAACAATATTCCTCGCCTTTCTTTCCAATTTTACAAAAATGTAACCATATAATTACAGACATTGTTTTGTTTTACATGGGGGGGGTTGAAAAGGCTGAATCACTACCTAATAAAGGTTTGTATTTTGTTCTCCACCCTTGTAAAACCTCAAAAGCAGTGTCCTAGACCCAGGTGTTGGGGGTACCCTTGGTCAATAAACATCTGTGTGAGGATACTCAGTTCACATTTCAGGTTCTGTAGAGTGGAACACATTCTTGCCCCTCTAATAATTTGGCCTCTAACAATGCTTTTCTTAGTGTACAAAGGGTGTTTACTGTTGAAGGTCAAAAAACTATTGGAGTAAGTTGGTTTACGAAAAACCTTAGAAGGAAAAGTTCTTTTCACTTGATCTCTTAGAACAGAAATGTCCAAATAGACTATGTTCTTCTTAGAGTAACTGTAAGTGAATTTAAAGTAAGAACAAACCTGGTTAAGATGTTCAAAAATGTTAACAATAATTTTGTCTCCTTTCTGCAAAATAAACACATCATCCAGGTAATGAAGGTGAAGGTTCCAATTGTTGTTAAATTCAGTGTTAAATATGTACATCTTTTCCCAGGTGGCCATAACTAAGTTGGCATAAATCCGTGCACTACTAGATCCCATGGCTACCCCCTTCACCTGTCTGAAGTGTTCTCCCTTAAATATGATGTAGTTGTTTTGTAAAATGATTTCCATCACTTCCATCACAAAATTGATGAGCCTCCCCTTCCAAAGTTGAATGGTACAACAGGGCCTCCAAAAAAAATTCTAACCCTGTTTGGTGGGGGATGGAATTAAATAAATCCACTACATCTACTGTGGAAAACCCTGTTGTTCTAACAAAAAGTTCTTGTTTGATCCTAGTAAGGAAATCCCAGGAATCAATGAGGAGATGTGGAATGGAACGTAATGAATTTTTCACCAGGTGATCAACAAAAATCCCCAAAGAATAAATACAGCTACTATGTGCCGCAACAATTAATCTGTAGGGTAGATTCTCTATGTTTTTATGGTGTCTATATCACGTTATCGAAAGTTTACTTAATTGAATCAATAAAGGTCAAACTTTATTGATCGATTAAGTAAAACATCGAATAACATAAAAAAAAAAAAAAAACAAACTAAATGGCATAGGCAGTGGGGCAAGAACCCCTGCACCCCCCACAGCCCCCTACTTAAATATACCAACTCCGAGACCACACTACATTGAGGTAAACGGAAATCTCCCCTTACAGAGATTTCCGTTTACTTGCACAATGTTCTTCACTTTTGATATTGTCGTGCTGACAATATCAGACGCGATATTGTCAGCTTACGACAACGTGAAGTAGACCTGTTTTTATGTACTTTGGGGATACCGAATACTGTAGGAATATGTGGATAGTTGTTCACCAAAAAGTTGTACAGTTCTTCATTGATTGCACCTTGTAAAAGACTGTCCTCAAGAAAAAGTTGTATCCTTTTGTGAGCAATATTAATTTGGTTTAAGGATACAGGTTCATAATGGTTGGTATCGTATAACAATTCTAAAATATTGTTCACATAGTCATTTCTTTCTACAAGTACAATACACACACCCCCTTTATCAGGCTTCATTATTCTTAAATGATCAGCTGTTCTTAAAGATCTTAATAACATTTCTTCTTCTTTATTTAGTTTAAAATACCTATCCTTGTTAGAAAAACAAGCTTCATACAATTCTCTAGTACACACACTCTCAAAACTGACTAGAGTAGGGTGTAGAGGGGGGGTTGAAAACACTCTTCTTTTTAAATGACTTCTGAAAACCAACCCTAATACTTTCTCTAAAAAAAACCCCCTGAAAATTCAGTTTTCTTAAGTACAATTTAAATTCAATAAGAATTTTATGAATATCCACCTCTTTCCCTGGAAAAAAAATTAAGACCTTTTTTAAAAAGGGAAAAAGTGGGTTTCTGTTATTTTCTCATCATTATAATTAAATATATGAAGAAGAAGAAACCCTTGATAACTGTGAACTTTTCCTTCAAATGAAATTGTAACAAGTCTTTTATATGCATCACTAATACCTGTTGTTTCTGTTGCCCCTCCAGTAGTTTCTCTGCCCTCCTTGTCTCTGCCCCCTCGGTGTTGTTGAATGCCCTAAAAAAATTAGTGCCTTTTTTGTTTTTATTATTGTTAAAAAATCCTTTCAGATCTTCTTAATGGGGGAAGTTGTTGCTCGAAAACGTCTTCTTCTTCGTTGGGAAAGTGCGCTATAATATTATTCTCCTTTTCCTCTTCATCATAACTGTCACTGTTCTTGTAATATTAGCCCCGTTTCAATTAACATTGTTAGACTCAAAATAACTCTTGGGTGGGCGGTAAGCTGTATTCTCTAAGTATTCCTATTCATCCCATCTTAGTTTTTTATGTTTTCTAGCTTTGTTTTCCCTCACCTGTTGTTCCACCCTTTCAAAAACTTTGTTATACTTCAATTCTGTGCTAGAAAACTCAACATCAGAAGTAATGGCATTATTCAAAACATTAATTTCTTCTAATAAAACATTAACTCTATTAGTATTAATTTTAACAATAAAGTGTAGCAATTCAATGCCATGTCGATCGAACATGGCTAACAATTCATTGAGCTCAGGTTGGTTTGTGGTTAAACCATTGGGGAACTTATACATTCTTAGACCCCTTGGAACTCTCTGCAGTCTTATAAACTCAGCAAGGTACATGTTATCAATTTGTAAGTTATGTACCTTGTCCATCTTGTTTTCAAATTCCTGCAGTTTGTTGTTTAAATTGTTATTTTTAGTGTTCCAAACATTGTTATTAAAAGATAGTTCCTGGTTCAGCCACTGCTGAAAACGTGAAGTTTGTTGTGTAGGCTCTAAAGGTCTCTTCGAACTTTGACCACAAGGAATTGTATTAGGAACTGACAAACAAACAGTTCCTGGTTGGTCCGATGTTAACTCTGAGTCAATAACAGAAGCAGTAGGCGGGGACTGGTGCACGTTCATTGCTGAAACAGACAAGTCTTGCATTTTCTCCAAGGTAGCTTGTAAATGTTGATACTGAGATGTCATCATTTTAATCAGTTGGGTAAGGTTACCATCCTCACCGTTCGGTGCTGGATCCTTCAAATTCACTGTATCAGGTAGGGAACACGAATTGTGTTCTAAGCTGCTGTCTGCATCCATTTTATAATGCCTACAGCCAACAAGACAACCACAACAGTTACGCTGGTTTCATTGTGCTGGTTTCCCAAAGTAGGAAGGCTGTCCTAACACACCCTTAAAGTCAAACCAGGAAAAACAAACAATGGGTATATAGTGAAGTAAACAAAAAACAGTAACACACAAAACTTCACAATAGGAAACAGACCTTCAACCAGCAACCAAAAAAGTAATCAAATAAGTCCAAATAGTCCAAACACAGTTTTATTGTAGACAATAATCCAAGTAATACCAAGAAACACGGACTGGGTAAGAGCTTTCGTCCAAAGCAACAGGACTTTATCAAACCATAGTGCTTCACCAGTTGATGAAGTTTAAATAATACAATCAATTAACAGACAATTAAGCAATAATTAATTAATTAACAGTTGTTAAGATGTTTTTGTCATAAAATGAAATAAAATAATGTAATATTCAAAACAGTAAAAAATAATACAAGTAATAACTTTTTATAGGTCTTGTGTTCTTTCCTTTAAAATGGGAACAATAGTGAGGTGTTCATTCATACCTGGGGGTCTGTTAGCTCCCAGTTTAAGTTGCCATTTTAATTCACTTTTATGTATTTTCTTACCCCAGTCACCACCTCTGGGGTCCTTTTTAATAATTTCAAGGATCTCAAACTTAAATCTAGCTTTACCATTACATAACAAGGTGTGTTTAAATAGGGCATTGTTGGTATTTGTGTTAGCTATTGCGTATTGGTGTTCATATATACATTTACGGAGAGACCTCTCTGTTTTTCCAACATAAAATGCTCTACAACTTTGGCATGTACTCAAATATGTTAAACTACTACTGTTGCAGTTTTTGTCTAAAGTATGTCAGTCTCTGAGCTGGTATATATAAGTTCAGGATGTGTGGGGTGTGAAGGGGGGGCTTGCATCCTTGTAAAAAAAGACGTTTAAAGGAGAAGAACAATGTTTGAGATTTGCTCTGCTGGATTTTTGGGCTTTGGGCTTTTTTTTCCAATATGTCATCACTTGACATTTTGAGTATTGACATTTCAATTGGGAGCCACTTTGGTCATGGTGTCTAGCCACAGGGGACACCATTGTATACAAACTATGTGTCATTTGTCCATGATGTTGCACATGTGGCCAGTGTAGATCACATACTACTCCTACCAGCTCAGCAATGCCTGCATTGGTGTCTGCCTATTCCTTTATTATGGACCTGTCAAACATGTCTAGTCCAGGTGGTGGACAATACACATGGAATGACTGGTCATCAGTACAATGTCTACCCATGTCTTCCTCTTGATCAGTGGAACTTGTGGTAACAAATGGGAAGGGTGCTTTAGGAGAAGACATTCCTTTTTGGGTATAGCAGTCTGTGTCTTCACATCCTTGTGTGTTTTCTGTGTGTGTTGGGTGGGATCCACAGACACAAAAGGTATGCCTGTGGAATGGGGTGAGGATGTGTGCATCACATTTTTCATATCCAGCACTGAAACTGCAACCCTTGACCATTGCCAGGTTTTAGCATCACAGCTACTAGACAGTTTTCCAAAATCAGGCAGTATATCAACAGTCAAAAGCCCTGATATAACTGCACCTGTGAAAACACTGAAATACATCATTCAAACTAAGCAAGACCCTTCACCAGTATATAAAGTCTAGTGAATGAAAACATATTGCTTACACTAATGGTGCGAGAAATTGTTAATATTTCTTGTGTTGGTTGCCACAATACCTGAAGCCCTGATGTTTCTGCAAAAAGAAACTGTCATAGCTGCATGTTGTACTATACCACACATTTATCTACTACTGCACATAGCTGTCCTTGGTAAGACATAACCTCCTGGGAAATCACCAACAAATATACTGGGTGGTCAGTTGAGCTCAGCACCATGGGTACTGGACGTGTCCAGACCACCATGCAGCTATGCCAGGAAGTCTTATATCTGTGTAAATGGTGATTTTGTTGATGGACTGCCTCATACTGCCCTGTACGCCTGTGCCAGGTGGGCAACCTGACATTTTGCAGCATTTATAATGTTCATGGACTGTTGTCTCACTTGATAATATGTCCTGTTCTGGCTACTGACACTGATATCATTAATTGCATCCTACCATGCACTGTCATGAAAGGGCTGGCCAGATTTGTTATAGCTGATCATCCACTGACCATCAGTATAGAGACCTGTAGCAAAATACTATTCTGCACATGGAAGAACATGCCTTTTTTGCTGGTTACCACATTGTGGCATAATGCTCAGAAATAGAAACAAATACCTTATATGTTACATGCTACAAACCCAAAACCAAAATAGGCTGCCTTCTCTATAACTATAACCCAGCTACATCCTGGAACCAACTCCCCTTGGAAATAAAATCCCTCCAGCATAGCAAAGGTTTCAAATTAGCCACAAGGAAATACCTAAAAACAAAGTGGTCTTGCCACTGCAGCCAACCACCCTGAAACCACCATCCTTTCACCTATTTCACCACCTCACTCTTAATGTATCTCTAACACTATTCCCCTGCCTCTTCCTCTTCCTCTTCCCTTCCTCAATCTCCAACCATTCTTAATTCTTACAGTCTCAAAACAACCTACCTGTCTAGTCTGTCTCCTACTAGCCATTCTTGCTTTCCTTTCTTGTTTCCAAACTCCTATACAACTAGATCCTACCCACTTTAAATAAGCATCTGCCTAACTATTAACTCATTTTGCTCTAAGCAGCTTAAATAATATTGTAACTAGTCACATTTTCTTCTGCTAATTGTTTAAAACATTGTTTGTAACAACTCACATGCCTGTCTGCCAGTTGTTAATACTCTGTGTAATTGAATTGCCTGAGGAGCTTTTTTTTCTCCAGGTCTCTGCTTGTAAGATCCTATAGCTGATTGTTACTACTATGTTACTAAAATTTAATAAATTGTTTTCTAGTCCTGAGGAGCTTTTCTCCCCAGGTCTCTGCTGAAAATGAGCCAAAAGCTCAGCCAGACTAACCCAGTTAACAAATGTAAAATAAACAAATAAAATAAATAAAATGTAAATTATGCATCCTTATCTGATATCCTTATCCTTATCTGATATATACCTACACAAATTTCAAGTGTAGGGGGCCAGTGTGGAAAGAAATATGTGTCTTGATATATGTGGGAAAAATCACACTGATATGGAGTATGCATGGACAGGTGTGTTTTCTTAGTACTAAAAGATCCTCCCCCAAAAGTGGATTCCACATGGAGGCAAAATGTATTGGCCTCTTACAGTATTCTGCAGCTGAATATCACAACAATTACACATGGTACCAAGAGAACATAGCCTCAGGCCTTGTATAGCACAGCATACAGGTGCATTCAAGAATGTGTATTGTTTCTATATATACACAAACGTTACATCACAAAGAAATTATTAAAATGCAATCTACCAAGGCCAGAAATGCATCAGTAATACCAGCAATGATCTCCTAAATACTAGGAACATGTTGGCTTCTGCAGTAGAGCGTGTGTTGCAGAGGTGCTCACACACAATTATTTAGGGCCTATATGTATGCTGTTTAAGCTTGCACACTGTATACAGTTCCTTTGAAAGCCTTTTCTGTTCCACTGTCTTTCCATCAGTGGCAAGCACACAAAGAACATTACTAATCAGTTAATCCACTTACAAGAGAATGCTGCTTTACTGCTGGATACCTTCTACTCGATGTATCAACTAATAATAGCTGCATGAGACAGCCCTCCCCATGCCCAATTCAACCACAGCTAAGAGAAAATATGTAGTATAGCATGTGCTGTAGGAGTTAAAAAGCTGTACATGCCCTCAGACAAATGTCATACTAATAAACATTGAACACCTTTGTGCTTGGCCTACAGGTCAGTATGGATAATATTTATGCACACAAAAATAATAAATGCATTGCACTTTTGTGCTACTCCATAGAGACAGCCTGTGTACCTTGCCATGACAGTGTACACATTTCAGCATGGATGCACTTTTAAAGCACTTTTAAAGAACAGCATGAGCAAAATCTGTATATGTTGCATAGTTTCAGGAAAATCCTTGATTGAAGATAGATGAGAGATCATTTGACACAGAGAGGCTCAATGTTACCTCAGAAGGAACATCAGAGGTAGACTAGGCTACAAAGATATATCTCAATGATTGTACCCTTAAACGTAGGAGGAAGGAAGGAAGGAAGAAAGGATGAGGTTTACAGAAGCCAAAGTGTGTGGTGGATATTCAGGTACAAGGCAGAATGAGAAAGCAGCCACAAAATACACCAAAAGAACATATCAAAGTGACTGAGAGCATGGCTGGATGGTACATGTTATACAGTTCCAGGAGTTTGCGTAAGAAGATGAGGAATCTGCAGTCAGTGTTGCAAACAGAAAAAAGGCTTTATGTGCCAGGTGCTAGTGGATGAGAAACAACTCATGACAAGGCAAAGGAGTAAGTAAGTCATAACCAAGGGTAAGTGTTCTACTAGTTAATCTAGAGAATGGAGCCAGGGCTGATTGATAAATACAGTGTATTGGTGCCCAGACACATCTAGGGACAGACATGAAAAAGGAATAGAGAACAATTGAGTAGGATTAGATGAAGACTATTATGGTTTGCTATCACTTGATAGAATTGCAGTTGACTGAAGCTCAAATGGTTGAAGCAATTTGACTGAAAAGCAGTGTGATTGAAAACCCATCTGACTGAAAACCCTTTTGCCTGAAAAGCCAGTTGACTCAAAGCCTGTTTCACTGAACCGCAAATGATAGAAAATATTCTACATAATAAAATACAAAATAGAACAATGTTTTACATGGGGACAGGCCCCTCTGCATCACGCAAGTGGTTGGCTTTCATCTCACCTCCCTCAATTATATATATAAACTCCAGTCACACAATCATGAAGGAAAAAAAAAACACTATACACAGTGAGTGCTGGTACACAAAAATAGGCACAAAAATTATAATCTTGAGGGGGTGCAACATGGTGGGGCACTGCCAATCCACACAATCTTTTAGATTTACTTCCTTAGCAAATCATATCCTCAGAACTTACATCATCACATACTACTCTCCCTTCTACACATTTCTATCATTTGTGATTCACTGAAATGAGATTTCAGTCAACTGAGTTTTCAGTCAAGTGGGATTTCAGTCAAGTGGGTTTTCAGTCAAATTTTCAATCATTTGAGTTTCAGTCAACCACAATTCTATTAAGTGATAATAAACCGATTATAATACTTCCTATTTCGCCAAGGGCAGATCATGCCTACTTAACCTGGTGGCCTTCTTTGAGAAGGTCACCAAAGCAATGGATGAGGGCAGAATCTTTCACACTGTTTAACTTGACCTGTCCAAGGCATTTGACTCAATTCCTCACTTGGGCATTGTTGACAAACTCAGTAGGTTACTTACAAACTCGTATGTCACCCAGTAGATAGCCAACTGGCTCACAGGCAGGACCCAGGAAGTTAAAATTGGGGAGTCCACCTCTACAAAGAGGCCAGTCACAAGTGGAGTCCCTCAGGGATTGGTCCCTGGATTGCTCCTTTGGTATTTACTTCTCAGACATCAAGGCCAATGTCAGTGGTCTCTGGCTGATGATATTTGCAGATGATTGCAAATTAGGCGCTGTCATTGAATCTCACACTGACACAAATGTTTTCCAGGAGGGGCTGACACAAACAGACAACTGGTGTCAGAGCCATGGACTAAAACTAAATGCCAGAAATGCATAATAGTATCCTTTGGGAAGTCATCCATACCTGGTAAATATCATATTGACAACACACTCCTTAGAGCTGACCCAGCAGTCAGGGACTTAGGGACATACATAGATAGGTTGTATAGAAAGACTTATAATGTTTAAGGAATCAGAAATGATGAAATCATTGCTTGTACATTACAGATGGCCAAAACTGGAGTACAGAATAATAATATGGAAACCTTAAGAAAACTGGAGTGAATAAACTGAAAAGAGTGCAGTCAAAATATACCACTGGTATGCATATATTAGAAAATTTTAATTATTATGAAATATAAAATATTTGAACTTGTCAGTGTTTCATATGGATAATTAAGATAAGACCTTATTCACGTATATACAGCATTAATCAACTACTTCTGATGCTGTTTGGGATTATCAAAGAGTAGTAGAGAATCTTCTGACAAGCTGCATAGGAGATTATATAGGAATGAGAAATGTACTATTAGATTAGTTTAAAAACAACTTGGGCACTTATTACGGGAATGGTTGTTTTGGCAAATTGCCAGGCTAGGAGGGCATTATTGTCTGTGCCTGAAATATTTTTGTGTATGTATGCACACTGCTTGAAAGGTACGGGCAGCCTATTCTAAAAAGAAGGCATTTGTAGGGTTAGGTATCAGTCATGCTGTTTAATGTTATTGATGTGGCAGTGTAGGTTTAGGTTTCTAGAATGGGTGTTTGCATTACTTAATGGTTCTATTTAGGAAATGGAGTTCAAAGAATGCTGGGTCATTAATAGCCCAGAAGGCTAAGTAGAGATTACCCCTCTGCAATCTGCATGCTGGATTAGAAGACATGGAATTTATTTTATCATAGTAGCTAAGGGTAATGAGACCTAAGATCTTTTTGGTGAAGGAACATTGAGGTTTCTCAGGCTGTTTTAGGAGTTTAGTTAGGTACATGCCAAAAGGTACATTATATTCATTAATGAACCCAACAGGGGTGAAATAAGTGAGACTATAACTTCTTCGGACCTTGATGAGATACTGCAAAGTATACAAACTGCAATGTAGTGGGATTTTCTAATCACTATAGAGATATCTTGCCCAAAGGAGAGTCATTTTAAACATGTGTATGCAAGTCCCTGATAAACGTGTCAAGTTCAAGTTACATGTTATTTGTATAGTCACCAGCAGTGATGCTAAATTTACCAAAATAAACTATGCTGCACTTCCTGGTTTTGAAGGTAAACCTATCATTAATACACTAAACATTTGTTTGGTTGAGCTGTTGCTGAAGAATTTCAGTAACAGAATACGATTTGATAAAAAACAAAAAAAAAAAAACAAAACAAAAAAAACAAACAACTTGCAATCATCAGCAAAACAAGTTATCCATATTCTCTTGATATCAGCTTTTATGTCACAGATATGACTAGAGGATCCATAGGATCATACGAGATTACTAGGCTATCGACCCGGAAGTCATTTTAAGCCTAGTCATTCAACCCAGTCTAATAAATTTACTAGTCGATAGCCAAGATTGCATTTAGTGATGACTGCCCATGTCCAAGGGGGTTGTGGTTGCTATCTCTGGTAAGAATTTACAGTGTCCCATCCACTCATCCATGTTCCTCTTGAAGAGTGTCATAGAGATGCTCTGTTTCACATGAATTAGTTGCCTTTTCCAAAGACGTGGTGGTCACTGGGAAATAAATCTGTCCCTCCAGCATGTCCTATTTAAGTTGCAGGCCATATTGAAGTCCCTGGAATGGGTAGCCCTAGGCCCATTTGATTTATGGATGTGCAGTATGTTCATAATGTTTAGGTCTTGGGTAGCTCTGCAGGCCAGGCATAAATCTCCCCTAAGAAGTCTAAAACTGAGAATAGTGACAGGGATTTTTGTCGGTCCATGTAAGGCACATGCTGGAGGCCCTTGATCTTCTTTGTTAGAAACCTCTGAGGTCTCTCTAATTGCTGAAGATGCTTAGTATGGCGTATACCAAATGCGTTATACTCAATTATGGGCCGGATAAGTGCCGAGTACAGGAGGTGTTATAACTTTTTTTTTTCTCAAGGCGATGCCTTTACTAATCAAGTCAACTATGTGGAAAGCTTTCCTTACAATGGTAGACACATGGTGGTCAAAGATAAGGTCACAGTCAACCTGTGATCTCAGGTCCCTTACCACTTCATGGGTACTTAGGTTATTGTTATTGCTTTGATAGTGTGGGGGACTTTCTTTGTGCCAAAGGGAATGATGATACTTTTCTTTGCATTCATTTTGAGATTGTGAGTTATACACCAGTCATTGGTCTGTGTGAGACCATCCTGGAGTATACTGACATCATTTGAGGATTCAATGATTGCACCTAATTTGCAGTCATCTACACACTTGATCAGCCACAACCCTTTAGTTTTCACCTGAACTTCTGGGAAGTATATATCAAACATTAGAGGGCCCAGAACTGACCCCTGTGGCACCCCACCAGTAACAGGTCTGCTGGGTGATGTGGAGTCACCCACTTTGATAGTGTGTGTGTGTCCGGTTTGTGAGCAACTTGGCAACCCATCTTACAACAAAGGGGTTTACAGTCAGTTTGCTAAGTTTATTGGTAATGCCTAAATGTGGGATTGTGTCAAAAGCCTTTCTCAAGTCAAGGTATGCTGTGTGCACAGATATGTCCTCATCAATGGCCTTGGTCAAAGAAATCCACCAGGTTTGACAGGCAGGATCTGCTCTTCTTGAAGGTGAATTGGGTAGGATCCAGGATTTGGAGGTCACCTATGTCTATTTATGAGGTCCATAATGATACATTTCATATCCTTACAGATGAGGCTGGTCAGGCTTATGGGTCTGTAATTTCCTATGTCTGTTGCTAGGCCACCTTTATAGAGGGGAATAAATGTAGCTATTCTCCATTCCACAGGATCAAACCCTGTGATTAGGCTATGATTGAAAAGGTTACTTAGTGGTGATGCTACTTAGTGTTTTAGCCTGTTTAGCAGACAGCCTGGGATGTCATCTGGTCCCATAGAGGCTGTGTTCTTTATCTTGGACAGGGCTTTGAGGACCTGCTCTTCAAGTATATAAAGAGGGCTGGAGTTTGGGAGAGGGTTTGTTGTAAGTTAGTAGGGGATAAGGGAGTGAACTTTTTGCCAAACCTATCCACTAGCAGGTTGGCTATCTCTGTGGGGTCAGTGTGTGTGATACTATTGGCCACCAGTTCTGCACTTGCTTGGGTCCTACCCTTTAGGTTACATACATAGCTGTAAAAGGCCTTATGGTTATACTTGGCAGTACTTGCTAGGTTTCTCTCAAAGGAGCTCTTGGACAATTTGACAATTTGTCTTATTTGCCTGTTAAGGCTGAGGAGGGTGCTTTCCATTGTTGGATCCTTGTCTTTGTTTTCTTGGACAGCAACCTTTTGCATTTATTGTAGAGTTTGTTGATGCTGGAAGTCTACCATGGCAGCTTGATTTTACTTGGGTCACTGGCTTTAATTCTATCTGGTACAGCCAAGTTTATACACTTATGCAAGTGATTGTACAGGGCTTTAGTGTAAGCTTTGGCATAGTTACCACTTTCAGCCAGGGATGAGGTTTTTAATGCATTTATACCTTCACCTAGGAAGATATAATTTGCTTTCGTGAAGTTTTTTAGTCTGATTTCACCCTTTGTGAGTTCTGGTGTTAGTGTCAGTTCAAAGGTGATTGATTTGTGGTCAGTTTTAACTAATGAGGGTCCAGCAGTTGCAGCAGTGCACCTGTTTGACATGTTGGTGAGAAGGAGATATAGAATATTTGTTCCTCTTGCCGGGTATGGACAATTTGCTCTAGGGTATTTGAATTCACAAAGTCAAGAAACGTCTGTGATAGTGAATTTGGGCTAGAGCAGGTTTCCCAGTTGATGATGGGAAAATTGAAATTCATCATAACCACTGTTTCTGGTAAAATTTGGATTGTCTTCAGTTTGTTTAAGTAGGCTGCATGGGTGTTGTGACCCATGGTGGGGGATCTATAACTGGCTAGGACTTGAATGAGGACCTTACCCACCATAACCTGGATCTGGAGTAACTCCATGGAGTTGTCCAGTCTAACTAGACATGAGGTGAATTTATCTCTAATATAGACTGAAACACTGCCTCCTTTTGTTTTCACATGTTTCTTTTGTGGTCTAAAGATGTGAAAGGCATTGTAGCCTAGTACGGCCTGGGTACTCTCTGAGGCCTTAAACCAGGTTTCTGTTACTGCACAGACATTTACATCTTCTAGTGACAGAAGTGCTTCCAGGGAGTGCAGTTCTTGGTCTAAGCTCCTAGCATTTAGCCGCATGACCCTTATTTTGTTCTGATTGGTTAATTTCATGTGAGTAATGTTGTTTTTGAGACATTGCCTAAAAAAAGTTGCTATGGGGGAGGCAAAAGCCTTTGCCAGCAGCCAAAAGCCTACAAGTGCCAGATGCAAACTATCTCTGTCAAAGCAGTGAGGTTTGTTGACCATGGCCTCCCAGTCAGATAAGAACTGGATCCCCTTGGAAGGACACCAAAAACTAAGCCAATTATTGAAATCAATCATTTTTTGTTTATACTGTGGTATCATTCTAGGTGACGGTAGTATGCTGCTCAAGGCTAGGGACATACCTGCCTGGGACACATACTCAGAGAGCTCGAACATGTCTCTCTTCATATACTCCAGTGAGGTACATCTCAGCTCATTCACACCAGTATGAGCTATGACAGAGTCATAATGGTACTTGTTGCTGAGAGACCTGAGTGCATGAGTGATTTGGCAATTCCTGGCACCAGACAAGCAGCTGCCTGTGACTTTCTCCTTGTCTGACCTGGTGAGTGGGACATCCGTATGTCTCACTTTTGAGTCTCCAGTGACAAGAAAACTTGTTTTTTGAGTGTTATGCCTTACAGGCTTAGTGGGTAAGACAATGGTGATAGGTGGGTAAGACAATGGTGTTACTATGTGTCATGGGTGCTGTGGCAGCTGTGTTAGTTGAAGCAGACTTGTGTTTTGGAGATCTCTGGTATTTTGGTAAGTTTTTTGAGAGAACCTCCATGTATGTGGATTTACATATTTGATGCACACTACATGTATGAGTTGTGGTATGTTTATGAGTAGTTGTACTATGTGAATATGTAGTGGTGGGTGAGTTGAAAACCGTCTCTATGTTACTGTTTTGAGTGAGAGAGAGCATAGAGTCTAGATTCTTGGTGTAAATACATCTCTCACACTCTGTACTAGACAGTGTTATTTATAGAGGGTTGTCTGTGTACATGAGTTAATTGCTACACTGCCTCAAGAGACCCAAGTCAAGAAGGTTGGCAGGAGAAACAAGAGTAGTCCAACTGTCCATAATGCTGGTTGAAGACTGTTGTCACTTAGGGAGGCTTTTCGGAAACGATCACAGAGGAGCACGTTGAATGGATATTTCTGCCTGGGTTTTAAGGGAAAATTTGTTGAATTCAACTGTCCGGCTTTGGCACACAATTGCACAGCAGTGCATGGTTCAGTATGATGTACAAACAAGCAGAAACCTGCTCAGATGCAGGACCTAAATACCAGAAGCTAAAACTTGAAAAATACTCTAACAAAATTCAAAAGGACCAAAGAAGGATGCTTATTCCAAGCCCTAGACTGCCTCCTTTCACCAGTCAGGTGCCAATCAAACACAATTCTCTCACAAAAGTGCAGATAGGCCCCTTCCAATTCAAGATGGCCTGGAAAATGTGCTCAGAACAAACAAACCACTACAAACAGTTCCAGAAGCAGCAAGCCTGGATCTGGACTATGCTACACCTACTAGTTTCAGTGGGAAACACTAGAGAATGTTTAACACAGCAGAAAAATAGCAGTGAGACACTGAAAAACATTTAAAACAACAGAAATTCAGCCAGCAGGCTCTAAAGAATGATTTAAACAGTTAACAGATCAGTTAATTATGTACTGCTTGGTGGGAAAACCAGAGCAGGCAGAACAGATAGCTTTAAAACAGTGAAAAAATACTAGTAATTAACAGACAGTGGAAACAACAAGAAAGCTTGCTAAACAGTGAAACCAACAATAAAATTCAATTTTACAGGCACAGTGTAGCAGGCAATTGCAGTATAACAGTGTAGTTTAGTACACAGTAAAGAAATACAGTATAAAAGTAGTTGGCAGGCAATAAAAAGTGCCGTAAATAGTATAAATAAGCAAAAAAATAAATAAATAAATAAAAACAGGCAACTTAGGTTTTTTGGAAGCTCAGAAGCCTCTAGTCCTCTGATATCTCAGCTCAGAATTGCAGCTGGTAGCCCACCTAATTTCAGCTCGATACAAACAGCACCCTAGGGATACAGTCAGTGACATTTTTTGTCTAGAGCAAATACTACTAATCTTAACAGCATAGGTTCCATCGGACAACAAATTACCAACCAAGGGAACTATATATGGGCTAATGTTGAGCTGGGAGAGTTTGTCAGTAATTCTAGCATGTTGAATAGTGGTAACAACCTTGGTAAGCTCCATATAAGCAATGTGGACTGTATGTCCCTTATCCTTGCCCTCAGTAACCCTTTCAAAGAACTCAATCAAGTTGAGCAGGCATGATATGCCTTTTACAAGGCGAAACTGGTGTGTATCCAGGGATAAGATCATCTATATCATTGTTTATTTATTTAGTTATAATACATTCCAGAGCTTTGCAAATAATATTAGTGAGATTAATAGGCATGTAATTCTCAGGGTCAATAGAAATAGTGACTTTAAGTAGGAGCACCACAGCAGCCATTTTCTACACCTCAGGAACATAAGCAGTGGAAAGATCCAGGTTAAAGAGTTGATGGAAGGCTTTGCAAGGTGGGATTTTACACTTCCCAGCAGTCATGATGAGATATTGTCAGGACTCAATGAAATAGAGTTTTTAATTCTAGAAAGTGCTAGAAAGACTTGGTCTGAATTTATTTCAGGAGGGAGTTGTCAGGAGGAATGGAAGGGGATAGAGGAAAAGGTGGGTAGACGGATGTTGGAAGAATTTTTTTCCAAAAGAAAATTAACAATGTCCTTAAGGTAAGAGAAGGAAATACTATTTGGATATAATATCAGTACAGACTTGTATGCTTGTTCTGTGCTTCCTAATACACTAAAGAAGGCCTTATGGTTGTATTTTGAATTAGTTGCAGCCCTAAACTCATAACAGACCTTATATTTCCTAATAGTACATTTGAGAGACTTATTATTAGTTTTAAATCCTTTTTATAATGATGAAGTAGACATATTTTACTGAAGGCCAGGAGCTTTTTATTTTTATTTTTTATACGGTCTGCCATATGGTTTTGGCTGCTTGCATAGCATTATGCTTATGCCAAATTTGTATGGATCCCTCGATGCATCTATCCAAGATGGAGTAAAATTTAGAAGTTGGTACAGCCTCAGTTATAAGGTGTGCTAGGGAGTTTTACCATTCTTGATTATCAGTGAAATCAACTGAAAGTACATACGTGATTTGGGATTAATCTCTGAATATTGAAGAGTTATTAGGGGCAACAAATCAGGTGGCCATAGAAAAGATCACAGCAAGATGGCCAAGTTTGTCTAGGAAGGGGGGTAACAAGTAAGGTGGTGCAGTTGGGAAAATGTTTGTGAGGACAAGATCAAGGAGATTAACACCTCTGGTGGGTAGGTGGACAATTTGGTCAAATGTCATGGCATTTATAAAGTCCTGAAATCATTTGGCTTATTTGCTGCTGATACTAAATGTTTGCTAGTTTATGTGTGGATAGTTGAAGTCATCCATAAGAAAAGTGGTTTGTTTGATTATTAATTTTTTTAACCAGTTGAGGTACTATGCATGTCTTGAATGAGTCATAGATGGAGATCTATAATTGGCTATAATGTGAGAATTAATGCTATTGAGTATAACTAGGACCCAGTTCTAGATCTGTATCATGCAAAAATCTGGTAAGAAACATTGGTATTATGAAAAAATACCAGTACTACCCCCCATGGTTGCTGGTAGATATGAATGTATGAATGTATGGCAAACATGCATACCCTGGAAAGCAAGGAATGCTAGTTTCTGCAGTTACAAAAGGTTGATGACATCTAGGTTATGGTAGGCCTGAAGTTCAAAGATTTTTTTGTTTAGGCTTCAGGCATTTAGAACTACAACATTGATATTAACCACAGTGGAGTTTGCTGTGTTAAGATGTCCACCATAAGTTCATAAGTTCATAGGTTTATATTAGGCAAACAACCACTGGGGTCTTTACAAGCTTAGCTGTGTAATCCAACCCAGATTTGTCCCCAAGTTCCTTGAACACCTATATGATGGGGTAAGTTAGTAAAGAAGTAGCTAAGGGTTATGAGGGGGGATTTGCAATTTCCCATCCAATTATCAAGGTATCTTTTGAACAGGGTAATGGATTAGCTCTGCTTTACACAGATGACAAGCTTATTAGATAACACAGGGATCTTTTGAGACACATATCGGTCTCTCCAACATGTTCTATTCATATCACAGGTAAAGTTCAGGGGCTTGGATCTAGTGTTTCTGGTGGTATTTGTTTTGCGGATGTGCAAGAGATTCATCAGGGCTGGATTTAAGGATGCTCTATATTCTAAGCATAAATCACCTGTCAGTAACCTGTAGGAGACTGAGTGCTGTGAGAGGGCCTTAAGGCGATCTGTGTAGGACAAGGTATTCATACCCTAGATTCTCCTGGTGAGGAAGCTTTGAGAGCATTCCAACTGTTGCAAGTGCCTGGTTAGGTTCATGCCAGTGGGGGCATTGCACTCGATGGGTCTGGTAAGGACTGAGTAGAGTGGTACTATAACTTTCTTGGACAAGGATGCCATACCCTTGCCTATAAGCTTGGTAACATAGAATGATTTTCTTACTATCTTGTCTACGTGTTGGTCAAAGGCCAGATTACTGTCTACATGTGTTCTCAGATCCCTAACTTTCTGTTCAAGTGTTAGGAGGTGTTTAATCAATGGGGTAATTAGCTTGACTGGCTGACCAAACCCACCAAAGATCTCATGCACCTCAGAGATAAAGCTATGAAACATTATCAAAATAACAAAAAACAAGACTTCCTGGTACATTTTAAACAGTTTCATAATCAAGTAAAAAACTGGTACATAAAGACAAAGAAGCTTTCTACACTAAACTTCAGTCAAATCACAAGCAAAACTCAGAAAAATTCTGGAATTCCATCTCATCTCTCCTTAATCCAGACACAAAAGAAAATCCATGCCCACATTCCAACAAACCAACTCAGGAAATATCATCTCTCTTTAACTTCTTCTTCATAAACTGTATAGTTGACATTACTGCTACATTTCATAATAATAGTAACAACATAAACAGTACTGCTCCTCCTAAATCATCCTCCACTTCCCCAAACTGCTCAAGCTCCTCATCATCTTTTAAACCCTACACCCATCCTACCCCTAACTTTACACTCAACCCTATCTCTACCACTACTATTAAAAGACTACTCTTAAAGCTCAAGCACTCCGAGCAATTTACCACCCGCTTTCCTAAAGATTGCCACCGAAGGCATCGCTTACCCCATTGACATTTTGATCAATACATCCCTTCAGGAATCCTACATACACAAATTATGGAAGAAAGCTTACATTCTCCCTCTTCACAAAGGTGGCAACAACAATGTCTCCAACTTATGACCTATTGCTATCCTCTCATCAGTCTTGATTCTGGAAAAATGCATCCACATTCAGCTAATGCCCTATCTCATCCAAAACCACCTCTTATCTCAAACACAACATGGTTTTATACCTGGTCACAGCACTACTACTGCCCTTATATCTTTTCTAGACACAATTAACAGGGCTCATGACTCTGGGAAAGCAGTAGCTATCACATTCTTGGACATTCCAAAAGACTTCAATACTGTATCCCACCCTTTGCTACTATCACAACTCTTCCACTTCAGACTCTCCCACACCACTCTAAAGTGGTTTTCTAGCTATCTGTCAGCCAGGCAACAAGCCATCAAATGGCAAAACTCAATCTCATCCTATCTCAATACCCCTACCACGGTTCCTCAAGGCTCCATAGTCTCCAATGCTGCCCTAATTCAATACACAGACAACTCAGCCATAGTCTGCTCAGCTGACTCAACCTCTGCGCTATTACTCAAAACACAAATTGCTTTTTGCACCACTAAAGCCTGGATGTTCAATAACCACTTAGCCCTGAACCCAAACAAATCTAAAATCCTGATTTTCACCCCATCCAAATCAAACATACTACACAAAAACACATTCAATATCTATAGCCAAAATAAGGCATGAACTGAAATTGTCTCTCACACAAAACTACTAGGCGTAGTCACAGATGATCAACTAAAATGTCATACCCATCTATAGCTGAACATCAAAAAAACTCACCAAAAACTTCTGTAAAGACACAATCAATACCTAACCCCTCCACTACACAAACCTTTGCCTCCACCTACCTACTCTCCACTCTTATGTATGGCTCCCCTCTACTTAACAACCTTCATAACTCCCTAAAAGCCAAACTGGAATCTTGCTACAACAAGATATCAAAATTTGCAACAAATTCTAAAAATTCTTCCCACCACTGCAATGCACTTCACTCACTAAACTGGCTGGAGCTTCCAAACTACCTCAACTATATACAGCTTACTACTGCTCACAAACTTGTCTTCAAACTCCCAGACTGTACCTCCCAAGGTTCTATCTTCACCCCTACCTCCCAAACAGACCCCTTAGATCTGAAAACCAGAATCTACTCCTGGTTCACAAGCATAACTGGCCTCCCAGCCAGCTTATCTTCTCTTTCTCTTTAGCCAAAACGTGGAATACTCTGCCATTAGCTCTCAGAACTGCCCAAAACCCTGTCAAATTTAAAGCTTGTCTACACTCATAGCTATCCTCTACCTGGAACTGCTCTTGCACTCACCCTCCCTGATAAACTTACTCTCATGATGCATCTTTTTCCTGTACTGTATTTGCTTCAACTACTGCCTGTTATAACTGTTCAAAAAAACTGTTGCTAAACTGTCTTACATTTGTTTTCTGATCACTGAGTAGCAGATAATTCTTCTCAATTGTAATCTAATTTCTCTAATAGCCACACATCAATGTCAAATTTTAGTAATCTGTTTCTGTAATTGTCTAACTGTTGAGTTACAAATGATGTTTGTAATTTGTTAACTATCTAACCCTGTAATTATATAAAACCACTGTGTGTTCTTGCTTTTCTTGTACTGTGGAGCTTTTATCCCTGAGCCGCCAATGAAAACAGGCTCTATATGGCCCACTGGACTTCCCTGGTTAACAAACTGCAAATAAATAAATAAAATGATTTCCCAAAGGGAATTATAATGTATTTTTTCATGTCGCATATTAATCCATGACTTTGGTACCAGTCATTTTTGTGCTAGACTCTCTTGTAGGATGTTGCTTTTATGGGGACGGGGTCAAATCTATGATAGCTCTGAGTTTATAGTCATCTGTAAGCTTGGTGAGCCAAAGACCTTTGTCATTAGCGTTTACCTCTGAGAAGTTGATGCCAAACAGGAGCAGACCCAACACAGAGCCCTGGGGTTATAGTGCTGATCATAGTGGCCCTCCATTCACATAGGATCATAGGATCATAGGAGGTTACAAGATTATCAACCCAGAAGTCATTTTAAGCCTAGTTGTTTCATCCTAATGTAATACCATAGAAACGCTTGTCAATATCCAGGATTACATTTAGTGATTTCTGCCCATGTCCAGGATGGTTGTGGGCTCTATCCCTGGTAAGAATTTATTGTGCCAAAATGCGGCAGTTACTAGGAGATAAATCTGTCCTTCCAGCAAATCCTATTTAAGTCACAGGTCATATTTTGGTCCCTGGAACAGGTAACCCTAGTCCCATTTGATTTATGGATATACAGCAAGTTCATTTTTGACCTGAACTTCTGAGAAGTATATACCAAAGAGTAGGGGACCCAGCACTGACTCCTGTGGCACCCCACTGGTAACAGGTCTGTTGGTTGATGTGGAGTCACCCACTTTGATAGTGTGTGTCTGGTTTGTGTGCCAGTTGGCAACCAATCTTACAATGAAGGGGTTTACATTCAGTTTGCTAAGTTTATGGGTAATGCCTGAATGTGGGATTGTGTCAAAAGCCTTTGCCAGGTCAAAGCATGTTGTGTGCACAAATTTGCCCTCATCAATGGCCCTATTCACATTTTCAAAGAAATCCACCAGATTTAACAGACAGAATCTGCCCTTCACAAAACTGAATTGGGTAGGATCCAGGGTTTGGCGGTCACCTATGTCTTTATTTATGAGGTTCATAATGAATGGCCTTACAAATGAGGCTGGTCAGGCTTATGGGTCTGTAATTCCCTGGGTCTGTTGCTAGGTCACCATTGTGGAGGAGGATAACTGTTGCTGTTCTCCATTCCATGGCAACAAAGCCTGTGGTTAGGTATGATTGAAAAGGGTACTTAGTGGTTCATGTTTTAGCCTGTTTAGAAGACAGCCTGGGATGTCATCTGATCCCATAGAGGCTGTGTTTTTTGCTTTGGACAAGGCTTTGAGGATCTGCTTTTCAGATATGTAGGGTGGGAGGAAGTTTGGGGGAACGTTTGCTGTAAATTAGGAGGGGATAAGGGAGTGAAATTTTCACCAAATCTATCTGGTACCAAGTTTGCTATCCCTGTGAGTTCAGTGTGTGCGACACTGTTGGCCACTAGTTCTGCACATGCTTGGGTCCTACCCTTTAGGTTACATACATACCTGTAAAAGGCCTTATGGTTATCCTTGGCTGTACTTGCTACGTTTATCTCAAAGGAGGCCTTGGAGGATTTGACATGTTGTCTTATTTGCCTATTGAAGTTGAGAAGAGTGCTTTTCCATTGTCTGGGCCTTGCATTTGTTTTCTTGGAGAGCATCTTTTTGCATTTATTGTAAAGTTTGCTGATGCTGGATGTCCACCATGGCAGCTTGTTTTTACCTAGAGCTCTGGCTTTGATTCTTTCTGGTATGGCCGAGTTTATGCAGTTATGCAAGTGATTGTACAGGGCTTTAGTGTAAGCTTGGTTGTAGTTACCACTTCCAGCTTGGGGTGGGGCTTGGAATGCATTTACACCTTCACCTAAGAGGATAAAGTTTACTTTGGTGAAACTTTTTAGTCTAGTTCCACCCTTTGTGAATTCTAGTGTCGGTGCCAGCTCGACACATAACCTGTTTTGAGGCTGTAGTTAAAGATTACCTCAAGTGGATCCTGCTAGGTCTTGTTTTAAGCTATTTAGGAGGCAACCAGGGATATTGTTTAGGGGCAATTGAAGCAGTATTTTGGCACCACTGGGACCTGCTCTCTGTTGATAATTGGGGTGAATATGTTAGAAGGAGTTTCACAGGGGGTAGTGGGAAGGAGTGGATAGTGAAGATAGAACTAACATTTTCAGCCAGAAGATTTGCTCTGTCACTCTGGTTAGTGAAGGTTGTGCCATTTACCACAAGTTCTTCACACTGTTAAGCATTACCTTTAAGATTCCTGACACTGCTGAAAAAGGCCTTGTGATTGTCCTGAACCTGGGAGGCTATTCTGCCCTCATAACTGACCTTGTCAGACTTTATTAGAACTATTTGTTTCTTATTTCTTATTTACTTATTTATTTAATATTTGTTTACTGTGAAAGTCCAACTGGGTGGGTGCCCATTTTCAGTGAAGGCCCGGGGAGAAAACTACAGAGACAATTAGCACAATTACATCATTTACATTGATTGCATTAGCTTGTTACACTGCAATATTGTACATTTCATATATAACAAGAAATTCACATTAATACACATGACAACAACCATTTTTACATACATTAGTTAAAACACTCTAATATATTAGTTAACCGATATTTTTATAAAGAGACTATTTCTGTGAAACGGGTGGACTTTACAATTATACGATACAGGCAGAAATATTCTACTAGATAGTTAAATGAGTAGTGTTATAATAATGTGCTTATTTTGTAGGTCTTGTTGAAAAGGGTTGAGAGAGCAGAGGAGAGGAATTACAGGGGAGGGAAAATAGGTGGTGGAGCTAAGTGGTAAAGAGTATAGTGTGGGGTAAGGATAGGGAAGACGCAAGAAACAAAGGTTAGGAGAATGTATAGTGATGGGAAGTAGACGGACAAAGGGGAGGGAATAAGAAGTTACTTTAAACGAGAGGAAATAAACTGGTAGGTTAAGGGTTAGGTGGAGGGAGGAGAGCAGTGTTAAGGTAAGGTATGCTAAGTGGAGTGAGAGGAAAGAGAGAGAGTGATTCGATTTTCTGTAGGGGGGTATGGAATTAATAGATTTATGGCTTGTTGAGGGAGACAGGGGAGATTAGGGTAGCAAAGAGTATTGTAGAGTTATATATGATGGTCAGTATGGGTGAAAGAAGGTAGGTGTGAGTAGCTAATGTACAGGAAGAATGGGATTTAGCTAGGACTAGAGCATGGACAAAACCAGGTTTTGATCAGGTGATTCTTAAGTTGTTTTTTGAAATGCGTGGGGTTAGCTGCAGTTATGATAAGTTGAGGGATAGTTTTCCAAATACTGGAGACATAGCTGGAGTCCCCAGTGCTATTGTTGAATTTGGTGATTTGTAGTAGACATTTCTTTGAGGAAAGGAGGACCCGTTTGTTGGTACAGGGTTGGAGTAGATCTTGGAGAGCAGGGCATTTATTTGGTTTGTGTATCTGGCTGTGGGCAGTGATAAGATGGGTATAGGTTAAGTAGTGGGGTAACTCCAACCATTTGATTTTATTTAAAGCAGAACTGTGGTGGGATCTGCGTGGGGAATTTGTTGCAAATTTCCCTATTTTGTTGTAGCAATCTTCTAGTTTTGGTAAAACTGTTTTATTTAGATTGGTAAAAAATTGGGGAGGCATATAGCAGAGTAGAGAGTAGATGGTTCTGGCAACTGACTGTCTTGTAGTGTTGGTGAGATATCATTTGATTCTAAATAGTGTTCCTAGTTTTATGTGTGTCTTTTTGATAATCTGAGATAGATGTTTGTCAAATTTCATATTATTGTCAATTAGAACACTGAGCAGTTTCGTTTGAGATACTGTAACTATTATGGTAGCGTTGGATGAATAGATATGAAATGAGGATGGGCAAGCTAAGGATTTATTGGGTCCAAAGAGCATTAATTTAGTTTTGTTTGGGTTAAGTATCAGTTGTGAGCTTGAGAGCCAGGATTCCACAGCTGAGAAAGACAATCGTGTCATTTCTTCAAGTTGTGGTTGGGTGGGTGCAGCCCAGTTGAGTTAGAGTCATCTGTGTATTGAACTATAGAGGCAAGGTGGGTTGCAGTGTGAAATTTATTGGTAAAAATACTGAAGAGAAAAGGATCTAGAATTGAGCCCTGGGGACTCCCATGGTGACAGGCAAGGGGGTGGAGAAATAATTTTGGTGTCATTTGACTGCTTGTTGTCGGCCAGTTAGGTAGTTATGGAAACATGAAAGAGATGAGTGACTGAGTTTTAGGCTGGAGAGTTCAGTGAGGAGTTTCTGGTGGAAGATGATGTCAAAATCATTGGATGGGTCCAGGAAGATGGAAGATACTAGTTTACCTTCATTGCTTTGTTGGTTGATTATATTTGTCAAACTTAGAAGGGCAGTTGTGGTACTACGATTTAAACAAAACATGTTGTGTATTTGTTAGGAGGTTTTTAGCAAAGAGATAGTTCATGAGTTGGGTGTGAATACATTTTTCTAGTATTTTGGCTAGGGGAGATAGAATTGCTATTGATCTGTAGTTGGAGAGTTCAGTAGAGTTCCCTTCTTTATGTAGCGGGATGATGTATGATATCTTCCAAGTTATGGGAATGTAGTGCTCTGTGATAGAGTGGTTAATCATAATGGAGATAGGATAGGAGATGGCATCAGCTGCTAATTCAAGGTATTCTGTTGGTAAGTTGTCAGCTGCTAGAGTTGTAGGTTTAAGTTTGCTGAGCAATTTTTTATGGTGTTGGTTTGGATGAGTTTGAAGAAGAAGGTATCAGTGGTGTCACTGGATGCCATTGGGGTAGTATAGAATTAGTAAAGTGTATGTTTAGTTGTGTTGCTATACTGTCTACATTGCTTGTAGTTGTTGGGGTTGGTGTTGAAGGTTGACCAGGCTGGAGGAGTTTTTTATAGCAGACCATAAATTTTGTGGGTTGTTCTGGTGTTTTTGTTGGATTTCACTATAGTAGGTTTTTGTCATATTTGATCTGGATTTTGGCTTTGTTTCTAAGTTGCCAGTAGTATTCCAGGTTGACTTGAGATTTATTGGTATAGCACTGTGGCCAGGCTTTATCTCTTAGTTTAAGTAGTTGTTTACTACATTTTGCTGGTCAAGGATCATAATTTGATGGTTCTGCATGGTGCTAGTTATTTATTTATTTTATTTATTTATTTGCATTTGTTTACTGGGAGCTCTACTGGGCCAGGGTGGGCCCATTTTCAGTAGAGGGTTGGGGAGAAAAGCTCCAAAAACAAATAACATGATAAAGCTAAAGAATCAAAATACAGAAATCACGCAGTGATGGTACAGAACACTATATTACAGGATAGGTGATCCAATAAAATAGATAAAACTAGTTATACAGATGCCAGATTTTAAGTATGCAAGCCAAACAAGAATACAAATGATGACATGGGATAGTAGCAAATGTGTAAACAATGCAGCATTGCAGTTTTGCAGCAGAGACGGAAAGATGGAGAGCAGCAGATTAAAGATTCTGAGAGTGAGGGACAGCTTTAGAGCTACTGCTATATAGGCATCAAGAATGAATAGATGATATGGTAGGTAACTGATATAGTAGATTATATATGGCTGGAAGGAACATGTTGGACTTAGTAAGATGGAAGCACTGAATGTTTATATGAGGAGTCTGAGCTGTAGGTGAGATTGGGAGGAAAAATAGGAAGGCTAGGAATACTGTTTTTTATAGTCAGTGCTGGTACATGTACATAGCCAATGGGAGAACAGATGTTGTTTCAGCAAAGTCTTAAAGCATTTAGGGTTGCTACCAGACCTAATCGAAAATAGGACAGCATTCCATAGTTTTGCTATAGCAAATGGGTAATGCATTTGACCTACAGAAAGGTAAGGTTTTGCTAAATTAAGGAGCATATGATTGACTGATCGCAGAGGTCTGTTTGGGTGTTACATGGTGAACAGAGAGGAGAGGGCAGGACAACTAGCAGTCTTAAAGATTAGGTTATGAACTGTGTGGTTAGTTGCAGGTATCCAGACCAGTAACAGGATGCAGGAAATGTCCAGAAATGCACCACCAACACACCAAAATACTCAAATAATCTTTAATTAAATGCTTTTGTCGTGGTCTTAGACTTTATCAGAATAACAACTATACAAAAATGATCAGTTTAAATATTTTACCCCAGCATCTCATTGGTTACCAAGAATTACATCATTTCCCTCATGTATTAAATAGACAAGAACATTACTAAAATACAATAAAAATAACAGGAAAATATCACACACACATACAATTGCCACTATCCGTGACAACAAGATATAACAGTAATAAAATCATCATAAAAAATACATAGATTTAAGTTTAAGTAAAGAACTTATTGAAATTCTATCACTGCGGCCAGGCAGTTGGCATGCATTAGTTTTTATCTGCCATTTGAGTTCTTTGAATTCTAAAAAAATCATCTGATGCCCCCCCCCCCTCCCCGGTCCAAGATCAACATGATCGAAAGCACCAAATCTAAAAGCATGTGTAGGGTACAGGTTAATATGTCTAAACAGGGTGTTATTTTAATTTCTGAGGTTAATGTCATATATATGCTGGTACACTCTTTGCCTAAGTGCCGTGTTGGTTTTGCCCACGTAAAACCCATCACAAGAATCACATACTGCAACATATATCACCCCTTTTGAATAACAATAATATTTTTACAAGGTGTGATACTCCCAAAACTCTTAATGACAAATTTATCTTTGTCCACCATAAAATGACACTGTGGGCATCTACCACACTTGAAACTACCACATTGTTTTGTTTTTTATCTTTCAAACATTCCCTTCAATGATATTTCCTTTTTATATACTACAATAGGGTTATCACCCACAATTGCATTGACATCAGTATCTGTGTGAAAAAATTTCCAGAATCTAGATATAATTTCCTTGATGTCATGACAATTCAAACTAAAGGGAAGTATTAAAGCTCTCCCAAAGTTACTTTGTCTTGTCAATACTCTTCCATTCCCAAGCCATGGGTAGTTGATAAAAGGGAGTTAAATATTCCTCCCTCTCTCTTTCTCCTCACTTCATCAGCAATATTATCCATGAAGTGACCAGGATAACCTCTCCTAGCCAACATATCTTTTAACAACTTACATTCATTTAAAAAATTGTCATATTTTGAAATCATTGTTGCTAGCCTAACATATTGCCCTTTAACCAGGGCTCTCTTTTGATGTAAAGGGTGCCAGCTCAGGAAATGTAAAAGTGAATTAGAATATGTTGGCTTCCTATATAAGTGGTAAGTGAACATTTTCCTAACATAATCCTTTTTAATAGTGACATCTAAATAATTGAGCTTGTCTGTGTCTTTAGTCATGGAAAACCTCAAAAAAGTAGTTGTCTCATTTATGTAGGCTAAAAACCTTTCCAATTCATCCTCACCACTTTTCCAAAATAGGACTAAACAATTCAAATACCATGCATACAAGACCCATGAATTTTTAAATGTAGAATTCAGGATGAACAAATCCTCCCATTGAGCCAACACAATATTGGCAAAAACAGGGGCACAGCTGGCCCCCATTGCTGCTCATTGTCTCTGCTTAAACAGTTGGCCCTCAAAACAAAGAAAATTGTTTTCTAGGACTAATTCCATACATGTTCAAATAGTCAGTATGGTATTATGATCCATGTTAGTATCACCGTATAAAAAAATCGTAAAACCAATCAAGGCTCTGCTCATGGGGTATTACCGAGAAAAGATTGCATATATCTATCATTACCATTAACAATTTACCATCATACATCTCGGGTTTGATCTTCCCTAAAAAGTCCCATGAGTCTTTGAGTACTGAATCTCTTTTATCAAGTACATGTTTCACCTTGTTGTCTATAAACTTTGCAAATCAAAATGTAGATCCCTTGGCTTCTATGATAGGGCATAAGGGTGGGTTGGGCATGGACTTATGAATCTTCGGGATCCCAGAAATAGTTGGGATCCTAGGATTTTTAATCTCAAGAAATTCATGTTCATCCAAACTAATTTGCTCATTCAGTAAAAGTTCATCGATAGTTAAATCAATGCCAAACAGAAGATAGTTGCAAGTAACCAGACAGATAAATGCTCCGTTATTCAAATATTGAAATAATGTCCAAAACTGTAGCAAGTATAATGAAGCAACCAGGCAGTCCACAACACATTAAAACCAATAAAAATACAGTCAGTTAAATCAATGTTTTTATAGACAATATTAAGTTCATTCTGAAAAATCTCAACATATGTCTCACTATATAACATATCAAAAATCCTACTGTTGTACTCATTTATGCCCATAACTACCAGTGCCCCACCCTTATCTGGCTTCAATTTTCTAATTTCATTATTGTCCAATATGTAAAATAATGAAATTAGGAAATTGAAGCCAGATAAGGGTGAGGCACTGGTAGTTATGGACATAAATGAGTAGAACAGTAGGATGTTTGATATGCTATATAGTGAGACATATGTTGAAATTCTTCATTATTGTCCAATATATCTAGATGCCATGGTGGTACGGTGGTAGCATTGTTACCTCACAGCAAGAGGTTCTCCCGTTCGATTCTTGGCTGGGCTTGGGAGTGCCTTCTGTGTGGAGTCTGCATGTCCTCCCCGTGGTTGGGTAGCATTCGAAAGACATGCGTGCATAAATGGACGTGCCTTTCTTGAAGGTTGAGTGTCGAGCTGGCAACTTGGCGTTTCATAAAAATATACTACCAATCATTAGCGGACCGGAGTTCTGCTGTGGTAACCCCTTACTGGGAAAAGCCAAAAGACAAACAACAACATTATTGTCCAATATGTCCTGAAGTAACATTTTTTCTTCCTGGGTCAAATTAGATGAACTAGATGGGTTATTATGGAATAAAGTTTCCCTAATGTCTTTATCACATAATGTCTCAAACATTTCCACCATAGGATGTGAGAGGGGAATAAAAGTACTAGGTCTATGCATCCAGCCATTACCCAGTAATGTATTACTGTTTTAAAAAAAAACAACACTAAGTTGAGCTTCGTAGTGAACATCTTTAATTGCAAAATAGTGTCAACTACTTTGGCTTTTCTTGCTGGAAGAAAAATCACGCCTTTAGAAAATAATTCAGCCCATTCAGTACTGACCATAACCTGACTTGAAATTGTAAATGTTAAAATAACCAGTTATATTTTTCACAATTGAACATCCTTCAGTATCATCCACCACATGATCAGCTTCAGCTATTACCTCCTTTGGGGCCCCCATCCCCCCTCCATGGACCTTGATAGGTTTCCTGGCCATAATTCACATTCCCCTGTCTCCCTTTCCTCTGATTCATTAATCATTCCGATCTCCTCAGAGGTGGGTAGGCTAAAGGGTCTTCCAAATTAGTGTCATTGTTGTCAGTATAACCAATGTCAATGTCCCCCTCTTCCTCACCTCGTCCATCAAAATAATTGGTTTGCTAACCCATTGGGGGATCAGGGTAAGCTTTACCACTGTCATAGTCAAGCTTGTCCCTCCCCAATTTCTTTTCTTTCCTGTTTTTCAATTCAATCAAGTCATTATTAACCGTTCAAAAAACATTGTGAAAATCCAATTTCTTATGTTCGAATAATAAATAATTTTTGATACTAGCATCAAGGTTATTAATATCCCTAATAAGTATACACATTTTCCTATTATTATCACATATAAGCAGTTGCAAAAGTTAACAGCTTTGCCTGTTAAAAAGTTTGACCAAGTCCTGGTGTAACTGTGAGTTTTTCATTAGTCCCATAGGATACTTCCACATCCAAAGACCTTTGTGAATGTGTTTCAGCCTCACACATTCCTGCAGATACCCATTTTACAACTATAACTTCTTATACCTATAAATGAGGTCCTTAAATGTCAGTATTTGTTGATCCTAATTTTGGTTCACATATCCAGCATTGGCACCATTGTTGTCCCAGTTTAAATCATTTTTGAGCCACTGCTCAATCAAAAATGTTGCCATTACATCACTGCCACTTCCCAGGCTTTGTCGCAAGTGGGAAATAACATTATCTGTGTGTGAGTTCATGGTGGCCACTCCAGTTTGACCTCAGCTGTCAAGACTGCGAGTCATTTGTGCTGCACTGACAGAAAATAGTTCAGAGTTTTGTGAGGAATTAAAATTCCTACTAAATACACCCTCCGATCCATTGTTCACCATAAGCCTGTCCACTTTACAGGCTCATTCGGCCACTGTTGCCGAAAGAGTAGAAACGGATTGTAGGACCACATGTAAATCCATGCTGGAAACTGCATCCTGTTGTTTCCCTTCATCCATAACTTGACAAACTTGTAAAAAATGACAAACAGCAAACAACTATCCAAACCAATAACAGGATGCAGGAAGCATCCAGAAATGCACCACCAACAAGCCAAAATGCTCAAATAATCTTTAATTACTCACTTTTATCTTGGTCTTAGACTTCATCAGAATAACAACTATACAAAAATGACCAGTTTAAATACTTTACCCCAGCATCTCATTGGTTACCAAGAATTACATCATTTCCCCCATGTATGAAATAGACAAGAATATTACTAAAAATACAATAAAAATAACAGGAAAATATCACTCACACATTTCTGATTATCCGTGACAAAACATTATAATAGTTATAAAATTATAATAAAAAATACTCAGATTTATGTTTAAATAAAGAACTTATTGAAATTCTATCATTAAGGCCAGGCAGTTGGCAGACATTAGTTTTTATCTACCATTTGAGTTCTTTGAATTCTAAAAATTCATCTGATGGCCCTCCCCATGAGGTTCAAGATCAACATGATCAACAGCACTAAATCTAAAAGCATGTGTAGAGTACAGGTTAATATGTCTAAACAGGGTGTTATTTTCATTTCTGTGATTAATGTCGTATATATGCTGGTACACTCTTTGCCTAAGTACCCTCTTGGTTTTGCCCACGTAAAACCCATCACAAGAATCACATATTGCAACATATATCATTCCTTTTGAATAACAATAATATTTTTTACAGGGTGTGATACTCCCAAAACTCTTAATGACAAATTTATCAATTTAGCGCTGTTTTTTTTCAAACAGTACTCAAAGACTCATGGGACTTTTTATGGAAGATCAACCCCAAGATGTATGATTATAAATTGTTAATAGTAACGATAGATATATTCAATCTTTTCTCTGTAATACCCCATGAGCAGGGCCTTGATTGGTTTTGTGATTTTTTATGCGGTAATGCCAACGTGGATCATAATACCATACTGACTATTTGAATATGTATGGAATTAGTCCTAGAAAACAATTTTCTTTGTTTTGAGGGCCAACTGTTTAAGCAGAGACAGGGAGTAGCAACGGGGGCCAACTGTGCCCCTGTTTTTGCCAATATTTGGTTGGCTGAATGGGAGGATTTGTTCATCCTGAATTCTACATTTAAAAATTCATGGGTCTTGTATGGGCGCTATTTGGATGATTTAGCCCTATTTCGGAAAGGTGGTGAGATGAATTGGGAACGATTTTTGCCTACATACATACGACAACTACTTTTTTGAGGTTTACCATGGCTAAAGACACAGACAAGCTCAATTATTTAGATGTCACTATTAAAAAGGATTATGTTAGGAAAATTTTCACTTACCACTTATATAGGAAGCCAACATATTCTAATTCGCTTTTACATTTTCTGAGCTGGCACCCTTTACATCAAAAGAGAGCCCTGGTTAAAGGGCAACATGTTAGGCTAGCAAGGATGATTTCTGAATATGATGATTTTTTTTAAATAAATGTAAGTTGTTAAAAGATATGTTAGATAGGAGAGGTTATCCAGGTCACTTTGTGGATAATGCTGCCGATGAAGTGAGGAGAAAGAGACAGGAAGGAATATTTAACTCCCTTTTATCAACTACTCATGGCTTGGGGAATGGAAGAGTATTGACAAGACAAAGTAACTTTGGGAGAACTTTAATACCTCCCATTAGTTTGAATTTTCATGACATCAAGGAAATTATATCTAGATTCTGTTGAATTTTTCACACAGATACTGATGTTAATGTAATTGTGGGTGATAACCCTATTGTAATATATAAAATGAAATATTATTGAAGGGAATGTTGGAAAGAAAAATTTGAAAAACAGAACAAGGTGGTAATTTTAAGTGTGGTAGATGCCCACAGTGTCATTTTATGGTGGACAAAGATAAATTTGTCATTAAGAGTTTTAGGAGTATCACACCCTGTAAAAATATTATTGTTATTCAAAAGAGGTGATGTATGTTGCAATATGTGATCCTTGTGATGGGTTTTACGTGGGCAAGACCAAGAGGGCACTTAGGCAAAGAGTGTACCAACATATATATGACATTAATCACAGAAATGAAAATAATACCCTGTTTAGACATATTAACCTGTACCCTACACATGCTTTTAGATTTGGTGCTGTAGATCGTGTTGATCTTGAACCTTGGGGGGGGGGCATCAGATGATTTTTTAGAATTCAAAGAACTCAAATGGCAGATAAAAACTAATGCATGCCAACTGCCTGGCCTCAGTGATAGAATTTCAATAAGTTCTTTACTTAAACTTAAATCTGTGTATTTTTTATGATGATTTTATAACTGTTATATCTTTTGGTCCCAGATAGTGGCAATTGTGTGTGTGATATTTTCCTGTTATTTTTATTGTATTTTAGTAATGTTCATGTCTATTTAATACATGGGTGAAATTATGTAATTCTTTGTAACCAATGAGATGCTGGGGTAAAGTATTTAAACTGGTCATTTCTGTGTGGTTGTTATTCTGATGAAGTCTAAGACCAAGACGAAAGCACTTAATTAAAGATTATTTGAGTATTTTGGCATGTTGGTGGTGCATTTCTGGATGGTTCCTGCATCCTGTTACTGATTTGGAGAGTTGTTTGCTGTTTGTTGTTTATTAGTTGCAAGTATGTTAGATGTTAGGGGTGTTCTAGCCAGTTTAGACATTGGAGTGATATGCAGTGGTGGGAAGAGTGTTTGGCGCTGGTTACAAATTTTGTTATTTTATTATAGCATGAGTCAAGTTTGGATTTAAGAGATGATTGTATGTTAGTAAGGAGAGGCACACCATACAGCAAGGATGACAGTAGAAAGGAAGAGGCAATGGATAGTCTTGCTGAATAGCTGAGGAAGTGTTTGTGCCTGTATATGATGCCTAGTTTCTGATTTTTTTTTATGTTTGAGTTAATACGCTGGTTGAAAGTTAGGTGTTTGTTTATGATGAAGAAGATCTAGAAGTTTGGTATATGGGACTATCTCAAGGCAAGTGAGCGAGTTGATGGTAAATTTATTTTTGGTTACGAGTGTTTTTTGGGGGGGGGTGAGTAACCTAAGTTTGGTTTTATTAGCATTTAGGGCTAAATGGTTATTATACATCCAGGTTTCAGTGGAGGTGAAGGCAGTTTGGGTGAGTGTAAGTAGTTCTGAAGTAGACTTGACCATGCAGATGATAGTGGAGTCATCTGCATATTGGTTGGCATTAGCATGAGGTATGTTGGTACAGAAATCATTAATAAAAATGCTGAAGAGAAGTGGACCTAGTGTGGACCCTTGTGGGCCTCCAGTATTGATGCTTAGGAAAGGAGAAAGGGACTGGTGCCATCTGGTTGCTTGTTGTCCATCTGTAAATTAGTCAGAAAACTAGCCTAGAGTAGGGGAGATATGCCTAAATTGGAGAGTTTGGTCAGAAGAAGCAGGTGGAAGACAGTATTGAATGCTTTGGAAAGGTCAAGAAATAGTGAGGAGACAAGGTGTCTTGAGTCGCGAGCATGGTTGACTGTGTTCAAGAAAGATATAAGAACAGTAGTGGTGTTAAGACTAGGCATAAATCCATGTTGAGTTGGGGAGGGAAGATTGTGGTGTAGTAGGTAGTTAAGTAGTTAGCTATGGATACATTTTTACAGAATGTTGGAGATGGGAGAGAGGATGCAACTGGACAGAAGTTATGCATATCATTATTGTTTCCACCTTTCTGGAGAGGGAAGATAAATGCATTTTTCCAGATGGTGGGAATGAAGGACTTTTGAATGGTTCTGTTTAGTAGTATACTAATGGGATAGGCTATAGTGTATGCTGATTTTTGGAGGAATTCTGGTAGTAAGTTATCTGGAGCATTTGATCCAGGTTTAAGTTTAAGCAGGAGTTCTGTTATGGTAGAGTTATGTATGGATATGAGAGAGAATTTTGGTCTTGTTGTAGCAGATGGGTCTGGGGCAGTGAATTGATAAGTGGGAAGCTGGCAGTAAGGGTAACTCTACTGTTTTTAAAGAATGAGTTAAAAAGTGAGTCAGTTTCAGCTGGAGCCATGTTTGTATCAGGGGAGGTATTATCATTTTTGCCTGTGTATAATAGAGAGTTTATGGACCTCCAGAACTTTTTAGGATTTTGGATATGGTTGTTTTGCAGAGTAATGTAGTAGTCTTGTTTGTTTATCCCTAGCTTTCATAAGTTATTTGTTGGATTTGGTAAGCCAGCTGTCCTGGTTGGCTTTCACTCTCCTATGTTGGAGAGGAGCAAGATTGTCTAGTGCACGGATGAATGTTGAGTTAAAGAGATCAACAGCATCATTCAGTTGTAAGAATTTAATGCCAGTTGATATTTTGTACAGCGAAAGTAGTTGGGTAGAAATGAGATAGATATCTGGTATGTTTATAGTGGTGTATATTAAGAACTGGAGTTGATTTATGAATTATGTATGCCTGTAGTTGACCAATAAACCTGTCAGGTAGAGTGTCAGTGTAGGAGATTTTGCTAGGGTCAGAGACAAGGACAAGGACCCAGTCTAATACTGAGCCATTGTTTTTGTTGGGTCTGGTTATGGTAGTTATGAGTTGGGTGGACTTAAATAGGTCAATACTGTTTGTTCGGTGATGATGTATGATGTCCAGCCAGTTAATATTCACATCACAAGGTATAATTGTTTCATTCTCTATATTTTTGGATGACCAGGCTAGTATTTCCTTAAGTATTGTGATATTGTTACCCAGGGAGGATATATGTGACTATAATGCAGATTATTTTGCTGCTATTCATTTTCAAGTAGGATATTAGTATTTTGGCTGTAGAAAATGTGGGAGTGGATTTGTTATTAATGCGGTATATGAGAGCAATATCCTCACCCTTTTTTCTGGGACTATCTGTTCTTAGGTAAGAGAAGCTTGATGGTAGGAATTCAGAGTTTTTAATATAAGGTTTTAGCCAAGTATCAGTTGCTGCTATGGTATCTGGCTTATAGTGTTCAATCCAGGCATATAGATATGGAATTTTGTTTCTGATGCTTTGGAGGTTGATGGTAGTGAGGTTAAGGGTTTTTTTAGCAGTTCTTGTGATAAAGAGGGGAGTGAGTGGGTCCAGGATTTGGGTGAATGCCACTGCATAGTATTAGGTGGTGGTGAGAATGTATGGGATTAGTGGATTGCAATTTTTTCTTTCTGTTGTATTCATGTATGGAGGTACGTTTTGTTTTAGTTCTTACATGTAAGGTTAGATTTTTTTACTTTTTAAGGAGGGGGTATGTGTTGCATATAGAGAGAGGGTGCTATGTTAAAGAAGTGAGTGAATTTGGGCAGAAGAGTGGCAGTTACTTGAGTGGGCTTGTAATATTCATGTATGGTTTCAGGAGAAGTAAGTAATTGTAGAAAGAGGAAAGATAGAGAGAAAGTAAGTTGTGCTAAGTTGGTGATGAATGGCATGTTGTGATGGAGGGGTATGTAGGGTAGTGAAGAGTAAGATTTATTTGTAAGATAAACTGGAATATAAAGACAGTGTAGTGGAGTATAGGGGGTAGGGTGTGAGATGGTCAATTATACAATTAGTGAAATGTGGGGGTGAAGTGAAACATTAATAAGTAAAAGGTTAAGACTGAGTGAGCAGTAAATATAGGTGGAGTTTTGGTTAGAATAAATGTAATTGATGTGGGGTGTGTGGGAAAAGGGGTAGGGTAGAGGAGTGGAGTGAGCCTGAGTAAGGAGAAGGCAAACTGAGCAGGCCAGCCAGGAGCAGCAGATTACTATGCTTCAAAAAAATATCATTGAGACTTGCACTTAAGTTTATCGGTGAGTAGTACAGTGTTTAAAGTGAAGAGACTAGATGAGTAAGGCTGGATGTTGATAATGTATGGCGTGAGCCCTTGGGGGGGTTAGTGACCCAAAAAATACATGTGCACATGATGGCATCATTTAATTTGAAAAAAAGACAAAAAATGCCTTTAACACCAGATGAGAAAGAAGCAATTGGGACACATATGTATAGCTTATGATGATTTTTTAATTCTTTTTTTTTTGTTTCCTACCATCCTTGGCTAAAGGACAACAGTCCATGTATCAGTTTCAGGGTCAGTAGACAGAATTTCAGCTAGGTGTGTTCAGGGTGGGTGGAGGATTGAGGTTACTTTTCCATGTAGGTGACTACTGTAAAATAAAAGAGAGATGGAATGGCAATAAGATAGTGAGCTTAGGGTGGTAAAAATTCTCTAGAAGACAGAAAGCAATTAATGGAGGGGTAGTGAACATTAGGGGCAATCAGAAAGAGTGAAATAGAAGGCAGGCTTTTGAGAGAGAAAAAGTGAAGGTTGCAGGCTGGAGGGTGAGAGAGAAAAAAGGTACAAGGCCTGGAGAGAGGATTCCTGTTTTTTTAGGGAGCAGTAGAAAGGGAAGAGAAGAATAGAGAGGCATGAGGAGGTAGAAAGGAGAGTAGTTTAGGTTATAGCACATATTTGGAGAAAAGGGCCCTTAAGTAGGCACTGGGAGGGGAGAAAGCACACAGGTAATAGCAGAATGGTCAAGGGAAGCAAACATTTACTCTAAAATTTGGAGTAGGAAAAAGGAAAAGAGAATGCAGAACATATTAAAGTCAAGGGATGCTAGTGTTTAGTCAAGCTGGAATAAGCAGAAGGAAGTGATAATGCAGTATCCAGTACCCAAATACTACATACAGAAATTCAACAATATAAACAGATTACACCTTCCAACTGTATAGCATAACAGTAAACAAGTAAGCAGCCATAAATAAAACAGACAAGATTTCAGCATTTTTCAGCAGTTAATATGCAGTGCTACGTTTCATTATAAATCAGATTAAATCAAGCATTCAGTTACGCATTAGTGACAGTACTATCAAACAAACAAGTCAAATGGATAGCTTCTCTGAGGGTCTACACACTGACAGAGTATAATACAAGTGCCTGGAAGTTCATATCATTTGAGAAAAAGACAAACACAAGCAGGGCAGCACAGGTAAGGCACAAGGACTAAGAAGCCAAGTGTGTGTGTCTATTTGTTCCTAGTCTTAGCAAAGTAAACACATAAGGTACATTTACATCTAACAACTGGTGGTTATAGACCAACAGCAGTGTTAAATCTACTAACTTGTAATTGCAGGCCAACAACAGTGTCACAGAACTTGTATACAATAGGTAGGAAGCCAGTACTGAAACAGATAATGCTAGTGCAATGATATCGCTGCTAGTAACCTTATTCCTTTAATTAAACATGCCCAGTATAGAGAACAAACTAAGCTCTGCTGTAAGCTTTCTTACTTGCAACTCATGTTTATGATGGCTTAGTAAGGTGTAAATGAATAAGACACTTCAATGCATTGACTTACGTGGAAAGCACACAATTTCTTGGAGGGCCAGGGTCTCCGTTGAGAGCAGAGACAAGAGACAGTCTAAAGGAAGGCACCAAAGGATTTCAAAGTACTAACTAATCTGTGGTGAGCAACTCTGGGAGGGGAGGGGTCAGGGAGGGTCAGAAAAAAGTGAATAGAGGGAGAGGGAGCAAGGGAGGGGCAGGGAAGAGGAAGCAGGTGTTAGAAATAGTTTAAAGGGGCAGGGGGAGGAAGCAAGTGTTAGAAGAAACAGTTTAAAGGGGCAGGGGAGAGGAAGCAAGTGTTAGAAGAAACAATTTAAAGGAAAGGGATGAACCTTTACAATGGAAAAGGTGGAAAAAAAGAAAAGAGAGACAGTGTGGGTGTAAAAAGAAAGAGAGCTGTAGTTATGACAGGGACAGAACCAGGAGTGGCGGATCGCTGTGCTTCAAAAAAAAAACTATCATTGGGACTTGCACTTAAGTTAATCAGTGTAAATTAGTACATTGATTAGAGTGGAGAGACTAGGTGACAGATGTTGATAATGTATGGAATGAGCCCTTGGTTTAGAAAAGAGTGGAGACAGGCAGAAAAGTCTTAGCTTTTAGCACACTTTCCTGAAGTCAGTTAGGTACCAAAGTGATACAGAGACTAGGGAGAGAGATGCATACTCAGTGGGGGTGGGAGAAAGGTGGTGGTGGTGGGGTTAGTGAGCTGAGAAATACGTGTGGATGCCACAACCTAATTTAATTTGAAAAAAGACAGAAAAATGATTTTAACACCAGGTGAGGAAGAAGCAATTGGGGCACATACGTATAGCTTGTGATGGCTTTTTTTATTCTTTTTTTTTGTTTCCTCCCATCCTTGGGTAGAGAACAGCAGTCCTTGTACCAGTTTCAGGGCCAATAGATGGAATTTCATTTAGATATGTTCATGGTGGGGGGGGGGGGTATTGAGGTCACGTTTCCATGCAGGTGACTAGTGGCAAACACACAGTTTCTTGAAGGACCAGAGGCTGCTTTGGGACCAGAGACAAGAGAATATTTAAAAGAAGCATTTGTTTAAGAAGAGTTTGTTTAATATGTTTAGGAAAATGGTATTAAATGGTATTGAAGTAATTTACTGCAGTATCTAAGGGTAGTGTTCTAAGTGGGGTCCAGTTACAGAGTTGAAGGATGGAGATGAAGGTTTGAGCATTAAGGTCTTTTTTGTTATGGATTTGTCTATAAGTAATATTTCTGGGGGGTGAAGACATTGTCTAAGTCGGTAGGTTGGAAAGTGGTTGCTAATGCTGTCAGGGAGGCAGCCTGACTGATAAGCATGTGATAGTTTGTTAAGATCCTGTCTAGAATTAATTGTCTTTTGATGGTTTTATCTACTCTGGTTGCAGATTGTATTACTTGGGTGAAACCATGCAGGTTAATGAAATTAGTGAGGCTTTCTGAGTTGCAGGAGAACCAGTCGGTGTTAAAATCACCCACTGTGATAGTTTCCTGAAGAAACATTAATGACATCCAATGGAGAATGTTCTCTGTTGTAGTCATCTTAGTGATGGGAGCAATATAAGTTCCTATAAGGGTTTTGTATTTATTAGAGTTTATTTCAAATTTGCTGAATACTATCTTGGCATTGTTGAATTCTGGGAAAGTTGGTTCTAGAAGTTCTAGTTTGAGATTATTTTTTATAAATATGGCTATTCCACCTCCATGTTCTTTTTTTTTGTCAAGTCTGTGTATGCTATAAACTGGGGGTATAATTTCATTGTTGTTTATTTCTGGTTTCAGTCAGGTTTCTTTTAGTAGTGTGATATTGGGGGACTAGTGTGAGAAACTGGAATAGAATTCATATATCTTATTAGCTGTGTTCCTGAGATTCATGTTAAGGACTAATTGGGTAGATCCTTTGAGGAAGTATTTATTACACTGTGGGGGTGAAATGTCGGGGAGTTGTGGGGTTCTTGTTGTTTGGGTTTTGGAGCCAGGATTTGGGTGAATGCCACTGCTAAGTTTGAGGTGTGCTACTAAGTATAAGAGTGAGTTTGAGAGTTTTATTATTTGTTTATTAGGCTTGAGAAAAATTTGGGATGTGGAATATAGACTTGCATATCTATATGTAAGATGTTCGATATAGGTAGTAGTATAAATGTGTGGTACTATCTCAGAGTTTATGGGTTTCATGTGGTATGGGTGAGAGAATGAAATGGTAAGTGAGGAGAAAGTGGTGGCTAGCTGACTGTGGTAAGAAGTTAGGTGAGTGGCTGGAGAAAATAGTATAAGGGGAATTATGTACAAGAATAACAGTTTTAGGTGCTTGGGATGGTGGAAAGGTTTCATTAATTTAGAAGAGGAGGGAGTCAATTGTTGAGTAAGTAGGTTGGGGTGTTCAATTTATGAAAGAAGGGAAGTGATGTGAGGTAAGGTGACTAGTAGCAGGTTAATTGGTTATAGGGAGGTGGAAGGTATAGTTAGCTATGTGATTTGTGAGTGAGTAGATATTAATTGAGTTTAGTGTGGGTGACAATTATGTAGCAGTGTTTCTGATTAGTTAATAGTAATTGATGGGTGTGGTACATTTGAAGTAAATGTAGATGCACTGGTGGTGGGTGGGAATTGGGGCTAGGGAAAGGGAGCAGAGTGAGCCCAAGTGGAGTGAGGGCGAACGGAGTGGGTCAGACCCAGTCACAGCTACCATCTTACTACAAGAAAAAATCATTAAGGAATGGCAGCATAACTAAGTGTTACTCTTTTGCATTGAATCATAAAAACTACATGTTGAGAGATGAGCTAATGGAAAGGGGAATTCTGAGTGAGCATACATTAAACGCATATGGAAAATGTTGATTTAAAAAGTGAGCTGAAAAGAATGCAAGAAAAAATAGAAGGAATTAAGGTTGGTTAGGAGAGCTAAAACTACTTATTTGAACTGAAGTGGGGTTTAACATATGTATATAAAGTTTGTATAGATGAAAATATTTTTGGGACTAAAGTAGGATGAAATATAGATATGAAGATAAGGAGAGCTGATAAGACTGTTGGAATTAACATGGTATAGAATATAGAGAAATCAGAAGAGTAATGCTAATTTATAATAAATAGAAAAACAATTTACACTACATAGGTTCATAGGTTCATACTAGGCTATCTGCCCTAGGGCATTTACAAGCCTAGCCAGAGTGTGTTTGGCTTTCGCCACCTATTTTAAAATGAATTTTGCTATGCCCTTTTTCGAGGTTAGTATACTGTGCATCTGTCTAACAGAGACACAGAAGTGATACCCGGAGTAAATCTACGATCTCCCATCCACTCATCAAGATTCCTCTTGAAGAGAGTCAATGAGGGACTCTGCCTAACCTGGACTGGGATTTTATTCCAGAGTGAAGGGAGCCTCTGGGTTATGAATCTGTCCCTCCAGCATGTCCTATTTATTTCAGTGCTGAGGTTCAAGTCTCTTGAGTGCATAGCTCGATGGGATTTGGATTTTCTGAGGTGCAGCATGTCCATTAATTCCGGGTTGGACATGGCTTTATACGTCAGGCACAGATCGCCTCTGAGCAGGCGGTATGCCTCTGAGTAGAGCTGGAGTTTCTTTAACCGGGCAGCATATGGCATCTGTTTGAGCCCTTTGATCCTCTTGGTGAGGTACTTTTGGGGTCTTTCCAGTTGCTGCAGGTGTCTGGTAAGGTACATCCCAAAAGGGGCATTGTACTCAATTATGGGCCTGATGAGGGATGAGTAAAGAGGCACGATGACCTCCCCTGATCTAGATGTGAATCCCTTCATGATTAGGTGGGCTATATAAAATGATTTTCTAACCACTTTGGCCACGTGGTTGTCGAATGAGAGATTGCTATCAACTTGGGTCCCCAGGTCCCTAATTACTTCTTCCGTACTTAATGGATTACCATCTATGTGGTAATTTGTGGGCACTTTGTTTTTGCCGAAGGGGATGACTATACACTTTTTGGCGTTTAGATTGAGGCCATGGCTCTGGCACCAGTTGTCTGTTTCTATGAGGCCCTTTTGTAGGATGCTTGTGTCAGCTGGAGAGTTGATTATGGTGCCCAGTTTGCAGTCATCTGCGAACTTGGTCAGCCACAGTCCTTCCATGTTGGCCTGTACCTCCGAGAAATATATACCAAACAAGAGAGGTCCCAGGACTGAGCCTTGTGGGATGCCACTTGTAACTGGTTTGGAGTCTGACATGGGTCCAGCAATTCTAACCATGTGGGTTCTGTCCTTGAGCCAGTTTGCAACCCATCTAGTGACATAGGGGTTTATATTTAAGCTGGTGAGCTTATCTATAATGCCCGAGTGGGGTATTGTATCGAAGGCTTTTGTGAGGTCCAGGTAGGCTATGTGGACCACCTTCCCCTCGTCAATGGCCTTGGTGACTGTTTCAAAGAAATCAACCAGGTTTAAGAGGCAGGATCTGCCCTTAACAAAGCCAAACTGGGTAGGATCCAATGTCTGTAGGTCCCCAATGTCTTTATTTATGAGGTCCATGATGATCCTTTCCATAGCTTTGCAGACCAAGCTAGTCAGGCTTATGGGGCGATAGTTTCCAGGATCCATTGAGGCACCACCTTTGTGGAGAGGGACCACTGTTGCTGTACGACACTCTTTGGGTACATATCCTGTAGTAAGGCTGAGATTGAACAGTAGTTTTATGTTTGGGTTTAGTTCTTCTTGGAGTTCATGTAGGATGCAGCCCGGGACACCGTCTGGTCCCATTGATGCTGTGTTTTTTGATTTGGAGAGGGAGGCTCTTACCTGAGCATCTGAGATGTCAGGGGGGCAGCACTCTGCTGGGATAGATATTTGCCCTTTTGGTGGGGAAGGGGGGGATAAGTTTGCACTGAACCTGTCAGCTAGGATGTTGGCAATGTCTGTGGGTTCGGTGTATTTTTTGTCATTTTGGAATAATTCTGAGCATATCTGGGAATTCCCACCCAGGTTTCTAACATAACTAAAGAAAGCCTTGTGATTATCCTTAGTGTCCTATGCAATTTTTCTCTCGAAGCTGGCCTTAGACGATTGTATGAGTGCCTGTAGTTTTTTGCTAATACTGATCAGAGATGCCTTCCCTTTTTGGGATTTTGCTCTATCATGTAGTAGCTTCCTCCTTCTACTGTATAGTTTGTTTATGGCTGGGATCCACCAGACAGGACGGTTGCATTTGGAGGATTGGGTCTTGGTTTTGTTTGGGATTGCATGATCCATGCATTCCTGAAGGTGTTCATAGAATGCGTTTATAAAGGATACTGTGGTCTGGGCTGTATTTTCTACAGGCCCGGGGGCTTTGAAGGATTCCACCTCAGTTTTGAGGAGTGTGAAATTTGCTTTAGAGAAGTTTTTCACTGTGGTTTTCTGGGCAGGGGCTGGGGTTGGGATGTGAATATCTAGTGAGATTAGTTTATGGTCTGATCTTACCAGTGAGGGATACACTTCTGGTCTGGAGCATAGAGTCCCCATGTTGGTGATGATCAGGTCCAGTATGTTTTCCCATCTTGTGGGAGTGGTAACAAGCTGTTCCATAGCATTTGAGTTTATAAATTCTAGGAAACTTTGGGCTAGGGTGTTGGAGCTAGAGTAATGCTCCCAGTCTATATTTGGGTAGTTGAAGTCGCTCAATATAATGGTGTTTGGAGAGACCTTCATATTTTCCATTGTTCTCAGGAAGGCCGAGTGGGGTTCCTGGGTTTGGGAGGGTGGTCTGTAGCAGGCTATAAACTGGAAGGCAGTTTTACCCACTGTTAGTTGCACATGGATAGTCTCTGATGCTTCGTGCTGTGCCACCAACCTGGAGGTGTGGGTATCTTTAACGAATATTGATACTCCCCCTCCTTTTGTGGTTCGGTCCAAGTTTTGGGGCCAAAAAACATGGCATGAGGTATAACCTGGTAGTGCTGGGGTGCTCTCGGGAGACTTGAACCAGGTTTCTGTTACTGCACAGATATCGATGTTCTCCATGCTAAGGAGAGTTTCTAGTGCGTGCATCTTGAGGTTTAGACTTCTGGCATTGAGTAGCATTACTCTTAGTTTCTTATCCCTTGTGATACCTATGGAGGTGGGTTACAGAGTAAGTAACTGGCAGAAAAGACAAATGGGGAGGAGTAAGGAGTCCCAGTGATATGCAGGGCAGCCAATTATAGGTAACAAAAATAGTGCAGTTAAACAGCTAAATATAAATCATAAATCAGTAAGTCATTGGCAATAGCTGAACTGCAAAGATCCGCTGTTTTAATGAAGCCCCTATGTCTCTTAGGTAAGACAGGTTTGGAGCTTGAGGCTGGTTGGTGGAATCAGGGCTTTTAACCTGTAATGTCCAAGTGTGTAGTCTAAACAAGTCCCATTAATTCTTCTAGCAGCCATCTTCTACAAAGCTGACTTCTTTTCCAAATGACTTGCATAACATCTAGATACAACTGTTGTCCAACCTTCGATTATGACTGTGAGCTCCACAACCATCTTATTTAGTTGAACCAGAGAGCGCTTGTATCTGTGAGAGTTGCTCTTTTTGATTTTGGCCATGCCTTTTTTCTGTTATGTACCCTGAGAAGGTAAGGATTCCACCAGTGGGGATTGTTTTTGTTGTTAGATCTGGGCTTACTTCTGGTAGGTATGACAGCCTCAATGCAGCCATTTACATGTTTGTACAAGGTTTCCATAAATAATTCTGCATCAGTAACTGTATTTTTGGGGTTTTGGGGAGCCATGAATTTTGACAAACTGTCTTGTAGTAGCATTTAGTTTACTTTAGAATAGTTCCTAACTGTTGTGGGTTTAGTTGGGGTTTTCAGGTTGACTTTTATTTAGATGGAGACACCTTTGTGATCTGACCATAGCAAGGAGGACGTGACATGGGTGGTGCAACAGTCTACCATGTTGGTGAGTACTAGGTCCAATACTTATTATCCTCTGATTTAAGTGCACACTATCTGGTCCATAGGTTCATAGGTTTATAGGTTCATAGGTGTGTACTAGGTTAATGGCTCTGGAGCTTTTATAAGCCTAGCCCATAGAAGTGCATTTGGGTGTTTGTGTTGATAAAGTCCAGGAAACATTATACCTGTGGTTTAGAGGTAGTGTATGTTTCCCAGTCTATAGAGGGGTTGTTAAAGTCTCCAATGAATAGGGTATTTGTTTGGATGGTGAGCACCCCAAGTAGGTCTAGGTAAGAGTTATGAGTTTTGTTGATCATAGAGGGTGGCCTGTAGCTGACCAGGACATGTTAAGAAACCTTGTTATGGTGACTTGGATGTGGATGGACTCCAAGCATTAACTTGTTTAACCAATCTGGAGATGTATTTGTTGCTAATGTGGATCAAAACATCTCAACATTTAGCCCCTGTCTGTGCTGCTGTTGGTCTAAATGTGTATCTTTAAACCAAGTTTGGGTGACAGCACATAGTGAGGATAGCTTTTAGGATGTATATTTTCTTATTTAGGTTCTGAACATTGAGCAGTAGCATGTTACGGTTGGTTTGAGGTTTTTCTTTTTTTTGCTTTGTTGTAGTTTTGTTATTTGAAATGACCTAAAAAAAGTTTAAGGGGTAATAAAGTTTTAGCCAATATCCAAAAGCCCGGTGGGGGGCAGGTTCAGACCATCCTTGGCAAAGCAACTTGGTCTCTTAACCATGTTCTCCCATGCTGATAGATATTGGATTCCCCTGCAATGACATCAGAAATTAAGTCAGTTATTAAAATCAACCATTTTCTGTTCATACTGTGGTATCATCCTTGGTGAAGGTAGAATGCTGCTCATTGCAAGGCATGTACCTATATCTGATGCATACTCCGAGAAATCCATAATGTCACTGTTCATGTAATGCAAGACATGAGATATGTCTCAGGTTACTTACACCCACATGGACTATAATAGAATCATATTGGTACCTGTGGTGCAGTGATATGAGTGCGTGCATGATATTGCACATCCTTGCTTCAGATAGACAGCTAGCTGTTATCTTCTCCTTGTCCAGACTGGTGAGAGGGGCATTTGTGTGTTATACAGTAGAATGTCTTTGACAAGAGTACTAGGTAAAGTGTTTGCTTACCTTATGTGCTTTGTTCTTGGGAGATCATTGGATTCAGGCATATTTGCTGCATTCCTTTTTGTGTGTGCTTTTTTTGTTGCTGAGAATAGTTGTTGACATTTGACAGCTTAGGTTGTCTTTGAAGTAAGGAGAGGTTTCTTTTAAGTGCTTCATCATAAGAAGGTCTATGTGTATAGTGAGAGGTATGTGTGAAGGACATAGTACCATGTGTGTGTGTTCTTGACACCCTTGTGTGTAAATAAGATTTTTGACTTCAAGGAAGTTATGTATGTACATCAGTTTCATACTGAGTTAGTTAATTTAATAATTAAAAGGGTGCCTGAGTACATCAGACAATAGCTACATTGTCTCAGGACACCCATATCTGCCAAGATGTTGCCCACAGAGACATTAGGAGGTTGCAAATCCATGTTATCAAGACATACATTAGTGCTGAGCTAGTATGGATTTGGGATTTGGTTTTACAGTGGTCACTGGACGGTGTCTTTGGTTAAAGCTAGATGTTAGGTAGTGTTATGATCTGATATTAGTGCTGTTTGATTTGCTCACTCGCAGACTTAAGCTTTGGTCCTTGCAAAGCCTTTCTGTGCTACAGGTTAAAGTTCTAAGTACAAGCTGTATAGGCTTGCTACTAAGCAAGCTACTGCTAACCACCACTGAGCAGTGAACAGTTGTGTGAAAAAGCATGTGAATTCTGCTTAAAAAGGGACTATGTGAGTAGCAAAAGTTTTAGCCAGCATACAAACAGACCATCGATAGCAAAACAGGTGAGTCTAGTGACCATTTTATCCCATGCAGATACACACACACACACACACACACACACACACACACACACACACACACACACACACACACACACACACACACACACACACACTGGATCCAAATGGAATAACATCAATTTACTAGCCAATTATTGAAGCCAATTATTTTATCCTCAAAGTTAGGCATCATTCTTGGTAATGGTAGAATGTTGGTTAATGCCAGGGTATTTCTATCTTCAAAGACATGAGCTGAGAGCTGAACAATGTCTCTTTGCATCTCCCTCACCATAGAATGCCTTAGTTTATTCATGCCAACATGGGTAACTATAAGGTTGTAACTGTATCTAGGGTAGTGCAGGCACCTAAGGGTCTTACTGTCATTCTTAATCCTTGCATTAGAGAGACAGATAACTAGTAAAACTTGTGTCTCTATAAATGTCATACAATGGAGTAACCACTGAATAATAACATTCCTAGAATGTGCTTCGGGCTTATGCAGCCTTCACCACTCAGCTCTGTTGTTTTACCTACTTCAATAATCCTGTCCCTGCGAAATGTGTACTCACACTATCTGTATACAATTGCAAAAGATGCAAACTTTCTCACATATGTAGCTTATCCTGCTTGGCTTCTTGCTTATGTACTGTCTCATTCTAGCTGTATAAAATCATTTCTCCTATTAACCTGGTGATCTTGTGCATCCTGAGGCAATGTAGCAACTGCTTCATGTACACCGACAACCCTCTTCTCTTACCTTCCAACAAGACTTGTGAGAGATGTACTTATATATCCAAACTGGAAGCCACTCACTCTCCAGCCAAGACCAGAATAGCTGGTCAAGAGGAGAAGGTCAACACTTGCATCACACCACATGGAACACATAGGCCTCCGGAACACAGACCAGCACACACCCACCTTCGAGGAGGCTCTCAATAAAAATCTACCCAAGCAGCAGAGCCCTCCAAGGCAGAAATGCACTCGACCACCACAACAAAACACTAATCACGAGACACATAAATCTCCTAAACAGTGTGCCACTCAACCAAAGCCCCTAAGGCAAAACAACATGCCCAACACACAAGTCATAGGTGACTCGATAGTGAGGCACACTGATGTCCCACTCACTAGGTTGAATAAGGAGAAAGTAACAGTCATCTTTCTGTCAGCTGCCAGGATCCTACACATAACGCATGCACTCAGGTCACTCAACAACAGGTACAAATATGACTCTGTCATTGTACATGTGGGTGTGAATGCCCTGAGACGTACCTCGCTCGACTACATGAAAAGAGACATGGAGGAGCTCTCGCATTATGTAGCCTAGGTGGGTATGGCCCTAGCCCAAAGCAGCATCCTACCATAATAATAAACACAAACAGTAAAAAAATAAATTGTAAATAAATATATAAATTATGTACTAATATATATATGAACCAAGTGACTTATTGAACAAACAATAAAACTTATAGTATATACTCTTAAGAAGCGATTATAACTTGACAGACCATAGTTTTAAAACTGGTAACAGGTAAACATGCTCGTTCACACCAAGTGATGAAATAGTATTCAACCTGAGTTGCCACAGCAACTCTTTGTATTCCAGTTTAGTTCCCATTGCCCTCCCCTAGGATCCACTTTAACTTTTCACAAGCTCCTAAACTTGAATTCTTTAGACTCCCCTTCCAAGTCAAGGTGTGCTTAAATAATGCATTGTTTGTATTGTTATTTTGAATATCATATTTATGCTCATAAATTCTTTTTCGGAATGCACTTTCCATTTTACCCATATAAAAACTGTGATACTCCAAATTTGCAGCAATATATACTGCTGTAACTCCAATGGCACTCAGGAAGTTTGCACTGTAACTTCCAATGGGCAGAGCGTAAGCCTTTTCACATAATCAAATTATGTCCTCACATTTCAAAACAAATGTTCATATCTCTGGAACCATAACGATTATTAAACAAGTATGATTGGCAAATATTTCAGCACAAACTATGTTTATAGTGGTAGTATTCTTTTGGTTTTAGGTCTTAAACTGAATTTTATAAGTTACAGCAAACACATTCCCCTGGATTCAAGAAAATCCATGCAAGAATAAGAGTATTCTTGCACGGAGTGGGTCCATGTCTGTCTAGCACAGCAGCACACCTTAAATATTCATGAAGGTGAATTGCTGTGCTTGCTATATGGACACAAACCATGAACGAGTGCAGGGGGAGTGTCCAAGTAGTGTATGGACACTGAACATGCCCTCTGCACTCAGAAAGTGCCATACTGCACTTTCTAAGCCGAACTGGCATACTATAAGAGATTTAATCTAATATTATGCCAGTATTCCAGTGTCTGCAGACACTGAATTCAAATAATGATCATTTCAGTGTCTGCAGACACTGAAATAAACATTGGCAACAAGGCAGCAATGCAGGGGGTGTGTGACAGGTTCTGTGACACACCCCCTGCAATGCTAAAGTGCCGTATGGCACTTCTGCAACTTGCTAAAGCAGGAAATGTGTGCAAATGCACACACAACAGGGGATAAATACCTCAAAAGTGACCAAACACACACATAACCCTCACAAACACAGAAAGTTGATAGAAAACAGGTCATGCATTAGCATGAATTACAGAAGGGTAGAAGTCTGCAAGCAAATGTATGCTAATATTCCGTTACAGCAGTGCATCTTAACAAAGGCACAAATGATGGGGGGAAATAAATATTAAATTAGGGACATGCCTGAAAAATTGCCCTCACACACTTAGTAATTTGACAGATAACATGATATGTATTAGCAGGAGCCCCTGAAGGATAGAAGCCTGAAAGCCAAATGAATGCCATTAATTTAGGATTGCAGTCCTCAGTGAGTTGTCAGAACATCACAATACTCACTTATATAATAAAATAATATAAGCTTTCTTTTTTACAAGCCTAAAGAATGTTTAAGCGTAGCTAAGAGTGTATGTGTTATGGCCATCTGCTTAGTATAGCTTAAACATCCCCTAGGAGATAAATACAAATATAGAGGTGAAATTTCCAAGCTGAGAAAGTGTAGTGATTAGAGTCCTGGCTTTACATGCAGCTGTTCATGATTCGAGCACCAAGACAGACAGCTTATTTTTCTATGAGAAAGTAATGTTAAAATTATTTTTGTAAACTTAAATTATGTAACAACTGTTTTTTGTCAGTCAGGGTAGTGCACCATGCCCAAACGTGAGATGTCAATCTAGAAAAGATGTGACACCCCCATATAAACACAAGTGCCGCATACAGTATAGTCACACAAGAATAACCCGCTTACAACTGCTTAAAAGTGCCTTAATCACTCTGTATCCATCAGACCTTGCTCTGCCCAGAAACAAAACAGCCAGACTACTTGAATCTAGAATGCTGTGCTCTACAGTCACAGCAACATACCACTACACCATCTGAGCTGTGTAACTATGTCATGCTTTAACAAATATATCATGCATTCTGGTCATTTAACAGTAATGAAAAAAAACATCAGTCCCAAGTCTCAAACCTGCAGCTCTGTACATCATCTGAGCTGTATGAATGAATGTTGTTTTTTAAAACATACCATGCAATAAAAGCATACAACATTAGGGAGAAAGCTCTGTGGAGTCATTCATGTCTTGTATATAGACATATACCTATATATATATATATATATATATATATATATGTATATATATATATATATATATATATATGTATATATATATATATATATATATATATATATATATATATATATATATATATATATATATATATATATATATATATATATACATGTCTGTTGAAACATCTATATGAAATAGTGGATAAATAATATAGATATACATAAATAAATATATAAAGGAAGGGAAATATACATATATACATACATTTTTATATATATATATATATATATATATATATATATATATATATATATATATATATATATAAGTGCGTGTGTGTGTATAGATTCACTATATATACTCAAAATACTGAAATGTCAAAATTCAGTATTTCAAAGCTATAAAGTCGAAAATTTAAAACCATGAAAACTCAGAACCGCGAAATTCAAATTCTTGCACACCAGAGATTTTGAATTTCACGCTTCTACTCCACACACACACACACACACACACACACACACACACACACACACACACACACACACACACACACACACACACACACACACACACACACACAAACACAAGCTCTTTACTACATAAAATCAGAGCGGCAAGACCCCCTGCACCCCCATGTGGGGGCTGCACCGCCCAACCCCCCACTTAAATATTCTCACTCCGATTTCGCACTACATACAAACACACACAAAACACTACCACACAAACTACATTCTCCTCGCACACACACATCACAGCAACAAAACACACTGACACACACCACAGCCCCTACCCAAAACCCTTAACACACACACTCTTACCTGAATCCATAACAACAGCAAAACCTCAGAAGTGCAAAATTCACTTTATGGGCTCGAAATACTGAATTTCGATATTTCAGTATTTTGAGCTTCTAAAGTGAATCCATGTATATATATATATATATATATATGTGCGTGTGTGTGTGTGTGTGTGTGTGTGTGTGTGTGTGTGTGTGTGTGTGTGTATAGCTAAATATATATACATAACATGAAGTGCAGTCAGAACTCAGAACCATCCGTCTCAACCTCTTAGTGCAAGACACCTGTACAAAGGCTGTAAAAGGGGGGGGGGCAGATATAGGGACATATTTCAACTATAGCTGTTTGGAATGAAGACACTTGCTACAGCAACAGGTTGTGTTTCAGCAGACAATTACTGAAGGATATTAGGATGGAAACTGAAATGTTATGCCATTATTTACTGACAGAAATCCTTGGATCATCACAGTGATTTACCAGACAAATACAAATAAACTGTGGAACAGAACAAAAAGTATGGGCCAAACATCTGGACATTGTGTGCAAATCCTGGCAGTGGAGAAATATGCTCAGAAACCCTTAGTGCAATGGATCTGGACCAAGCCTGACAAAGTGGCGGGACAAATGCATGGAATTAGGGACATATCCAAAATACGTAAGTAGATAAGCTGAAAAAGTTGATGTAGTAACATTCTATGTCCTAACATATATTGACTGAAATATCACAAGTCTGCGACTCAAGTGCTTCTCATTAGTTAGTGACCTCAGTCCTCACATCATCCCACTGATGTGTCAGGAATACATAACAGTTATGGGGACCAGACCAATGATATCAGCCAGATGACAGGACACCCTATGAATGTGTGGACATAACACAACATTAAGAAAGCTACACTCAGCTAACAAGCAACATCCAAACTACAATCAGACTGACATAACACCACTCAAATCCAGCTCTGGGGCTGTACACATGCATTTGCAAATATAACAGGCACCACAGGGATGAAACATTAGTGGAAAACAGACACTGGTGAGAAAGTGCATACCTACAACCAATTGCACCACTGTCACAGTGACATACCAGTAAGCAAACTGAACACTACAGTGTAATGACTGTGTGAACAACAATATCCCATTTGCCTCTCACACATTACTCTCACATATACTGCTTCAAGTCCTAGGATAGTGGGAATCTTGAGGTGTTATGGGACATGTCACGGTCTGCCCATACAAACATATACAGGTGATAGGGAACCAGAAACTTGAGCAGCATGCACAGTCAGATAGAAAGGGTCCATGACACTCACAGGTATCCCCGTCTCTACACAGCCCAAATAACATGAACACACTACACTGCTACAGAATCCTAACAGTTGGTTAACAATGGCCAGACATAAACAGACTTCTCAAATGTACAGTTTCCCACAGAATGTATAGGCACAGGACTCATATCTATAGCCACTTCCTTGTTACATGTCTGGGGGGTCTATGACATCACTGGGATGGAAGCAGGAATGAAGGCAGTAAATAATGATACTACATACCTCTGAACCTCTGAGTGCATGCCATCTGGACAAAGCCTGACATAAGTGGGGGACAGAGGCCCAAGCACAGGGGTATATTGGACATATTGCTGTTAAAAATTTAGACAGTTGATGGTGTTACTGGGTTTGTTGTCAGATATATTTTCTGAGAGATATTAAGTCAGTAACACCAATAGATGTTAGCATGTACTGACTGTATTCCCCAGAGTATCCGACTGATTAGCCAAGGACAACGACTGTGTGGGGAACAAACCAAACATATGAGCCATGCATCTAGACAATGTCTAGGCCTCTGGACAGTGTAGAGGTATGACCACAGTCACGTAACAGAATGTAAATGCCTGACAGCTGCCAAACATGTCACCCAGCACCTTACGAAGCACAGTAAGACCAGCACAAAACTCCCCCACATCAGCTCTGGGCAATAACCCATGAATATTCAAATATAGCATGTATTACAGGGATGGAACTGTAGTGAAAAGCAGATAGTGGTGCAAAAATGTCCACCCAAAAACATTTGCACCATAGTCACAGCAACATACCAGTACCCAAAATGAACTCCAGAGTACAACTACTGTTTGAAAAAACATATCCTGATTGTCAGTCACACACTACACTGGGAATCCTGAGGTGTCACAAACATTTCACAGTCTGCCCCTTCAAGCATACAAACTTGATAGACTGCCAGCAGCTGTAGTAGGATGCACAGTCAGATAGGTAAAGTATGCATACCAACACCACAAAAAAAGACATTGTTCAAGGAAATGACCAAACATAACAGGCAAACCTCTTGCCACTCTGTGGAGAACATGCCAGTTGAGAGGTATGTCAGAGGCATATCACTAACAGATGTCAGGTCACTCAGTAAATGCATGTCAAGATGAACCATGTCAATTTAGCAACCCTCCATGTGTATAACAGCACTAATGACATACAATCTGTACTGAAATCTGTACCTTTGTCCCACATGTTGGGCTGTCTCCACATGTCCTGTCCTGTGAGGTATTGTTTGTGAAGCTGTAGCCCCCACACCTCTGTAATGTACCCTGCACAGGCAAGGAAAAGGGGCAAAGCCCACATGAAGGATGTCCTATATGCTGGGACAAGCAGCAGTGTCCAAGCCCACACCACAATACTATGTGGGCACCTACATAAGCTGTATGGCCTCAGCAATACCTGACAGGATGTCAGCCCCCTCAAGGTAGGCTCAATGCCTGTGGTGGACAGCAGCAATACACAACTACCATCATAGGTGGAAATAATCACAGGGCAGGCCAAGAAGGAACAGTTGCCTCATTGGCAGCCATGTTACCATGTTCTGCACAAGCAAATAAGGTCACAGGTGATGTACACTAAGGCTGCCCTTGAATGCAAACTGGATACATTCACCAAGGCCAGTCATTAGGCCTTCCAGACATGTGTTCACAATTCCAGAGGTAACACACATATCTGCTCTTTAGTGGTGGTCAATAAACCCACATACATGTATGCCATAGGTATAGGCAACTGGCTGCAGACAGGTGAAGTGTAAAATTCACCCACCTGTCCCCCCATAGGTACACGTGCATATACAGCACCTGCTCCCCTCCTCTCATGATCATGAAGCAGGTCTGTAATGCCCTCTCAAAGGCAACATACAGAGGTCTCCATAGGCCTGATACTATTCCTAGATGCATCCTACATGAACACAGGCATAGGATCTCAGACCCACTCTGCAGTGTAGTCAACCACAGCCTGAGCACCAGTGTCATCCCATCCGGAGAGAGGACAGACAGAAAGTTGAAAGGTTATGCATTAGCATGAATGTTCTGAAGGATACACATCTGAAACTGAAATGTATGCCATTACGTCATAACAGCAGATCTCAATGACATGGCAGAAAACCTCAATACTCTCCATTTAATATAATATAATAATATTAATATGCAATAGGAGATAACAATATGCAGCTCAAATCTCCAAACCAAGGTAGTGTTCAGAGTCCCAGCTTAGCATTCAGCCATACATGGTTTGAGTACTACAACAGGCAATCTAATTTTACAAGGGAAAGCAGTGTTAAAAGTAATATTTTCATATTAAAATATGTGATACGTTATTCTTGACACCCAGTGTAGTGTAGTTGGTGTAAAATGGAAGTGTGAGTGCATATAACATATGAAACCACCCATGTATACCTGTGTCCCATACAGTATAGTTACACCCTTGCTACTGTAATGGAAGCACATTTTATATTTTATAACAGATATATAAAGAATATATAAAAAATGACCAATAGATGTTCAGCATTTTTTCTGTCTACGAAATAAATGATTCTTGTTTACTTACAGTGGATGGCATGGAAAGGTTAGCTTCTACTTTACAAAAATAAGTGCATCTCTCACAGGTAGAACCATTATGTATTAGAAGAAGTGGGTTATCAGTAAATATGAAGCAGTTGCTACACTGCCTTGGAAAATTGAATGCTAGTAGTCAGGCAAAGGATGAAGCTACAGCAGGCTGGGACTTCATGGTAACAGGTAGATGTGTAGCTAACTATGGATGCATAATATGCTGAGTCCATAGAATACAGTGGAAAAGTAAATTAATTAATTTGTTAAAGAGAGTGGCATCATAAAAGCTAATGAAAAATGAATGTGAGACAGCTATGTGGTCAGATTTCCATAAGGGTAGACAACTCAAGATTCACTTGATTTAATAACACAGTAGGTTGGAGATTAGGCAAACTTTTCCCATACAGCTGTCTGTTCTATGGCAGTGAGTTTTCACATGAACACTTTGGGATGTTTTTATCCCCTGTAAATACAAGTACTGGTCTTTAGCTCCTCCCTTAGTTCACAGGCAGTTACCTTCTAAATTTATGACTAAGAGACACAGCTTTGTATTCCGCTAATAAGAACTGTTAATACTTATAACACACTGTACCACAAATACACTGTATGACAAATAAACAGTTCAATCAACAAGAAATAATATAAGAAACAATATAAGGAAAATAAACAAAACATTTAGCTACTGAATAATATAAGAAACGTTCTACAAGGAAACAGCTCCAGTACTTATTATTAATGCCCACCCCTCCAGGCATGTCTAGAGGTCAGTTCCCTGTGCTTTCTCCTATTAACCTGGTGAACTTGTCATCCTGAGGCAATGTAGCAAACTGCCTCATGGACACTGACAACCCTCTCCTCTTACCTCCCAAAACTCAGACTTGTGAGAGATGCACTTATATATCCAAATTGGAAGCCACGCACTCTCCAGCCAAGACTGGAATAGCTGGTCAAGAGGAGAAGCTCAACACTTACACCACACCACATGGGACACATTGTCCTTTAGAACACACATCAGCACTGGCCTCACATAAAAACACAAACCACACACCCACTTTCACAGAGGCTCTCATTAAAAATCTACACAAACAGCAGAGACCTCCAAGCCAGAAATGCACTCGACCACCACAACACAACACTAATCACGAGACACATAGCTCTCCTAAACAGTGTGCCATTCAACCAAAGCCCCTAAGGTAAAACAACATGCCCAACACACTGGTCATAAGTGAGTCGATAATTAGGCACAATGATGTCCCACTCACTAGGTTGAATAAGGAGAAGGTAACAGTCAGCTGCCTGCCAGGCACCAGGATTCACCACATAATGCACACACTCAGGTCCCTCAACAACAGGTACAAATATGAGTCAGTCGTTGTACATGTGGGTGTGAATGACCTGAGATGTACATCCCTGGATGACATGAAAAAAGACATGGAGGAGCTGTCGGATTATATAGCCCAGGCAGGTATGACCCTGGCTCTGAGCAGCATCCTACCATCACCCAAAATGATACCACAGTACAAGCAGAAAATTATTGATTTCAACAATTGGCTAGGTTTCTGTCTTCATTCTAAGGGCATCCAGTATCTGTCTGCCTGGGATGACATGATTGACAGACCTCGATGCTTTGCCAGAGGTGGCCTGCATCTGTCACCCCTAGGCATCCGGATACTGGCCAAGGCTCTTGCCACCCCTATACTGCCTATTTTAGGCGGTGTTCCAAAGACCAAATTACCACTGTCACAGCTAGAAACAAATGCAATCTGAGGTTCATGCTGCTCAATGCTAGAAGTCTAAATCTCAAAATGCACTCACGCGAAGCACTCCTTAAAATGGAGAACATCAACATTTGTGCTGTAACAGAGACCTGGTTCAAGGCAGTAGAAAGCACCCCTACACTACAAGGCTATAACATTTTCCACATCTTTTGGCCCCAGAACTTGGACCGAAGCTCCAAAGGCGGTAGTGTTTCCATATTCATAAAGGATGCACACACCTCCAGACTGGTAGCACAACATAATGCATCACAGATAATTCAGGTGCAGCTAACATTGGGTAAGATAGCGATCCAGGTCCTAGCCTGCTATAGGTCCCCAACCATGTCCCAAGACTCACACTCCAAGTTACTAAGCACCCTGGAGAATATTAGGGTCTAACCTAACACTCTCATACTAGGCGATTTCTACTACCCCTCCATTAACTGGAAAAACTACTCATGTACCAGTATATTTGCCCAACGTTTCCTGGAGTTCATTAATTCCAGTGCCCTGGACCAGCTCGAACTTACCCCCACTAGAGGTAGCAACATCCTTGACCTGGTCATTACTAACATGGGCAACCGTTGCTCTACACTAATAGTCAGCTCCACAATGGTTAGATCCGACCACAAACTGATCACCTTGGAAATCCACATCCCACCCACCCCACCCTCGCAAAGGTAACCACCATAAAAACATTTTCCAAAGCTAACTTTGGGCTCCTAAAAAGAGAGGTGGTTAACTTCATGGCACCCATGCAAATGGAGAATAGTTGCATGACTGCGGAATCATACACCAATGCACTGTATGCACATGTACACAAATGCATCTCGCAATACCCAATAGAACCAAGATGCTCTCCTCCAAATAAAGGAAGCCAATCTGGTGGTCCCCTGTCATAAACAAACTCTACAACAGAAGGAGGAAACGGATGTGGAATAAGGTGAAGTCCCAAGACTGGAAAAACTCCCTTATCAGCATCAACAAATAGTTGAGATCCCTCATCAAATCCTCTAAAAGCTATCGATGAAAACAGAATTGCAGCAGACAGTAAAGACAACCACAAGGCCTTCTATAGTTATGTGAAGAATCTCCACAGCAATACCCAGATTTGCTCTGACCTACTGCACAATGGTACCTCCTATACCAAGCCAACAGATATTGCCAATATACTGGCCGACAGATTCAGTGCCAACTTTACCCCACCCCCGGCAAAGGACCAATCACAATTCTAGTAGATTGCCAGGCACCCAGTATTACTGCTGCACAGGTTAAAACAGTACTGTCCAAGGCCAAGAATACAGCTTCTTTGGGACCTGACAATATCCCTGGCCGTGTTCTACATGAACTACAGAGTGAACTGGCACCTCACCTGTGTGCCCTGTTCAATCACAGCCTCATCTCAGGCTTTGTCATCCCTACCAAATGGCGCACTGCTACAGTCATCCCTCTCCACAAAGGAGGAGTGACTACAGACCCTGGGAACTATCACCCCATTAGCTTGATGAGTCTCATATGCAAAGTTCTGGAATGCATCATCATGGACTTAATAAACATGGATATAGGGAATCTCCAAACTCTGGATCCCACACAGTATGGTTTTGTGAAGGGTAGATCACGCCTGCTCAACTTGGTCAACTTTTTTGAGTCAGACATCAGAGTTGTGGAGAAAGGCAAGGTGGTTCATACAGCCTACCTTGATCTGTCCAAGGCCTTTATTTGATACCATTCCCCACTCAGGAATCATAGAAAAACTCACTAAGCTAGGTATCAACCCCTATATTACTAGGTGGGTTGCAAACTGGCTCACAGATAGAACCCACAGTGTGAAAGTAGCTGACTCCAAGTCAGACTGCTGACTAGTCACAAGTGGAGTCCCACAGGGTTTGGTCCTGGGTCCTATCCTGTTTGGTATCTACTTCTCTGAAGTCCAGGCCAACATGAAGGAACTCTGGCTGACAAAGTTCGCAGACAATTGCAAGTTGGGAGCTATTATTAATTCCCCAAGTGATGATGACATCCTACAGAATGGGCTCACTGAGACTAACGACTGGTGTCAGAACCATGGCCTTAAGCTCAATGCCAAAAAATGTGTTGTTATCCCCTTTGGGAAAAACACAGTTCCCATGAATTACCACATTGATGGTAGTCCACTGAATGCAGAAGGTGTTTTAAGAGATCTAGGAACACAGGTTGACAGCAACTTCTCTTTTGATCACCACATTGCCACTGTGGTCAGAAAGTACTTCTATGTGGCACATCTCATTACCTAGGGTTTTGCATCCAGGAAGAAAGAGGTCATTGTCTCCCTCTACTCTTCCCACATTAGGCTAATCATCGAGTACAATCATCCATTTGGCATGTACCTCACTAGACACCTGCAACAACTGGAGAGGCCACAAAAGTACCTCACAAAGAGGATCCTAGGCCTTAAACACTTGTCCTATATGGACAGACTCACAAAACTCCAACTATTCTCTGTTTCATATTGCCTACTTACAGGTGATCTCTGCTTGACTTACAAAGTCATGTCTTACCTAGCTCTGTTAGAAATGCTACATCTAAAGAAATCCCAATCCCTCCACACCACACGGTCCAGAGACCTCAACTGCATTACCACAATCAAAAGAATGTACTGGAGGGACAGGTTCATAACCCAGAAAATGCCCAAGCTATGGAATAGACTTCCCATACATGTCAAGCAAAGCACCTGTTGAGCCTCTTCAAGAGAAATCTTGATAAGTGGATGGGAAAAAGAATATTCACACCGGGGATCACTCCAGTGGCTCTACTCGACAGAGGCACTGGGAACTAAGGTTGGGTGGCACGATGCCAGATTAATCCTATGGCTAGGCTTGTAAAGGCCTCAGGGCCATTAGCCTAGTACACACCTATGAACCTATGAAAAATAAACCAAGAAAAAATACCTTTCTGACACAGCAGTCTGTTGTGTGGGAGTGACTTTTATCTATAAAAATATGCTTGATTAGATTATCTTATTTTATGTTACATTATGTTATATTATCTTTTACTGTGTTATAAGAAGCCTGAGCAGATTCATAACCTCAGTGATTTATATACATCTGATGCAGACAAGCCTGATGATGTCACTTGCCTGGTTACACAAGTTGAAGGCATAACCATGCTTACAAATAAAAATATGGTGCTGCAACTATTACCAGGGTCAGCCTGTCTTGCTCTCTCCATTATGAGTTGCTTACTTGGACTTCTAGCAAAAATTCTGATATTATCATTATCTTGTTTAGGAGACTAAAGGTATCAAGGCTGCTCCTGCCTACTCTCACCCTGAACAAGTGGGGCTGTTAAGATAGTAGACTATTTACTATTTCATGACGTACTAATAGCTGGAGAGCATAAGTGGGAACATTAGTGGTAATTCAGAAACTGGCTCTGCAATCTTCTCCTATGAGCTGAAAAGCTTCACTGACTTGATTTGATTGAAATTATTTCACTCTCCATTCAAACTGATAAAAAAGTGAGAGATCTAGCATGGTCAATAGTTTGCTTTGCTCTTATCCCATTAATAAAATGGTAGGAAACTGGGAAAAGGTTCACCTTTCTTAGCTACTAAGATGCAGCTGTGCTTAAATGGGTTAATTGTTTATAACTTTAGCTTTGTTTGTATGACTTCATGCCTCAACTGTGTGTGTGTATGTGTGTGTGTGCACGCGCACGCGCGTGCATCTGTCTGTGTCCATATGTGCACACATGTATATATGTCTATGTATACATTATTAATTTCATTCTGACTTTTTTCACTCACTAGCTGATTGCTTACTGCATACCATGCATTTGACTGTAATATATATGTTGCTGTTTTCTGTTTTGTCATTGCAAACAGCTCCTTTGCTAATCTCAGAATTCCTAGTGCTACTGGGATACAGATTAGTTTACTGTGCTGCATCACTGTGTGTTTGAATAATCATTTCTGAAAACTACTAGTGCTGATATTGCTTGTATTACATTTTTAGCACTTCATCATTTGCAGCATTTGGCAATGCAGAATCATTCACTTATTTCCTCAGAAAAATATAAGGCCTTCACAATTAGAATGGTTACATTAGATATCCTTTATTATATATTCCATGTGTGGATTCATAATTCATTCCGTATTTTTGAATAACCTGTATCTTTTTATATTACATGTTCACTAACTGAAGTTCACAATATGGTATAGAACAGCTTGAAATAATCAAGGTTTTGTTTGCTTTTTGTTTCAGCTGACAACCTGAGTGTGATAAAAACTCTGATTGGTTGTCAGACTGAACATAAACTATACATTGTTGTAAGCTAACTAATTTTTGCTCTGTACAGCCTGAATTCAAATCAATTCATGCAGAAACTTGAGTTTAATTTCCTTACCGTTTGCGTGTTTCCTGCATGCAATCATGAGGCAGCATGTTTCACTGCTGACAGTTCCATGAATGGAACTTTTGTAGTGGCAAGTAAATTAAATGACAGTGTCAGTGAGTTATTTTATTTTATAGTATTTTTGTTTGAAGCTGTCATTTGATTTATGTTGTATTTCTCTGACACCTTAAAAAGATTTTTGCAAGATTGGGACATATAAACTCTGGTTGCAGTTCTATTTTTTTTTTTTTTTTTTTTTTTTTTTTTTTTAGAGACTACAGTTCGGCAAATATGGGACAGGAGGAGTTTTTAATTAAGACAGTCCTTGCCCTTTCTATGCCATTTAAAACAAATATGCTAGGGATGGCTTGGTGGTGAAGCATCCATTGTGAATGATGCAAAACATGATTTTCTTTTTTATTTTTATACTGCCAAAATTTTAATTGAGGGTGCATTTTTTAATAGGTTGATATAGGTTCTGTAGTTTGATTTCTTTCTCATGTATTTTGATGTGATGGCACTGATGCTGTGACATAAATCACAGTGACAGCATACTGTGAAATTAACATAACTGAAGTGTGAAAACTTATTTTTTCTGCTCTGGTCCCCTTCTAATTGATAAGTCCTTCCCCATCCTTTGCTGTTTTTCTGTTCCATTTTTTTCTCATTTGGGCAATGGCCCTATGGCTGATCAGTTCCCCTAAAAGTGAGGGCATGCTGCCATCATCTGCACATGGTAGCAGGATATTTGCATTAGCCTACCATCATTTTCTTCATGAGTAGTGATATCTCAGGGGCTGGGTGTGCAAATTACATTGTTTGGTACTACCACTCACTTCCAAGACATGTTAACTTCATTAAGATACCCTGTTTCCCCTCAAATGAACACCTGGTCTCCATTAAGCTACTTGAGAGGAGAATGTGCTCTTGGGTATATGGCCCTCCCCACCTTCCCTATGAAGTGAACAGCCTCAACCCCCTCCATTCTTCTCCCACCCCTAGTCAGTTCCTCTGCTGCCAGAACTGCAAATCATTCCCATGTCGACTGGGGCACAGTCAGGGTTCTATCTTTCTGTGTTACACAGCCGAGCATATGTCCTCATCACTGTATCTATTGTGGAGACAAACTATACTTGAAGTTATTTCTCCTACTGGAATCAGTGCACAGTAAAGATATACTTTTTAGACAAAGAGTTCCCTGAACAGTATTACTCATGCAGGAAAGACATGCACAACTATTTTTTGATAAACATTACAGGGATTTTGCACCGAATGGAGATTTTAGTAATTTGATATTGACATAGTTTATTTCACAATTTGTGTACTTCTTTTAACAATCTAGGTTAGTAGGGGAACACTGCTGCTACCTATAGCACAGTTTGTTTTGGAAATGTTTAGGTAATGTGTTGATAATGGGTTAATAGTTTTGGAAAGTCAAATCCGGTAAGTGAATTGTTGGAAAACTGTGCAGAAGCTATGTTGCAAATTACCATTCAAAGTGAAGTGAGAAGGCAGGAAAATTGTATTTCTGTGCTAAGTGTATGTAAAGGCATAGTTTACTCAGCTTGGTGAAATAATATTTACAGAGCAGCTTTCATTACAAGCTGCAGTGCTAGTGATTGCATGGAGTGGTACTCACAGGCTTGAGAGGGGGTTCATCTTATCCCTGCCCTCTTTTCAACCACACAGCCTGAGTGCACGAGCACTTATAAGCAGTGAGTTATGGAATCATTGAATATATTCTTAACCCCTGAGCTTTCAATAAGTTAGTATAGAATGCCCAAGTATTCAATGTGATTTCACGTAAACGTTAGAGATAAAGTAGACAGCAAAAACCATGTAAAGAATTGCATTGTAGGCAAGATAATGCAGTGAGTGGATTAATGTTACAATTTTCATCATGCTATAAGGCTCTAGCAAAAGTTAGCATTTAATCTAGATTTTTGTTTCATTTTATATGAAAATGACTAAAAGATTATTATTTACTGTTATTTGTTGTACATGGAGATGGATCTAAGTGCACACCAGTTTTCTGGAAGATGCAGTGTTTATTTTATTGTCCATGTTAGGCAACATTGTACATGTATGTATTAATTCACTGTATGTGTTATTAAATGATGATATATTTTTTCGCAAGTAAAAAAGAGGCTGATGTCCTAAGAACTCAAAAGACCACCTGAAGCTTGCTTTGTGCTTCTCCTGCTTAATGTTACTATACAAACAGTATCTACAAATCAAGCCTCCTTTAACCCTGCTGGTATCCATATTATATTAGAGAATGGGCAAACTGTACAGCAACACCCTGATTGGAGAACAAATGTTAGTGCTGTTTTAACCTGTGCAGCAGTAATACTGGGTACCTGGCAATCTACTGGTATTTTAACTGGTCCTTTGAAGGGGGAGAGAGGGGTAAAGTTGGCACGGAATCTGTCGGCCAGTATATTGGCAATATCTGTTGACTCGGTATAGGAGGTACCATTGTGCAGTACCTCAGAGCAAATCTGGGTATTGCTGTGGAAATTCTTTTCATAACCATAGAAGGTCTTGTAGTTGTCTTTACTATCTCAAAAGCAGAACTGAAAGAGGCAGCCAAAACACGACAATAAGAAGCTGACTATTTATTTAACATGAAAGTAAAAACCAAACAAAGCTGAAGACTTGAAGAGTATCCAGATTAACTAGTAAGGAATCTAAATTCCATGAAAACGTTGAAATGATGCATGGAGAACTTAAAGAAAGGGGTTATAGAGAACAAGAAACTGAACTGCTATTTCATGAAGATATTGTTAAGAGAGCTTCTAAAGGGAAACCTTATATATACTCTCAACACAAAGAAGTGAATATACAAGCAAATGGGAGGAATATTGCATACATGAATAAACCAGTAATTTCCTTTACCAATAACAATATGAAGATTAAAGAAATCTTTACTAACAATTGGAATCTATTAACAGTAGACGAAAAATTGAGTGCTATGGTAGGAGATCATCCTAGATTTACCTACAAAAACACAAAATCATTGAAATGCATGCTATGTTATGAAAAAAATGAAAAACAAATATTAAGATCTACTAGAAAAGGAACTTTTGCTTGCAGGAGCTGCAATCAATGTCCCTTTATGTTAAATGGCCACAAGTTTGTACATCCAGAGACAAGGTAGGAATATGAATTCAATAGCTATGCTGACTGCAGAACACGTGATTTGATCTACCTTGCTATTTGTGGTAAATGTAACTCGTTCTATGTAGGAATGACAAACAGAACTTTAAGGGAACGAGTGAAAGAACATATTTATGCAATAAATAGGGAGAATTAAAACAATGCGTTAGCAAAACATATTTATGGTATTAGAAAAGATATATAGGAATGCTAGGCTAGGGAATTACAAGAACTATACTGAGCAGAGAGAAATGAGATGGATATTAAGATTACAGGCAGATAGAGGCCTAGGACTTAATGACAAGGTGTCCATGAAACCCTTTTTAGCAGCCAAGGATTTTAAACATTGGAACATATAAGCATTTTATACATATATATATATATATATATATATATATATATATATATATATATATATATATATATATATGTTCTGTATTTATTATTTTATGGAAGCATATTAGTTTTTTTTATTAGTATATATATATATATATATATATATATATATATATATATATATTTTTATTTATTTTTTTTTTATATATTATCAATAGAAGTTATCACACAAAAAGTTATGACAGAAAAAGTTATGACTAGTATTATATGTTTACAAATATAGTTTTTATTAGGCATAGTTGTAGATGCACTAGCATTTAGCACTGATTGATGGATACATGGTCTTGCATATAATAGTTTGTGGTATTATATTCTATATTCAAAGACAAATCAATAGTCATGTGTTACATCCTTGTGACTTTATATATTAATAGATGTTAAACATTATGACAAGATATTTAACAACATTTTTTCATATGCATATACAGTTTCTTATATATGTGGTTTTATATGCATTTTCATATATATACAACTGTCATATTTTTACATTTTTATTTGTAGGTATATATATATGTATATTTTCATATACATATTTATATATATTTTTTTATCATGAGATTGTTATTATATTATATATAAGTCATACAAATGTTTTATAATGTTTTTGATGAATTATTCACAAGGTTTTGATGAGATATACTAATCAATGCATCATTTTTATTTAATATTCATGAGCCTAATGATGATTGGTTTGACAATGAAATGTTAAAGTTTTTAAAGGGCACTAATTAAGTTAATAGTTAACAGTCTGATGAAGCATTCCATTAAAATGTGAAAGCACTTACTGAATTTCAAGTTTTCCGCTTTGCTTGGTTTTATTTTTATGTTAAATAAATAGTCGGCTTCTTATTGTCGTGTTTTGGCTGCCTCTTTCAGTTCTGCTTTTTGGAATTTTATGGACATTTGCTGTATCAGAGGAGCCTCATCCTTGTCTTGGAAATTTCTTTCAGTTTGTCTTTACTATCTGCTGCAATTCTGTTTTCATAGCTAGCTTTAGAGAATTTGATGAGGGAACTCAGCTTTTTGTTGAGGTTGATAAGGGTGTTTTTCCAGTCTTGGGACTTCACCTTATTCCGCATCAGTTTTCTCCTTCTGTTGTAGAGTTTATTTATGGCAGATGACCACCAGATTGGCTTCCTTTTTCTGGAGGAGAGCATATTGGTTCTATTGGGTATGGCGAGATCCATGCATTTGTGTACGTGTTCGTACAGTGCACTGGTGTATGATTCGGCAGTCATGCAACTATTCTTCATTTGCATGGGTGCTGTGAAGTTAGCCACCTCTGTTTTTAGGAGCCCAAAGTTAGCTTTGGAGAAGTTTTTCATGGTGGTTACCTTTGTGTGTGTGTGGGGGATTTTTTTTTTTTTTGTGGTCAGATCTAACCAGGGAGGAGTTGACTATTGGTGTAGAGCAATGGTCACCCATGTTAGTAATAACCAGGTCAAAGGATGTTGCTACCTCTAGTGGGGGTAAGAACAAGCTGGTCCAGGGCATTGGAATTAATGAATTCCAGGAAATGTTGGGCAAGTGTATTGGTACATAAGTAGTTTTGCCAGTTAATGGAGGGGTAGTTGAAGTCACCTAGTATGACAGTGTTAGACTGGACCCTAATATTCTCCAGGGTGCTTAGGAATGTGGAGTGTGAGTCTTGGGACATGGTTGGGACCTATAGCAGGCTACGACCTGAATCACTGTCTTACCCAATGTTAGCTGCACCTGAAGCATCTCAGATGCTTTATGTTAGGCTACCAGTCTGGAGGTGTGTGAATCCTTTATGAATATGGAAACACCGCCACCTTTGGAGCTTTGGCCCAAGTTCTGGTGCTGAAAGGTGTGGAATGAGTTATAGCCTGGTAGTGCAGGGGTGTTTTTTGCTGCCTTGAACCTGGTCTCTGTTATGGCAAAAATGTCAATGTTCTCCATTTTACGGAGTGCTTTGAGCAAGTGCATTTTAAGGTTTAGACTGCATTTGTTTGTAGCTGTTACAGTGGTAATTTGGTCTTTGGAACACCACCTAAAAAAGGCACTATAGGTGTGACAAGAACCTTGGCCAGTATCCAGATGCCTAGGGATGACAGATGCAGGCCATCTCTGGCAAAGCATCTAGGTCTGTCAATCATGTCATCCCAGGCAGACAGATACTGGATCCCCTTAGTATGAAACCAGAAACCTAGCCAATTGTTGAAATCAATCATTTTCTGCTTGTACTGTGGTATATCATTCTGGGTGATGGTAGAATGCTGCTCAGGGCTAGGGTCATACCTGCTGGGCTACATAATCCGAGAGCTCCTCCATGTCTTTTTTCATGTAGTCCAGGGAGGTACATCTCATGTCATTCACACCCACATGTACAATGACTGAGTTATATTTGTACCTGTTTTTGAGGGACCTGAGTGCATGCATTATGTGGTGAATCCTGGCTCCTGACCGGCAGCTGACTGTTACTTTCTCCTTATTCAACTTAATGAGTGGGACATCAGTGTGCCTAACAATTGAGTCACCTATGACCAGTGTGTTGGGCATGCTGTTTAGCCTTAGGGGCTTTGGTTGAGTGGCACACTGTTTAGGAAAGTTATGTGTCTTATGATTAGTGTTGTGTTGTAGTGGTCTAGTGTGTTTCTGCATTGGAGGTCTCTGCTCTTTGGGTAGATTTTTATTGATAGCCTCCATGAAGTTGGTGTGTGGTTTGTGTTTTTATGAGAAGGCAGTGCTGATGTGTGTTCTGAAAGGCTATGTGTTCCATGTGGTGTGGTGCAAGTGTTGACCTTATCCTCTTGACCAGCTATTCCAGTCTTGGCTGGAGAGTGCATGGCTTCCAATTTGGATATATAAGTGCATTCTCGCAAGTCTGAATGTTGGGAGGTAAGAGGCGAGGGTTGCCAGTGTACATGAGGCATTTGCTACATTGCTTCAGGATGCCCAAGTTCACTAGGTTAATAGGAGAAAGCACAGGGAACTGACTTTTAGACATGCCTGAAGGGGTGGACTTTAATAATAAGTACTGGAGCTGTTTCCTTGTAGAACATTTAGTGCTTGTAGCACTTTTGTGTGCTACAATTGCTACAAGAAGTCTGGTAATGTGCTAGACTAATAAGCTGGTAAAAGTGCAGGAGAAGGGAAAACTAGCAGATTTATGGGAAAAATTGAAGAGCAGTCTTTGGCACTGCTCTGAAGCTTACAAACAGTCCTGGATACATCAAATCTGTATCTGGACTAGACTAGTTACAGGAAAGGTGGGAAAATTCCTTTTCGGAAAAAGCCTCAATCAATGCGCATTAACCAGATATATTGGGCATTACTGAATCCCATCTTAAGCTAGAGGGCTTCATGCCACATGCTGTTTCACAAAAAGCAAAAATCCTTGCAGTCAGAAGCCTAGTAAAAGATTGGCACCTGCAATTGATGTTACATGTTTACCTGATTTAATTTAACACAATCCCTACTAACCAGCTTGTAAGTGATTAATAGTCAACAAGCTGAATGTCAGGATAAGGTTACTTGTTCCAACCCTCACTAACCTCTCTCAGATTACCTAATAATGTAACTACATCCATAATGACATTTTTACAAGAGATCACGGTCATAACTGGGTTAGTAATCTGCAGAAAAATTCTCTAGACTTCCGTATTAAACAGTGATTCCATAACCAGGTGAACTCGCTTACTAGGCCAAACCCATTTTGAGACAACCACACTATAATGGCTTGGATCTCCACCACAAACATCCCAGAAAAGTATTATTCTACTAGGGCAGATGCTCCATCTCTTACTGGCCACTGTCTTTCAGTTACTATGCTGTCTGGTATATTACTTAAATCTAAGAGCAGGTTGATCAAATACAAAGCTCTGAAATGGTAGAGGAGAACCCAAATGTTGAATATATTGACTTGCAGTGAGGTCACAACTCAAAGGGTAGAATAGGCTGGAATGAGAGACTTTATTTTACTACCACTGCAGGGAAATTTTGTTTTATGGAAGAACATAAGCAGCTTGTTTGGAAATGGCAAATACAAATTTCCACAATACATATCCATAATATGAAGAAGGTGGTAGGTAAGAAGTAATTGCCAGGCACTTTTTCCATTTATTTTCAGACAGCAGTAGAACTGTTTAGGAGCTGTCAGAATGTTGCATTACCAGAAATAATATTCATGTTTGATATTGATTTTAAAGGTAATATATGGGCCAGCATGTTTGCTGATATAACTAAGATTGAGTGTTTGGTGGCCAACTTAAATGAGCAAAAAAGGTGCAGGAAATTACACATGCGTTTCATCAGTGGTCAGTATCTAAAGATGCTGCAAGCGATGCTATGAAATCCAATGTAGTACATTAATACAAGCAACAGTTATCCATAGGCATTAAATACCACAATTTTTATGTAGGAAAGGTACGATAAGGGATCTAGGACTCATCACTGATTGTCACTTTAGGTTTGTTGATCACTTATCATTTATGAAACAAAAGTGTGATTCAGTTATAATGCTGTATTTCAAATTGGGATGAAAGGGTCTAACTTTCCTTGTATAAGTCTCTGGTACGAACCAGTTTGAGTATTACATGACAGCTTGTGTTTATAATCACTCTCAAATATACAAACTTGGAAGAGTACAGAATCGGATACTTAAAGCCAAACACCTTAGCTGAGGGAAAACTTTGAGGCAGTTATGTTTATTTTCTATAAACTATGACAATCAGGGGTGACCTGATACTTATCTCTAAGTGCTTTAATAATCTTAATTTGGTAACCATTTTAGAGGATGAGGCTAGGCATCACATTCTACATACTAAAAATAGTGACTTTTTAATATCAACAAAATAACATCCACATCGCTGTTTGTGAATATGCCTGTTCCAAGGACAGTTTTGAGGAACAGCTCATCCCACTGTAGAGCTGCTAGATTTTGGAATATATTTCACCTCATGATTAGGAAAAAGTTGTTGATGAGTGAGTTTTGGATATAAACTCCTTGTAGATATGACTTTGACACATGCGCAGTGAATACTGAATACTGAAATACAGAACAAGGCTCATTTGAATTTGCTGTAGATTTTCACTTTAACAGGGTGTCAGTAAAAGATAAATACATGACTATGAGCATGGCCGGCCTTAGGCATAGGCCAACTAGGCAGCCGCCTAGGGCATCGCTCTAGTAGGGGCACTTTTCCAGTATTTATTTGGTGTAGGTAGACTAGGATGGGGGCACCAGATGGTGTGGTGGGGGGCGCCGTGGAGCCCTTTTGCCTAGGGCACCAGTTGACCTAAGGCCACTCCTGACTATGAGAATTGCCAGACAATAACCAAATAAGGCCCAATGACCTTTGTCTTGAATTCATATTAGCATGCAACAAGTAATTACAGTACAACTGCAATATATTATTAATACACTTTCTGTAGGCACTTTCCCAGAATGGTGGAGAATGGCTAATGACGAAAGATTTACCAAAACAAAGGCCCCGACAAAGATAAATCTTTTAGACACATTTCTCTGATCTACCCATAACGTATTTTAATAACAGTCATTACCACTCAAACTGAACATCTTAACATTTTATAAGTTAAGTGGTCAGTGGCATGACTTCAGAAATGACCATATTATTTGCACTCTCTTTTTTTTACTTTTTGACTCTGTACTGGAATGGACAAAGGAGAGCTGAATGGCATCATCTTTTTAACTTAACTAAAGATTTTGATTTTGTGAATCATAATTTGTTGCTGTAAGAAATGACAAGGTGGGGCCATTCCAAAGTTACTCTAACAACAGAGCATTCAAAGTTGTAAGCGAGCTGAGTGACTGTTCAACTGGATGCTTAGATTTGAAATGTAAATCAAACAGGAAGTAAAGAGCCTTGCACTGTAGCTGTGTTCTTGTTGTGCTAGACTGATCTAAGTGATTCACTACCATAGACAAATGTCATTAACCCATTCTAGGAAGTAGTGTGTGTGTGTGTGTGTGTGTGTGTGTGTGTGTGTGTGTGTGTGTGTGTGTGTGTGTGTGTGTGTGTGAGAGTGTGTGTGTGTGTGTGTGTGTGTGTGTGTGTGTCTAAGACAATCCTGGCCAGGTTTGAGCTCTTTTGATAAGATTTTGGGAGTGGGCTGACAGAATGATGAGTGAAATCTTGAGAAGACAGTTGTGACATCTGTGTTGGAGCTGTTTCTTATAACACTTAATTGGGTGCAACATTTGTTGGTTAAATGCCTTACTACTGGCTCTCATTCAGTTAGGTTTAATGCACACATTCCAGGTGAACTGTGCAGTGCATTTTATTATTAATGGGCTGAGAGACGGATAGCAAAATTTTGGGAATCCAGTTTTAACATCTGTGCATTGCAGCTGTATAGTTTAAAGCTTATTTGGATGTGGAATGTGATGGTCATACCTGAAGAAACAATAAGAATTTGTTATACACCCTTAAGGTCAATCAGCCATTTCATACTAGTCTGTCCATTGCACATTAATTAGGAGAAGTGGGGTGGATGAATGGCTTCAGTCTTCATGGCCTGGAAGTTCAGGCACTGAGAATCAGCATATTAAATCTAGTTTCAAAAAGTTAAGGTTTGGATAACAATCTTTGGCCAGTCCATCCATTTTTCCTAAATAAAGACTATACGTTTTGGCAACAACATGCACATATCACATGAAGGCAGCTTATTAAATCACCTCTGTTAATGATGCCTGCATTTAATATGATGACTTGGTGAAGAAGGTATAGTCTGGATATAATTGCCTAAATTTGGATTATCATGTTTCTGGGTAATAGAGATCTAATCAGACCTTAGAGAATGTTTATAACTTTATGCTCTATCTCATGCCAGACTTAAGCCTTAAGCACATCTGTCTCTCTCTCTCTCTCTCTGTCTCTCTCTCTCTCTCTGACTTCTAGTGTTATGCTTTGAAATTTTTCTTCATACTGACCTCTCCTCACATCTTTTAGGACAATTGGAGACATGCTCTCCCTGAACAGTGAAATATATAACCTATTCCTGATTACAAGATCATCAGTTATTTCATTAAATTCCCTGATATGGATGAAGCAGTTTTAGAGCTGACTGAAGGTCCTTCATAGATTCATAGATTAATAAATGAATAGATATTTCAGTGCAATTTAAGGTTAAAACCATATGCTCTTTGACAGTACTCACAGTCTTGTTAGGGAGGGTGAGACCAGTCAAGCCTTATAAAAATTTGTGAGAACTCATCCAGTTATCCAGGATTTGTTCAATGGATGTCAGTGAATCACACTGTTTAACCAGCAGGGGGAAGTCTATTACATAGGTGGAGGAGGTACTGTGTGATAAACCAGGCTTTCCACTATGTATTTATATGTTGGTGATCATGTAGGTCCTTATTTATGGTGTTTGTGAGAGTAGGCTTGCAGAGGTACAGGAGAACAAGGACATCTGTGTCTCCATTGGCAACAGTAAACTAAGCATAGGTTTCCTTTCCTAGTAGTTTAGGGTCTTTAGCCTTGTGTTCTTCTTGATTAGAAAACTATGTGGCCTTTTTAATTTTTTGACATATTTAGATAAGTACATCACAACAGGGAAAGGGAGAATTGTCCTGAATTAACCATCCTAATCAATGCTGAATAAAAGGGAATCAGTACCTCCTTAGATTTGAATAATGTTCCTTTGTTGATTAGTTGTGCTAAATAGAAGGATTTTCTGAGCAATGTTGTCACATGATGATTAAAAGACAGTGAGTTATCAGCCTAAGTTCTTGAGTCTCTAGCAATGTTTTTATTCTGCATTGGTATAATGGGAGCACAGCATATTGAAAAGAGGGGTTGTCTACCAAATGTGGCAATGCTGCATTTTTTAGCATTTATTTTTAGCCTATTTCAATACACCAAGAGTTTATGAGTCACATTTGTAGCTTGAGGGTTGAGGTAACAGAGGGGAACTTAACAATAACTTGCAATTGTTTACAAACTTTGTAAGTCAGAGGCCAGTGGTGGATTACATATACCTTTATACCCCAGGCTGTTTCAAGCATTTTCAGGAGCATGCATATGTGCATTTGTTCTGTTGGATTTACCTTCAAGATTGTTTGAAATTATATTTCTTGTTTTAAACAGCAACATGTGCTAGAGTGTGTTTTAAATTTCAAGTTTTTATTTTTTTGCAGGAAGCAGTGAAACAAAATTTATTAACCAAAATTACAAAAGTACCCATTTAAGAACATTTTAATCACAAAAGGCAACTGAAATTGCTCATCAGCTATGGCCAATTTATTGACTGTGTACACATTACTTGCCTGATTATGATAAAAATGGCCAAAAATGTATTCCAGTTTATTTTATACAAATACTGCAAATGCAAACAAAGGACTTTTTAACTTCATCAGCTTAGCAGAGTTTGTCATTTTTATCCACAAACATCCCCTAAACCTAGATGTTACAGCTACATTGTTGACCTCATACTACTCAGATGTCTGTGTCAAAAAATAATAGTGGAATTAATGACTAGCGTTCAGATTTGTTTTACATAAACACACAGTAGACAGTGAAATATTCCAAATTAATTCACAAACATGCACACTAGCCCTGCAAAGTGAGATTACAGTCTGTTTAACAACAATAAGAGCATAAAGTACTTTCATCCATAGGTAATCCCCCCACCAGCAGTTATAGACACTTTGACTGTATATATTTCTTACTGTTATGAAGAAATAACTCACATGTCCTTTATTGGCAGCTTTGGGTAAACTACATAAAATTGTTTAAAGATCACTAGCATCACACCATAAGCCATAGCCATGTGTAGTACAGTTTAAATAGAAGTGCATGCATCATGACAGCATAAGAAATAACCACCTGATAATATATGCTAAGTCAATATGCACAGTCTCTGCAAAAGTAAAAGTCATCCAAATAATTCCACATTAAGGAGAATTTTTACTAATGCAGATATTGTTGTTGGCAAACAATTTTGCATTTCAATGCTGCTGCCCTTGAATAAAAGGTTGTGTTAAAAATTGGTGTGCTGATGATATTGCTGTAACATTTCCTGAACTAGATCAGCTATGCAACAGGGAATGGCTGGCAAAAAAACAACCACAGGTTCATAGTTAGTCATGAGGCATGCGATTCAGGAGACCATTAAGGAGCCAAGCCTAAATTTCCTATAACTCCAATGCACTGTTTGGTTAAGTGACTTGCTCAAGGTTACACAGTAAGTAAATGAAGTTGGAAAGATTTAAACCATGCACCCTTGGCACACAGAGCAGATCATTAATAAGTCAGAGTTTTGGTCATCTGTGCTAACTGCCAAAGCAATAGCTTTTAACTAAACGCAGAAATCTTTTACAATCTGATCATGTAAATAAGGCCATTTTACTGCAATATGTAACGATGACTATATAATGGAAGCTGAAGAGCAGATGGTTTTGGTCATCACTCCAAATAATGCAGACTGTATGATCTGACAAATGTTAATTTCGCCATAGCTATTGGGGACTGAAAAGGAGGTAATGCAAAATATCTTGCTAAAATGCAATATGTTTAGACTATATTACACAATCTAGATTTATTAATGAATTAATACTGATAAATGGAATGACTCAATTAGTTTCTGATAATACTAGAGGAAACATCTGCTTCACTATATTATCACAATCATTCCAGATTTGATTGAGGGTGCTAAGACAACAATGCCTTTCTGATCATGGGATCACAATTCAGTACAATTTGGTCTTAGGTTTACAGTTACTAATAAGAAAAGTATGCAAAAATACAACCTTAGATTGCTTGGCTATAATAAGATCATACATTTTTTTGACTGTAAGGATGGGTATAGGAAGACTGAGATGCATTCCTTCTCTACGGTATATCAGTCACCTCAGGATATTCTATTCTATTCTGTATAATCCACACTATCTATTAACACTGAAAAAAAGAGTCATCCATTATGTTGGAACAAGGAATTAAGCAGAATTCTTAGGAAAACAAAATAACTTCTAATTTATTGGAAATGACCATCTATACAAAATAAAAAATAATCACAATCATACATAAAGATTTAAAACTTAAAAATAAGATAATTTAGAAAAAAAGATATGATGTTAAGATAGTTTACAATATGTCAAATAAGACATCTTTTTTTCAAATATATCAGTTTATCAAAGAATAGAAATAACAGCTCCAACTTTTAAAAATAAAAACAAATGTTTTAATCAGCAAGTGCTTTTGTCTCAAAGAAACTTCATCAGATGTCAGAATTCATCAAATAATACTATGGAAATAATCAAAATATTACAAATTAATAACTGTGATGTTGAAAATCCATCAGTTATTGATAATGAATTTAATATATTTTTTTCATTCAATCATACTAATTATGATGCATTTAGTATAGATAACACTCATATGAAAATTACTGGGAAATGACCCATAATTACTGTAAAATGAATTTTGAATGCCATGGGTAAAATTAAAATGGCATCCTTGATGGATCCAGACATGATTCCTGGTATTGTTCTACTTAGTGTTAAGATCATACTATTACAGCTTTTATATAACCTTTTTAATTAATATTTAATTGAAGGATATGTACCAGACCAGTGAAATATATCTACCATAATCCCGATTTATAAAAATGGGTCTGAAAGACTATATATTAAAAATTATAGACCAATATGTTTAACTTCAATTTTAGGCAAGTGATTTGATGGGTGCTTATCTGGATTATTTATGATACTGGATTCAAAGTTTTCTGCAATAGATATAGAGCAATTTGGCTTCATTAGGAGAAGATCAACATTAATAGATTTGATTAGTTTCTGTGATAAATATTCTTGAAGCCTTGGAACAGGGTTTATCACAAGGGGTTATATTTTTGGATATGTCAAAGGCTTTTGATAATTTGTTTTTCAAAGTCATGCATGAATATTTACAGAAACAAAGTGTTAATATTTATGTTGTGGGATGGATTATGGACTAGTTATGTAACAGGAAGCAACACATTACATTTAGAGGCATATCATTTACTTACAATCTGGTCTTCCTCAGGGTTTAGTTCTAGGCCAGTAATTTTTTTAATATCACTTTTTCAGCAATACCAAACAAATTAAAAGTTTTAGCTAGTAATATATGCTGATGAATGCAAAACTGGTTTTAGTTTAAAAAATAAAACTGATTATCAAGCACTGAATTCTTATGTAAATGAATTGGAACTATGGGCTATATCAACAAGGCTACATTTTAGCTTATTCAAATACAATATTATCTGCTTTAGTACTAAGTTACCATGATATCCTCTTCATTTGCCTAACGTTCTACTAATGGAAGTTGATCAATACAAAGATTAAGATATTTTGATTACTTCAAACTTATCATTTGAAAGACATATTAAAGATGTGTGTAGCCAGGCACTGAAGAAGATGAGTCATATTTTAATAACATTAACAACAAGGAATGAAGAATGTCTTATAACATAATTTATTGTTATAATAACTTTTTAGAGTATATTAGTGTTTTCTGTTCATATACACAAGGACAACTATGGTCATTGACAGATATTCAGATAAAATCTACTAAAGGAATAACTTCAGTTAAAATTTAAATTATGAGAACAGATGTAGAGAGTTGAAACTATTTTCATTATATTATAAATACATTTTTGGAAAGATTATATTAACATATAAAGTTTTTCAAGGATCAGGTTTTGAAAGCAATGTTTAATATGGAAATTTTCAAACATGAAAGATTTTATGACACAATAATGTTCTCATATATTACTAATACAAGGACAACTTTACCCCTCTTTACCTCTCCCTCCCCCAAAGGACCAATCACAATACCAGTAGATTACCAGGCACCCAGTATTACTGCTACACAGGTTAAGACAGCACTGTCCAAGGCCAAGAATGCAGTTTCTATGGGACCAGACAATATCCCTGGTTGTGTTCTACATGAACTACAGAGTGCACTGGCACCTCACCTGTGTGCTCTGTACAATCACAGCCTAACCTCAGGCTTTGTCCCTGCCAAATAGCACACTGCTACAGTCATCCCTCTCCACAAAGGAGGAGTGACTACAGACCCTGGGAAATATTGCCTGATTAGCCTGATGAGTCTGATATGCAAAGTTATGGAACGCATCATCATGGACCTAATAAACAAGGATATAGGGAATCTCCAAACTCTGGATCCCACACAGTTTGGTTTTGTGAAGGGTAGAGCATGCCTGCTCAACTTGGTCAACTTCTTTAAGTCAGTCACCAGAGCTGTGGATGAATGCAAGGTGGTTCATGCAGCCTACCTTGATCTGGCCAAGGCTTTAGATACCATTCCCTACTCAGGAATCATAGAAAATCTCACCAAGCTTGGCATCAACCCCTATATTACTAGGTGGGTTACAAACTGGCTCACAGATAGAACCCACAGTGAGAAAGTAACTGATTCCAAGCCAGACTGCTGACTAGTCACAAGTGGAGTCCCACAGGGTTTGGTCCTGAGTCCCCTCCTATTTGGCATCTACTTCTCTGAAGTCCAGGCCAACAAAAAGAGACTCTGGCTGACAAAGTTTGCAGACAATTGCAAGTTAGGAGCTATTATTAACTTGCCAAGTGATGTTGACATCCTACAAAATCGCCTCACTTTGACCAACGAATTGTGTCAGAACCATGGGCTTAAGCTCAATGCCAAAACGGTGTCGTCATCTACTTTGGGAAAAACACGGTTTCCATGAATTACCACATTGATGGTAGTCCACTAAACACAGAAGGTGTTATAATAGATCTGGGAACACAGGTTGACAGCAACCTCTATTTTGATCACCACATTAACACTGTGGTCAGAAAGTCCTTCTATATGGCACATCTCATTACTAAGGGTTTTGCATCCAAGAAGAAAGAGGTCACTGTCTCCCTCTACTCTTCCCTCATTAAACCAATCATCAAGTACAATGCCCCATTTGGCATGTACCTCACTAGACACTTACAACAACTGGAGAGGCTGCAAAAGTACCTCACAAAGAGGATCCTAGGCCTTAAACACTTGTCCTATATGGACAGACTCAAAAAACTCCAACTATTATTCTCTGTCTTATATCGCCTACTTAGAGGCGATCTCTGCTTGACTTACAAAGCCATGTCTGACCCAGCTATGTTAGAAATGCTACATCTAAAGAAATCCCAATCCCTCCACACCACATGCTCCAGAGACCTCAACCTCATTACCACTATTAACAGAACATGCTGGGGGGGACAGATTTGTAATCCAGAGACTGCCTATGCTATGGAACAGACTTCCCATAAATGTCAAGCAGAGCACCTCACTGACCCTCTTCAAGAGAAATCTTGATGAGTGGGTGGGAAACAGAAAATTCACCCTGGGGATAACTCCAGTGGCTCTACTCAACAGAGGCACAGGGAAATAAGGTTGGGTGGCACTATGCCAGGGTAATCCTATGGCTAGGTTTGTAAAGGCCCCAGGTCCATTAGCCTAGTACACACCTATGAACCTATGAGCCTATTATTTTATGGAACAGCATTCTCATTAATATTTGTTTGCCCAACAGACTGAGTGCTTTGAGTGCTTTAAGAAATGTATTTTTAGTGCAATTAAAGCAAAACAACTAACTACAATATGGATGCTGCTTTGTTCAACAACCTGCAAGTCATATGAAAATATGGGTGGGGTGGTTGCTAACAGCCTGGAACAGCCCACTATACGCACATTTTTATTTTCAGAAGCAACCAAGAAGTACTGTTTGAGGAAGTAACTTGGTAAAGTGACACAGGAGAAAGGCTGAGAGAATCAAACCAGGTACTTCAGGAAGCATCTCTTTAAAAAGTTATAGCCTTACTCATCAGCACTAAGTGTTGGCAAAGTGTTGTAGCCCAAACAGTGCATTTCAAATCTGTGTGCCTACAAAAAACAAACAAACAAACATACAAAAAAACAAGCTAAATTAAAAATGTATTCATAGTTAAAATATAACTTTAACATGCCCAATAAGAAACATACTGTAAACATAAAAAGGACACAAAGGATTGTACCCAAAGAACATGCCTCATATGGTGATTCTTCTATTTACTACAATCAGTCCAATGGACTATTGAAGAGCTTAGCTCAAATGTTCAATTGTTCCAAAGCACTGTCTGATTAAATAACTTGCTCAATATCACACAGTAGGCTAATGAGCTTGAGGGAACACAATCATATACAAGAAATACAGCTCACAGCCTTAACACTCTGTGCCAACTGCCAGACTAAAGTAAAAAGCAGGGAAAGATTCAAACCCTACATCCTTGGCATAGAAAAAAGCAGTATTAAACCACTACACTAATTTAAATGATTTAAGTGGAAGCAGCATTAAACCTCTATACTAATTTAAAAGTTTTAAGTCAAACAGTAGGATGCAGGAACCAAGTATTTATGCATCCAGGCACATATAAGAATCAAATACAGCTTGCTCAAAGTCACACAGCTGGCAAAAAGAGGCAAAGGGTTCAAATGCTATACTTTTAACAATAGGAAACAGTGCACTAGTATTATACAGAACTGTAATGACACACACACACACACACACACACACACACACACACACACACACACACACACACACACACACACACACACACACACACACAATTGTACAAGGGACATATTTGCCATTCTTCAGAACCATTCTCTATTTAACAAATTTCAATGCTCATGAATTCTCCAGATCAGTGATCAGTCCAGCCAACAGCTTTTTCCATTCAGTTAGTAAAGCACTGCAAGTAACTCAAAGCAGCTAACACCTTCCTATATTCAGGCTGTGCTACTTACTTCCTATACTGTGGTTTCTCCTTCTACTGGTCCATGAAAATGAGGGAGGCTTTTGGTTGCACTGAAACTGTGAATGGAAAATTATTTTGTTAGTGAGCCATGGGCCTGCCTTAAGCTGTGGGCCCTGGGTGGCCACCTGTTTCACCCTTGTTATAATCCACTACTGTCAGAGTTCCTTGCCCCCATTCTGGAGAACAGAAAAGTAAATGTTGAAAGGTTAAGGCTGCAATGCTGAAACCTGAAGAATACCACTTATAACTTTCATACATTCTAATGATTTTCCTGTGAAACATACTGGATGGGTTCTATCTTTTTTATCTAGTTTGCTATCCATCACGTATAGTGATCTGTTTTTAAATTGTTTAACTCATTTACTTTTCTCATGATGCCTGCATTAGATATGGTGTTGAATGCTTTGACCAGGTGAACATATACTGTGTGTACTGCATGGTCATTGCCAACTACCTGTGTGACCCTCTTAGAGATGTTACCCAGCTTTAACAGGCAGGATCTTCACTTGACAAAGCCAAACTGCTGAGGGTCAAGACTTGCAATGCTTTTGATATTATAATTTTCATTGGCCTTACAAATGAGTCTAGCCAGACTGATAGGCTTACCATTCCCAGGGTTGGTAGTAGGGGCATCACAAGTGCAGTGCATCATTCCTTGGGGGCAAAACCTGAAGCTAAGCTTGTCCTGGACATTTTATGGAGTGAACTAGCAAGGGGCTGCTTGACACTACTTACTAGCTATTCAGATGTAATAAAACACATGGAGAAAGCATTTTTGGTCTTATTCAGTACTTTTATCACTAAGAAAACAGAGGTAATCTAGAGGGCTGAATCCAGAGGGTATCCCACCTGTGACCCAGAGGGTGACAGAATTAACAAGAAACAGAGTACAAACGATAAGTCAAGATAAAAATCACTTTAGCTAGCAGATCTAAGAGGCTTTCTCTGTCTGATACCCTCTCTGAGGAGGAATGAAGACATCTTCTTGAAGTTTCAAGTAGTATATTCAGTTAAGCAACTAGATGGATGAGTGTTGCTGTTGTAATGAATTAGACAGGATCTGTATTCCAATAAAGCTCTTAATTTGGGGCAGATCTTGTTTGTGGTTTCAATGTTTCTTACTTCAGGAAGCAATTCATCATAGAGTTTGGTAATTTATTATTACTAGTAGGGTACTGGGGGTCTGTAGAGAAGTGGGGCAGAATTACATTGAGAACAAAAGGTCATAAGTGTGACAAAAGGAGATACTGCTAGCACAGCTAGCTGAAATTTTGTAAATAATTATATATAAGATGCTTGTGTTACAAATGTATTAGAACTGCATGTCATGTATATCAAACTGCTCTGTACATATATTTGTGTTGAAAGGGTATTTGCAAAATGCTGTATTTAAATATATATCCACAGTGTGCCATACTAGAAGAGAACAGAAATGTACATGCACTATTGTAACTGTTTAAATGTATATATTTTAACAGTGGAAAGTGGAATACAGGAGGTTAACCTCAGTCCAGCAAACTTTAGAAAAATATCTGAAATTAAAGTACTTTATAGGCTAGGCCATAAAAATTGTTTCTTTCAGTTTTCAGTTCAGCAAGAGACATAAAGTATGTACTAGGAAGCTTTCTGTATTATCTTTAGGGTGAACTAATTACTAGTCTTGAAAGCAATAAAGGAATGCAATAGTTGTATGACTTCCAGCATCCACCAAAGTTCTGAGCAAAGTCTTTGTCTGTGTATTTTTACAGATAGATATTAAATGCTACCAGCTGCCATCAATGGTTGTTTTGCATGAGAACTAAAAGCCAGATGACAGGAATTGATATCATTCTACAAGCTATCCCAGCAGAAATATTTTAGATATTATTTTGAGAAGTCACATAGTGAGACAGAGCATTCTGTATTCGGTCTTGGACCTGACAAGAGCCATTCACCACAACATCTGCCTTGTTCTATTAGTAAGCTCTTAGGTTACAGTAATTCTCTTAGATTCAGTCGGGAATATAGTGAAGCTTAGTTAAGATATTTTTCTTTATTTATGTGAGACTGTCCTACAAAGTTGTTTTAAATATTTGATGTGGTTTTGAACTCCGACGCCACTATGAATATATATATATATATATATATATATATATATATATATATATATATATATATATATATATATATATATATATATAGATAGATATAGATATAGATATATATATATATATATATATATATATATATATATTTAGTATTGTCTTGTTCTTTTATTATTTATTATTAAATATATTTAAACATTTCATTGTGGCTGATCTGTGTAGACATATTTAAGTTTTGACAGTACTTGTATGTTTATTTGGTGACACTGTGTGGACCACTCTTAACAACCTTGCTCTTGGTCAAACTACTATTTGTATTAATATCAATATTGCATGGTAAAATTAGACACCCTTTGTTAAGGACCTTAAAGTAGCTGATAAGGGGTTCTGGTGGCAGTGGTAACTACCTTATAGCCTGGGCAGAAGGGGGCATAGCTAGCAAACCTGTGCCAGACTTTCCTACGTGTATATGTGTGTGTGTGTGTGTGTGTGTGTGTGTGTGTGTGTGTGTGTGTGTGTGTGTGTGTGCGCATGTGTGTATTTGTGTAAAACAAATCTCCGAGAGTGTGTGTGTGTCAGCTATTTGGGTAGGGACATGGAGCACTGGTTGGACAGAGAGAGTCTTGGAGGACTTGACTTGGAACCCTGGCTAAGGACTCAACTCTATAGCTGTGGCAGTGTGGAGTTTTATTGGGGATCTAGAGAAAGAGGTAGAAACCATCCTCGGACTGACTATGGTCTCTGTGTGCTCTAAAGAAAAATTGCACTTGATGCAAAGAGCTGCATCTGGAAATACTGTGTGTGTACCTGTCATCTTCTCAGTGAACATCCCCCACTGTTGCCAGTGGGGAGGACTGAGGCGGCTTGATTACTGTTCCAGTGGTGGCTCGTCACATTTGGTGGACAATGGTGGGATATCCACATCACATTTGCTGGGCAGTGGTATGGATATTGAACTCCTGAAGCCTGTAAACAGTGGCCACTAAAGAACATGAACAATAAACAGAAGTATACCAAATGAATGAAGGTCGAGTTAGCACAAAAAAGCAATCCAACAGGCTTGACCACCACGGCTGACACATATAAAAGTTTAAAAGAAAAAAAAATAAAGAAAAACAAGTAAAACATTTTTTATTGTTTTAATATTAAAGTTTTATATATCTCAGCCATGGTGGTTGAGCTTGTCACTAAAGAAGGTGTTTGTACTATCAAGCAGCCTCATGGTAGACATTCAGACTTTATATGTCAATTATTTTATTTATTTTTTGTTAACTTAGTTATGGAGAGCAGGCAAGGATGTCAGCAGAGGTTATGGCAAGCTGACAAGGAGTGAGTTGGCTGAGATGTGCCAAGCCAAAGGACTGGTGCATACCAACCTGACTAAAGTCAAAACAATTGCAGACTTAGACACAGCTGCATCACAGACCAGGAAGACAGCCAGACTGGACTTGGGGATGTACAACTCTCAGAAAATGGAGAGTTCAACTTTGCCTCAGAGGACTTAAAAATCCATCTGGAGTTAAAGAGACTTGAACTTCAGGCCAAACGTTTGGAAATAGAACCAGCAGAGAGACTGTAGCATTTAGAGGCTGAAGAAAATGAAAAGTTCTGGCATTTGGAGGCTGAAGAAAAGGAGAAACAGAAACAAATGGAATTCAAATCAGCAGAGAGACTAAAATGTCTTGTAGCTGAAGAAAATGAGAGACAGAGGCAACATGAGAAGGGAATGCTGACTCTTCACCAGGGTCATGGAAGTAACGGGGAAGGGAATAACCAAACCCCAGAAGCAATAAAGGTCAGTAAATTTCTTCTACAATTTACAGAGGGTGATAATTTTGATAGTTTTATTCATATGTTTGAAAGGGTATGTAAACAGTATAATGTTGATCAAGGGCTCTGGGTACAGTTCCTGACCCCCTTACTCAATGGTAAAGCTGTAACTGCTGTTTCTAAATTGCCTGATACTGATTGCTTAAATGATAATACAGTTTAAAATGGTTTATTAGAGTGTTTTAAGTTAACACCTGAAGATTATAGAAAAATATTTTGTGAGCATAGATGCAAGGCAGATGAAAGTGTGTGTGAATATATTGCCAAGTTAAGCACTTATTTTCATAGATGGGTGAGTGGGTGTCAGGTTGCCCCTTTTGAAGGGCTGGCAGACTTTTTGGTAAGGGAACAAGCCTGTATCACTTTGCCTGAGGATATGAGAATCTGGCTGGCAGATAGAGAATGCAACACCATAGATGAGTTGGGGAAAAAGGAAGACCTATACCTAGCAAGCAGGTATCACTTCAAAGGAATGGGCTATCCAGTGCAGCACATGGGTCAAAGGGAACCCACTGTGGGCAGCTTAAACCACCCCAACAGAGTCTGGGAGTAACAGGGGAAGCCATTAGTTCAGATACATGGTCATGGTTAAGGCTTAAATGTTTTAAATGTAATCAGTGGGTCCATGTAGCACATAGATGCCCACAGAGGCAAGGTGGGGAACAAAAGATGGGGAAGCCAGCAAATGTGAATGCCAGAATGCCAGCAGTAAGTTGTCTGTAGACAACAAGGGTGCCAAACTACCACAAGAGATTATATCCTAGCTTAGTAGATGGGAAACAGGACACTGCTAAAAGAGACACAGCCTCTGAACTAACCATTGTGAAGCCTGATTTTTAAAGAGTACTACTTACTTGGGCAGTCTACTCCAGTCAGAGCTTTAGGAGGGACACCATTCCAAATACCTTTGGCTAGGGTTCACATTGATAGGGAGGGTGGAAAATGAAGAAAGCAAGTAGGTGTGTTTGAGGATATCTCTACAGATGTCCTGACAGGGAATGATTTTGATAATGCAGTACCTTGTGTGCATGCAGTTACACTCAGTCAGACTTGGAGAAAAGCATGTGGGCCTGGTAGCCTGGGGGAGTCACAGACAGACCACACACTTGCAGCCAGGACTGGTGAGTTGGTTACTTCAGGGAGGAACCTACCCAGTAGCAGTGAGACTAAAGGTAAGCCACAGCTGCTGGTGGGTACTGATGTTCCCTTGGACAGAGTGACTGCAAGGGCAGAGGTGAGTAGTAGTACCCAGGCTGACAGTGAGGCACCACTCTCAGATGATACCAGACTTCCTGTAAAAGGGGATCTGGGAAGGGTTACAAAGAGACAGTTGAGACAGGCTCAGCACTCAGACCCTACATTACAAGGCTTGTGGAAGGTAGGCAAGGAGGCACCTGATTATCAAGGAAAGGGGGTATCTGTATACTGGGACAAAGGGTTACTGTATAGGGACGCGACCCCTGAGGGAGGGCTAAAAAGTAAGGTAATGCAGCAGTTGGTAGTGCCCAGACCCTACCATCTGGCACTTCTAGCCATAGCCCATGGCATTCCCTTTTCAGGTCATATGGGAATAAAGTGTTCCAAGAGACGTATTATGCAGAACATTTATTGGCCTGGGATTTCCATGGATGTAACAGGGTACTGCAGGAACTATGAGCAGTTCAAAAAGGTAGGCAAGGTAGGAGACAAGGTCAAAGGTCCTTTTATGCCTTTGCCTGTGATTGAGGAGCCATTTCAGAGGGTAACTATGGATACTGTGGGACCTCTGAGTACCCCAAGTTCCACAGGGAAGAAGTACATCCTAGAGTAGTAGATTATGCTACCAGATACCCTGAGGCAGTGGCTTTGTCCTCCATCGAGACAGAAAAGGTGGCAAATGCTTTGTTAGATATTTTCAGCAGTGTAGGTTTCCCAAAAGAAATATTGGCTGACAGAGTTGGAAATTTCATGTCAGACCTGCTGGATTGCCTGTGGAAGCACTGTGGAGTGAAGCACCTAAAGATCACTCCCTACCATCCCCAGACTAATGGTCTGGTTGAGAGGTTAAAATCTGCACTAAAGACCATGCTACAGGCATTTATAGACCAGTTTAAGAGGGAGTGTGACAAATATTTGCCCCATCTGTTGTTTGCTTACAGAGGGGTGCCCCAGGAATCCACAGGTTTCTCACCTTTTGTGTTGCTGTATGGGCATAGGGTGAGGGGACCTCTAAATTTGATTTGTGATGAGTGGGATGATGAGTGTGAATCCCAAAGGGCATCTGTTGTGGCATATGTCCTAAATCTCAGTACAAGGCTCAAGGCACTCAAGGGCTTGGCCCAGGAGAACCTGTTAGAAGCCCAACAGCAGAAAAGTGACTGGTATGACAGGAATGCTTGAGCCAGAGAGTATGCTGTAGGGCAGCAGGTTATGGTTCTCATTCCTGTCATACACAACAAGCTGCACGTAGCTTGGAAGGGACTCTTCAAAGTGGTAAGGAAGGTCAGTGATATTAACTACATGGTAGAACTCCTATTCAAGAGACAAGGGCACAAACTGTACCATGTTAACATAATGAAATCTTACCATGATAGGTAGGCCCTTGTGCTAAGTACTTGCAGTAGAAGGCAGGAGGAGTCTGAGGAGGATCTATGGTTACAAGGAGCCAGCCAGCAAAATCCCAAATTACTATGGTGTAACCTAGGGTTGCAGGCATATGATACGACAGTGCAGCACTGTACTTGGTTCAGCAATGCCAAGGCAAGTGGAATCTCAAGACAGAGAATGGGGTAATGTATTCCCAGATAGGCTGATTCATCTCAAGCAACATTTCTCAAGCTTCACTTGAAAAGCTAGCTTGAGTCTTCAAAGGGGGGAAGAAGTATGAGGAAAGCAAATACTGCCAGCACAGCTAGATGGAATTTTGTAAATAATTATATGCCATATATGATGCTTGTGTTACAAATGTATTAGAACTGTATGCCATGTGTATATCAAACTGCTCTGTACAGATGTGTGTGTTGAAAAGGTATATGCAAAATTCTGTGTTTAAAATGTATCCATCGTGTGCCCTACTGGAAGAGAACAGAAATGTAGACGCACTATTCTAACTGTTTAAATGCATATATTTTAACAGTGGAAAGTGGAACACAGGAGGTTAACCTCAGTCCAGCAAACTTTAGAAAAATATCTGAAAATAAATTACTTTATAGGCTTGGACATAAAAGATGGTATCTTTCAGTTCTCAATGCAGCAAGAGACATACAGTTTGTACTAGGAAGCTTTCTGATGTGTCCTTAGGGTGAACCAATTACTAGTCATGAAAGAATGAAAGAATGCAATTGTTTTATGACTTCCAGCATCTGCCAAAAATCTGAGCAAAGCCCTTGTCTGTGTATTTTTACAGGTAGATGCTAAATGCTACCAGCTGCTGTCAATGGTTGTTTTGCATGAGAAGTAGAAATCAGATGACAAGAAATTATGTTATTCCGCATGCTATCCAAGCAGTAATATTTTAGATATTATTTTGAGAATTCACTTAGTGAGACAGAGTTTTCTGTATTCGGTCTTGGACCTGACAAGAACCATTCACCACAACATCTGCCTTGCTCTATTAGTAAGTTCTTAGGTTATAGTAATTCTCTTAGATTCAGTCAGGAATATCATGAAGTTTAGCTTAGATATTTTTCTTTCTTTATTTGAGACTGCCCTACAATGTTGTTTTAAACATTTCCTGTGGTTTTGAACTCTGATGTCACTGTGAATATAGTATTGTCTTGTTCTTTTATTATTTATTATTAAATATATTTAAACCTTTCATTGTGCCTGCTCTGTGTTGTGTAGAGATATATAAATTTTGACAGTACTTGCATGTTTATTTGGTGACACTATGTGGGCCAGTTCTAACATCCTTGCTCTTGGTCAAACTATCATTTGTATTAATATCAATATTGCACAGTAAAATTGGGCACCCTTTGTTAAGGGCCTTAAAGTAGCTGATAAGGGGTTCTGGTGGCAGTGGTAACTACCTTATAGTCTGGGCTGGGCAGAAGGGGCATAGCTAGTTAACCTGTTCCAGCCTTTCCCAGGCGTATGTGTGTGTGTGTGTGTGTGTGTGTGTGTGTGTGTGTGTGTGTGTGTGTGTGTGTGTGTGTGTGTGTGTGTGTGTGTGTGTGTGTGTGTGTGTGTGTGTGTGTGTGTGTGTGTGTGTGTGTGTGTTTGCGTGTGTGTGTGTGTGTGTGTGTGTGTGTGTGTGTGTGTGTGTGTGTGTGTGTGTGTGTAAAACAAATCTCCAAGAGTGTGTTTGTCAGCTACTTGGGCAGGGACACAAAGCAGTGGTTGGACAGAGAGAGTGTTGGAGAACTTGGCTTGGAAACCTGACTAAGGTCTCAACTCTATAGCTGTGCCAGTAGGGAGTCTTATTCTGGATCTGGAGAAAGAGGGAGAAACCAGCCCTTGACTGATTTTTATCTCTGTGTGCTCTTAAGGGAAATTGCACTTGATACAAAGAGCTGCATCTGGAAATACTGTATATGTACTTGTCATACTCTCGGTGAACATCCCTCACTGTTTCAAGTGGTGAGGATAGAGGCCCACTGATTACTGGTCCAGTGGTAGGTTGTCACAATAAGGTTCAATGCCACAATGAAGTTTATAACCATGTTGGAGAGAGAGGGAGAGAGAGAGAGAGATTTTGTTTGATAATCTTTTATGAAAGAATGAGGAGTAGGAGGTCTGTTCGTTTCTTCTTAGGAAGCTATCTGGCATGAGCAAGAGTTGTACAGTGACGGGAATTCACTGCTGAGACCTCTGATCAACTAACTTCTCAGCTGTCAAATGGGAATCCTGTGCTGAGACCGCTGATCTGCTTCTCAGTAATTTAACTGATCAGAGAAGCAATTAATTCTTTGATAAGAGTATTTGACATTTTTCTTTCTGAGGTCTGTTATTCTTTCCCTTGACACCAGGACCATTTTACCCCAGTAAGAATTAAGATCAAACTACAGGAAGTTTATAAGTAACTGGTTATTCAAATGTATGTTTGACTTTTAACTTGAATTGTCTCTTTTTTGTCTTTTCTCTTATAATTTGACTCTCTTTTCTTCTGATAGCATTCTTGATAATAGTATTGCACGAGTGGTTTCTCCTTGGTTTATCCTTCTCCCTTTGCCATTTATGTTTATTATCTATTGACCGATGCTTACTTTGCTACAGACTGTTTTATGTGCTAATATGTTGCACTAACATCCTTCATGTTGCAATGTAATAATTTCCACTAATGTTATTTGGCTGATGCTATTTGATTTAAAGCACACCTAAAGGAAGGACCGATGGTGATTACTTTGATGAATTATTACAAGTCCTGGCCTCTGTAAAACTGATTATCACTTGTATTGTTTGTGAGCTTGGCCAAAATCATCATATTCAAAAGAAGTGTTAATTTTTTTTTTCCTTTGGTTACTCCATTTCCTCTAATAAAAGCAAAATCTGAATAAGAGTTAAAGGGCACACCTACTAAATGATGCTTCACTCTTGCACTGAATGTCTGTTAAGTGCTAGATCATATAAATTATACTTATCACTTGATGTAAAATCCTAAACAATCATTAAAAACTGAAATATTTCTTAAACTTAACTAGAAAAAATGTATCTCTTCATTAGCAGTGACGTGTTAGTAGTGACATTCTCATTCTTCATTTTGTGCTTTGTCCATCCATGAAGGAAATCATTAAATTAACCAGCCTCTATCAGCAAAACTTTTGGCTTTACCACTAGGTTTACAAATGACATGCTTGTCTATATTAATATGCATAGATAGTCCCCCCACCATGACATATTCGCAGCTTATTTGTTTTCATCTTTTCTCTGCTTGTAATTGAAAATATAATAATATATCTATATTTATGTCTATGTCTATCTATACACGTATACATCTATAATTATATCTTGTCATGCTCTATATTAGCACATATATGTAATGATACACATGTGCAATATAATTATTTTGCTACAAATACTTTAATACACTACTGTTTACATGGATTTTGTGAGCATTCCCATGCAATCACAGCCCTTAAGGCAAAATAACATACCTAACACACTAGTAATAGGTGACTCTATAGTCAGGCACACTGATGTCCCACTCACTAGGCTGGACAAGGAAAAGGTTACTGTTAGCTGCCTGTCAGGTGCCAGGATCCGCCACATAACACAAGCACTCAGGTCACTCCAGAACAAGTACAAATATGACTCTGTCATTGTCCATGTTGGTTTGAGTTACCTGAGCCCTACCTCCCTGGACTACATGGAAAAAGACATGGAAGAGGTCTCTGATCACGTAGCCCAGGCCGGTATGACCCTGACCCTGAGTAACATCCTGCCCTCACCAAGAATGATACCACGGTATAAAGAAAAAATGATCAATTTCAACAATTGGTTATGTTTCTGGTGTCATTCAAAGGGGATCCAGTGTCTGTCGGCCTGGGATGACATCCTCGACAAGCCATGCTGCTTCGCTAGAGATGGCTTGTACCTGTCACCCTTAGGCTTTCAAATACTGGCCAAGGCTCTTGCCACCCCCATAGTGCCTTTTTTAGGCAAGACTGAAAAGACAAACCCACCACTGTAAATAGCACAAGTAACAAAAAACTGAGGGTAATGCTACTCAATGCCAGAAGTCTAAACCTCAAAATGCATGCACTTGAGGCACTCCTCATTATGGAGAAAATCGATATATGTGCAGTAACAGAAACCTGGTTTAATGCTCCAGAGAGCACCCCAGCACTACCAGGCTACAACTCATACCATACATTTTAGCCACAGAACCCGGACCGAAATACAAAAGGCGGGGGCTTATCTATATTCATCAAGGATCCCCACACCTCCAGGTTAGTGGCACAGCACAATGCTTCACAGATCATCCACATGCAACTAACAATGGGCAAAACTGAAATTCAAATTGTAGCTTGCTACGGATCACCCACTATGTCCCAGGACCCCTATTCCACATTTCTAGAAACACTGGGAAACATAAAGGTCTTACCAAACACCCTAATATTGGGTGATTTCAATTACCCAAACATTAACTGGGAGAACTACTCAAGTACTAACTCCCTTGCCCAACATTTCCTAGAGTTTATAAACTCAAACGCCCTGGATCAACTGGTCAACACTCCCACCAGAGGCGACAACATATTGGACCTGGTCATCACCAACATGGGCGACCGGTATTCCACATCGGAGGTCAAGCCCTCACTGGTTAAATCTGATCATAAACAAATCACTCTGGATATCCACATTCCACTCCCACCCCCGGTCTAGGAAACCACCGTGAAAAACTTTTCAAAAGCAAACTTTACATTACTTAAGACCAAGGTGGAAAGTTTCAAAGCCCCCATGCTAAAGGTTAATGCTATCCAAGCTGCAAAATCCTTTACTAATGCATTCTACGGGCACCTTCAAAAATGCATGGATCATGCTATCCCAAGCAAATCCAAGGCTTACTCCTACAAGAAAAGGAAACCAGTCTGGTGGACCCCTACTGTAAACAAGCTATACAACAGAAGGAGGAAACTAGTACAGAAAAGAGTAAAATCCCAAGAAGGGAAGACATCCCTGATCAGTATCAGCAAGAAACTATGATCCCTCGTAAAAATTATCCAAGGCTAGCTTTGAAAGAAAAATTGCCAAAGACTCCAAAGACAACCACAAGGTATTCTTGAGCTATGTCAAGAATCTAAGTGGCAATACTCAGATCTGCTCGGAGTTAGTGCAGAATGGCACAAAATACACTGAACCAACCAATATCACCAACATCTGGCAGACAGGTTCAGTGCAAACTTCACCCCCCCACCCCCAAAATAGCCCATAACCATATCAGAAGAATGTAGAGCCCCTGAAATCACAGACACTCAGGTTAAAACAGCCCTCTCCAAAGCCAAAAACACAGTGTCACTGGGACTGGATGGTGTCCCAGGCTGCGTCCTACATGAGCTCAAAGATGAACTAACCCCTCACCTAAACACACTGTTCAAACTCAGCCTCTCCACAGGCTACGTACCCATACAGTGGCACACAGCAATGGTTATTCTGCTCCACAAAGGTGGATAAGCCTGACTAGCTTGGTCTGCAAGTCTAGGCAGCACATCATCATGGAACTCATTAATAGAGACATTGGGAACTTCCAACCATTGGACCCTACCCAGTTTGGCTTTGTTAAGGGCAGATCATGTCTCCTAAACCTGGTGGACTTCTTTGAGACAGTTACCAAGGCTTTAGACGAGGGAAAGGTGGTACACACAGCCTACCTAGACCTCGCAAAGGCCTTCAACACCATTCCCCATTCTGGTATTATAGACAAGCCCACAAGCCTGAACATAAACCCCTATGTCACAAGATGGATTGCCAACTGGCTCATGGACAGAACCCACATGGTGAGAGTTGCGGGAGCTAGGTACGACTGTAAACCGGTTACAAGTGGCATTGCCCAAGGCTCAGTCCTATAACCCCTCCTGTTCGACATATACTTCTCAGAGGTACAGGCCAGCACAGGAGGACTATGGCTGACCAAGTTCACAGACAACTGCAAACTAGGGGCTATAATTGACTCTCCGTCTGACACAGACATCCTCCAAAAGGCTCTCACTGAGATGGATACCTGGTGTCAAAATCATGGCCTCAAGCGTAATGCCAAAAAGTGCATAGTCATCCCCTTTGGAAAAAACAAAGTACTCACAAGCTACCACATAGGTGGTAGTCCCCTAAATACAGAAGATGTAATAAGGGATCTGGGGACCCAAGTAGATTGTAATCTCTCCTTTGATAATCACATTGCCAAAGTGGTTAGAAAATCCTTCTATGTGGCCCACCTAATCACAAAAGGGTTCACATCCAGATCAAAAGAGGTCATTGTGCCCCTATACTCATCACTCATCAGACCCATCATAGAGTACAATGCCCCATTTGGGATGTACCTTATAAGACACCTGCAACAGCTGGAAAGACCACAGAAGTACCTCACCAAGAGGATCACTGGCCTCAAACAGATGCCCTATGCAGCTTGACTGAAGAAACTCCAGCTGTAATCGGTTACATAACGTCTACTCAGAGGTGATCTCTGCTTGTCATTCAAGGCCATGTCCAACCCAGAATTGATGGACATGCTCCACCTAAAGAAAACCATATCCCCTCGAGCCACATGCTCTAGGGATCTAAACCTCACCACAACAATAAATAGGATGTGCTGGAGGGATAGATTCCTGTCCTAGAGACTTCACATGCTTTGGAATAAGATTCCAATCTACATTAGGCAGAGCTCCACACTAACACTCTTCAAGAGAAGCCTTGACGAGTGGATGGGAAAAAGTAAGTTTACCCCGGGATCACTTCAGTGGCTCTGCTGGACAGAGGCACAGGGAACTAATCTAAGGGTGTGGTGAAAGCCAACACATTCTGGCTAGGCTTATAAATGCCTTTGGGCAGATAGCCTAGTACCTACCTATGAACCTATGAACTATTATATATTGCTAGGTGTTTTATGCATATTATTGCACTTTTTTCACTATCAGACTATACTTTAAATTGGTATTTTTTTGCTTAAGGCACCCATCCAGTCACCAAAAGCAAACAATGTAAGGACTCTTCTTCCTCAGACATTAAGACTCTTGTCTTCCTGAGTCCTCTTCAGATTTGTGCATATTATTGTCATGGGTAAAAGTACATGAAGGGTCTCCTTAATCAGCTTACTCTCTGTAACATCATTAATCTCCGTTATTAAACATTCATCTGTTTTAAGAATATTTCCTAGTGATGCTGCATATGTAACTATATATATATATATATATATATATATATATATATATATGTATATATATATATATATATATATATATATATATATATATATATATATATATTACAGGCTTGTACATGTGTATTGTATACAACAGTATGTGATATTTGTTGTTTTTGTATAGCAATGACTACCAGAAAAGGTAGTCTGCCTAGTCAAATGGCTTAACATTAAAATGCAAGCAACCTGACTTGCAATAGAAGGGATTATACAGCAATAAAACTAAACATTGGTTTGTAACTAATTATGTGAAAGACCAATAACAAGGTTGAATATTGCTCGCAAGAATAAAAAGAAGTACAAAATAAAAAGAAATGCATCACATTTAGAAAAAGAAAAGAAACAAAAGCAAATCTAACAAGGGATTTTTAATAACACAATAAAGCAAACTTATTTTAATATTGTAGCTCCACTGAAAAATACTCTGTGCACGTAAAAAAAGATGTGCAGAGACAGGCAGTCATCTTGAAAGTATAGCTTTTTGACTTATAAAGCAGGTAAGTATGAATGGTAGGGAATAACATAAAAATGAATCTGTAACAGTGAGGTACATGCTGTTTATACGAGCCTCCATGTTTCCTGTCAGTTGTAGCTGCTATTTCATTTTTCCATCTTTTTTTTTATTTTTGCAAACTCAGTTAGTTAGCCATATTTAATTATGCGCTAGCTTCCCTTTGTAGTGCATGTTTTAAAATCATATTTGCATGCAATTATGATAATACAGTAAAATTAGACAAAAAATTCATATTGTGACTTGTATTTTACCATAGAGAGTCTGACAGGTCTTTGAGATTTCTATCATTCAGATGACAATACTGCCTGACAATCAGTCTTCCTACACTGTTTCAAGCAATTAATGTGTGTATTATATGTATTCACTGTACCTTCTAACCTGTCTGCCTTTTCACTCTAATTTTTCCATCATACATTGTTGACCAAGAAAGGAAACAATGAGGAAGGTAGGTGATTAAGTTTGTCGTTTTTGTTTCACAGTTACCAGAAAAAAGTATCACTTATAAAAGCAGACAGTAAAGAACCCTATGTTTAATTACTAGAGTTAGAATGGTAATGGGCATTCATATATTGTAGCTTTTATCTGTTCATTCAGCCAGCCTTGAAATGACAGAGAAACACATTGTTTCATATTGATTTTGTCTCTGTGGTAAGGCCATGACAAAATTAGTTTATGTTTCCTACACTTTGTTTCACGCTAATCAAAAACATGCTCTCAATCAGTGCATTTGAAAAGATCAGAAACTACAAAGACTCAACAAAAATGCCTTAGAAGATGTAACATTTCCAGCTTGTTTTCTGAAGCAAAATCTTACCAGAAAAGTTTTACTATAGTGAATTTAAATATGCCTATAGATTGTAAAGTAAGGTCTTTTAGATTTTCATTGTGGCAAACTGAAAATTTAAATAATTTAACATATGGAACGAAACAGATCTAAAAAGGGCAAGCTGCATCTTTGATATTCATCTCAAAACACAGAATTATAAATAAGCTCTTGTGAATTATAGGGCTGTAATTCCATGGTCGGATCTGGTGAGCTCATAAACCACAAGGCCTTCCCAAGAGATGGAGTTACCAGTCTAACCAGACCAGATCTGTCTCTTTGTTTAGATAATCCATCAGTAAAGAATTCTAACAAGTGTGGGAGAACATCTTTGAAATCACTTTATCAAATATACTATAGTAAATTACAAGGCTTTCTAAATTTCTGTGTGACATTAAGTTTCAAAATTAATTTGAAATGCAGTTACAGCTGTGTCACACTATATTAGAATACAATAATTCTCAGTTCTTATGTCACAACTATGAATACAGACATTCCTGTATCAAAGAAATGACTTTTATTTTACTTTTTTTGGAACAAATGTTACTTATTAATGATTTAACTATCATTGACTTATACTGTTGTTCTAGATACTCGTTTATTTTAATATTTAAGAAATGCTGTAGTATTTTTAACTCCACATACTTTGCTATGGTGAAAGAGAAGCTAAATATTTGCAAATGTAAATGACAACAGGAATGTTTGTTTTGCTTTGGTTATGCATGAAGTTAAAACTCTGTAGCTATTTACTGTAAATCAGTAACAATTTGTACATGAATATCAGTTTATAGTAAAATGCATATGGAATGTTTTAGTCAGCATTTGTACTCAACTGATGCAATGGCTAAGCAGTATCACAACTGTTTTAACTAGGGGAAACCCACAGACAAAAACAAGAATTTGCAGGTGTGAACTTTACAGGAGCTGACAAGTAAGGTATATTTTTCAGTTTGAAACATTTGCTGATGGAGTTCATGTTATAATATGCTTGCTCTGAACATTTATTACAAGCACATGCTGAGCTTTCAAATATTTTTAAGTTTTTAGCTCATGATGCTGGGGGAGTTGGTAGGACAAGCAGTGTTGTCATAACAGTGAAATTAAAACAAAAAAAAAAATGACTTATGAAGTGGCTTTTGAAATGTGAATCAGTATTGGTCTTCAGGGTCTTGATGTTTATCAGTCCTGTTATAATATTAATGCAGCATTAAATGTCAAATGCAAACTTCTCCAGTGACTTAAAATTGTTGCCCAGTTCTTGTTTAGAATTGTTCATTTTCTGACTTAAGGATTGCTTATTTTTACAAACCTTAGGATGCCTAATTTACTGTAACTGCATGAGATGAAATATGACATTTAATGTGTAGAGGGCAGTGCCTCTTTATTCATTAATTAAATAAGGGAATCTGCAGCATTACAGAACTAAGTAATACAGAATAAGGGTCAGAGAGTAAATGTTTAACTACATTAGATACTGCAGTTGTGGCTTATGACCTTGAATCAAATACCCTCACATGTCTATTACACTGTGTTCCCATTTCTCTTTGTAATTTTGTGAAATGCATAGGAAATATAGTAATACAGTAGCCCAAATTAATTTACTACAAGTGCATTTGTAAATAAATTATATTTCACACAGGTTTTATAATAAGCAAATGCAGACAGACATACATACATACGTACATACACACTTTAATTAGGAATGTTATTAACTTGGGATATGTTGTTCAAGCATGATTTATCTGCTTGCTCAATTAGTTTGCTCTGCATTTCTGATAAATAAAGGAAGCATTTGCTAAGGAGAGACTGGCATAACCAAGATGATTTGCTTTAATATGTATCAGCATAAGCCTAGTTCAGATAAGTAGTTATTTTTCATGAACAACAAAATTAGAACTGTGCATTATTTATTTATTGGTATAGCAGTGACAGCCATGAAATACTGCTTGGGTCTATGCTGCACACACGATTCTTTATAGATGCTACAGAGTTGATAGTTTTGCTATAATCATTTGTGTTTTTGAAGCTTTAATTGTTATTTTCCCTTCCATTATTTTTTGGGGTTTTCCACACTTCATATTTTACTGCATTCATCTGTGTTTATGAAACTTTAATTGTTAGTTATTTTCTTTTACAGCTCTCTAACAAATCTGGAAATGACATTTTCTTATCTCTGTTTTTCTGATTAAAATGTTTAAGTAAACCATTAATGAGAATTAAATGAATAATTAATTAAACAAGCTTTTCATAGCTTATCACTTAAGTCCACATACAGTTATAGCTAACAGATCTGCAATTTGTTTTGCATGTTTGTTTTCTCTAAAAATATGCACAGTAATTGAATCACCTCAAAAAGATTGTTGCTAATATAACAATTACTGATTTCAGTACTTTCAGATTCAGACCATTTTACTTGCATAATAAAATGTATGGTCTAACAGAGGTATGAATGTGAGGTTTGTTTATAGTATTTGGCAATCTATTTTTAATAGCAATATAAGGTTTACATGGGTAGGCAAAAAAAAAAGAAAAAAAACTTTTAAAGGTAGCTGACTCTTTATCAGATAAAGTAACTTTTGCTGTAACTAGGCATTAGATTTAAATACATGCAAATGGTAGTCATTGCAGAGACATTTTTACTGTAGTGGAGTCAAGCCTCAGTTGTAGAATGAGAGAAAAAGAGAGAGAGAGCATTCATTTGAAAAGTTATCAATAAAATGGATAGCAAACATAATAAAGCAGGGCTGCACATATATAGTTCAACTGCTGTTTGTGCAATGAGATCAATATTTTTGCTTTTAATTTAGTGCCTGTTAACCTTCTTTTTCATTCCACGTCTGGATTCTATGCATGGCAGTTTTTAGTTTGTTATTCTTTGAACATGTTAAATAGACACAGTAGAAATAAATAGTTTCTGTTCTCTTTCATAACTTTATTTCCATCATGCTGTTAGTAGTGAAAGCTGGGCAGTTTAACCCCTGCCTTTACTTTTCCATTCTCCATAGTTTCCATGACACAAGAGTGGAACTACAGTCAATTTTCTGCACATGGAATTCATTTTTTTCCAACTGCACTATGGTTTAAAACTAAAAGAAGACAGCATTAACAGACTAGACAGGCCCTCAACTGACATATTATATATATATATATATATATATATATATATATATATATATATATACACATACATACACACTCAAGTGGATACATGGAATTTCCACTGAAATTCACTCTCTTTAAAATCTTGTTGCTAATTTAACTGGAGCAAATTAAGTCACTGTCCACATCTAAGTTTTCTCTTACTTATATGATATACTAAGCGCATCCTGCTTTGAAAAATAAAAAAAATGTATAATGGCACAATTATTCTGATAAATTACACAGATGCACTGGAAAATAGGATGACCTTCAAACCTATTACTTTACACATTCTGACACACACGCACACACACACACACACACACACACACACACACACACACACACACACACACACACGCATTATATATTTCCCCCCACACACACACACGCATTATATCTTTCCCCCCAATACATTAAAAATAAAAGAAAGTGAACCAGCATTACTTTTAATCAAATATGTTCAACACAAAATATAGTTTTGTGCTGTAAGATGACTGACCAAAAATAAGTTTGCAAAAATGAATTATTCATGTGTTTGCTTAACATTTGCCATCTTGCACATACTAGGAGCTGTATTTATAGCTGAATATGTACTACTTTTGTGAGAGTAAAAGACTAGTTTAATGTTGTGGGGAAAGAATATATGGATTTTCAGATCACTTGTGGAAAGTGCAGCAAATCCGCCTGCTAAATAAATACAATCACAGAATGCACCCTGCACATCAGAACTTTGTGCCCATTCCATTTTATTAAACCAATACAATAAATATATTGCACTTTTGTCTTATTCATCAATGTTCCTGTGTGCGTATGTATTTTGTTAAAATGATATATTTCATGTTTTGCTGCATTTAGAGATTCTGACTATATCATGGTTTACTCGTTTATATTCTTTTATACTGCCTTAACATTTTATAAAACCAACAACAGCACCATAGGCTATACAGAGTGACAGCTTGAATAAGAAATGTTACATTAACCAGATGCCTTTCTTGGAAAATGCAGAAAATCGATGTCTGTAGGATGTGAGAAGAACTGAACCCTGTGTAGATATAGGGGTGCTGCTGACCACAAGATATAGTTTTAATGAATGAAAATACAACTTAGCATGTCCAGATACAAATAAAACAGTATGGTAAGGAAAATATTGTGAAAGGATACTAAATAAAAATAATTTTCTGTTTTCTTAGCAAACATCAATGCAGGTAAGATTTTTAATACTTTTGTTTCTTTGTTAAAAGAAGTTAATTATTATTTTTGACTACACGCTATTTTAATTGATGTTATCTGTAAAGATTTTGAGGAATTTTTGTTTTATTGATTTATATTTTTGTATTTATCTTGAAACTAAGTCCTAGCTTCTTTCTGTTATAGCATATGAAAGCTGCACAAATCTGAGACTAGCATAATGAGGCAACTACAGAGATATAACATGTGTTTAGACATCTGCATCGATCAAGATAAATTATTGTTTGATTAAATCTAGTTTGAGACATACTAACAGGTGCACCTTATTTCCTTACTTACATTTCTGATTAATAATGTTTAGTGCTCTTCCATTTACTCAGCAAATACAACAGGTTTGTAATTCATTGATAAAGAAGTAGCAACAAGCAACTCATGTGCAAGAAGTGCACTTATTCCTGTAAATGTTAAAAGCAGACTGCGCCAAGGAAATTACTATTTACTTTATTAAGATAATAGCAAACACTGACCAAATAAATACCACTGCAAGCTCTAAGTCTCAGAAGCATCTATACATTTTATTGTAGAACATCTCAAGACAAAAGCATGCAGTGTAAATTCTGCAAAACAAACTGCTGCATGAATAGATTACTTAACACCTCATGCCATGAAGAGATAAAGTTTTCACTATGACTGCCAGCCTAACCCATTAATTACCTGTTTTAAGACTGTGCAGAACAATGCATGTTAAGGGCTGTAAAACCATCTGAGAATTTATTTTTAACTAAAGTGTATTCGTGTCTTGGAATTAGAAAACAGCAAAATGAAGCAGTTTTTTTCTGTTTTCTGTCAATACTGATATTGATGCAATAATTACTAGCTAATGTGAAGTCATCAGTGTTTGCTTTTGATAACCACATGGTGTTAAAAGTATATTCATTGCATTATTAGCACGTGACATACATTTTCATTTTTTGCTCATTCTACAGTGGTTTTTTTTGTCTGCTCCTTTCATGACCTCCTAGAAAATTAATATCTACGCATGGTTAACCTTCATTTACTTAATCAAATAAACTCTGAAGAAACCTGTTGTGGAAAAAAATTCTCATCTCAGAGAGAATTTTTATTATGAAAGATAAAATATAAATAGTGCATACAGCCATTATTTGCTGCTTTTTGATCAAACATTTAAAATAATAAATGAATTGAAAATATTGTGCTGTTTATTTTTGTCTGGAACTATCCAAAGGTATGCACGCTCAATATCAATCATAATATAAGGATACTCCTGCATTTTGATCTAAAAGAGATATTCTGCAAGATATGTCTTATGTCTCAAAGTCTGGTAAGAAAAACATTCCATTCTAGTCAATGTATCAGCAGTTATATATATAAAGATGTAATCATTTTGGCACAATTCGGCAAGCAGCAGGTAATCTTTCAAGGAAAGATAAAAAAGAACTTTTAGGCATTACTAAATGTAATAGTAATTCTTGTCCTAAATGTGACTTAATAATACAAATTAAACAAAAGAATCCTTTCTGAAAGTGAACTGGATTCCAAAACAAAGGGGAGTTTTGTAGAAGAGCAATGCTGAAGGGAAATTGTTACTATAAACCATAATGTAAAGAAACTCACTGTAATATGTGGAGGAGTAAGCCAGTACATTTGAGAAGTTTATTTGTATAATAGTCTTTACAATTTATAAATATGAATTATGTTTAATACCACACTTAAGCAGTAACGTTGTTAATGTATACTATACACATAAAGTGCGCGCTAACATAATACATTATCAGAATACCGTATACAACATTTAGGCAGGAATGGTCCTAACAAAGAAAACACATATGATAATCATGCTTCATTCGCAAATGCTGCAATAACAATTATTGCTTTGCATTTAATCTGTTTCTACAGTTATAACATGCAGCATAAACCTTCTTATAAGTATATCCCCTTTAACCACAAATTATCAGTCAGAGAGTTGTCAAGAATTTGCTGTAATCTTCAAAAATCATATTCACCCTTCCTTTGCCTACACATATCCTAGGAATTATTTATGTTTATCTATACTAGATTCCAGATATCACAGATGCTTGCTACAAGAAAGCTACAGGTAATGCCAAATAGAAATTATGCAGTTTCAAAGCATTTGAAATTCATGATGCTTCTTGAGTATGTGTAGTTGAGGTGGTGCTCTCAGTGCAAGAGCCAGTCAAAAAACATGTTCACAAAGTGTAATTACAAGTCTTTTCAGCTTTAAGGAACTGTTTTTTTTTCATACATGTAAGTTGTTTTTTGTCTTCGTTTTTATAACTAAGCTAACAGATTAGAATCTACTAAGTATATTTTTATATTTCTTAGTACTTCAGTTATGAGTAACATAGTAAATTATACTTTGCAAAATATCACTGTTCAATGCACTGCAGTTTCCCAAAGCTGCATTATTTAGTTATTAAATGCTCCTATGTGTAATATGCCTGTGCAAAAAATATCACGAGGGTCATCAAAACAGAGCATAGCCACCAGAGAATGAGTCAGCAGTTAAGTGTTATATACGTTAATGTGTGTGTGACATGGCTATACTAAGAAGGTGCTGCTGTGTACAGATAATCATAGTTTTGTTCATATCATTAAAGAGAATTTGACATCTACACAAGAGATGCTTAGTCTTGCATGGGCATCTTGGATACATATTTTTAGACTCTGGTCCTTAGGATACATGTTTAACATTTCCACATTTTCTACTGAAGCATGCTGAGATGTTGCTTTATTGCAGCTCCCATAAATATAATATTAGGACACCACCAAGACCAGTGATACATTAACAAGTAAGTATTCTTCTATAGCCATGCAGCCTAATATTATGGGCATTGTTCAAGAGGCTGCCTTACTGCAGTGTGTTACGACTGATTATATGCTAGGCAAATCTGCCATAGAGTGATAAATAATACACAGTTGTTAATAATACATGACAGCATTCATATAATTTATATATTAATAGTATGAGCACATTTTGTACACTGAGTAGAAAATATGCTGATACACATGTGATAAGGCCATCTGGCTGACAAATAGAACAGTATTTTAAGGAAGGCTATTCATCTACCAAATGCATTTGATTTGCTTGAAATGACAGCTGTCTAGCCTAAGTATATATTTCCTGTTGTTTTTTATTACTTTTAGCGTGCATCTTTGATGCATGCAGTGTGACAGTGCTGTGTGTTTATTAACATTTTGGTTACTGGGTCAGAACTGCACATATGGTACTGTTGAAATTAGGCTTACCCATTTTTTTTGTAGTTTATTAGACTGGATTTTCTTCCAGAATTGCTGACATTTTGTAAACATTCAGGAAACTTGGTATAGCATCTTATCCTGACAGTAAATTATTTTGGAACTACTGAGTGATTGTCTTTCTTTTATTTATTTATTTATGTATTTTTTGTCACAGGGTGAGGGTTACATAGAGGTCCTCACAAGTGCATGGCATCTAATGTCAGTCCTCCTTCCAGCTCAGTTGTCCTGCTCCCTACTTCAGTGTACATTGCTGGCCTTGGCTGATGGCATCCTCATATTTGTGGTCAGCCAGATGGTTCAGCAATGCTCCCTGAGAGTGGTATGAACCTGAATAAGAGTTTGGAAGGCAAAGCCATATCATCCACAACACGTGAGAAGTGTCATGTAGGGGACATATGCAATGGGCATACTATGATTGTCATGTAGGGGATGTATTGAATGGGCATACCATAAGTGTCATGTAGGGGAGGTATGCAATGGGCATTCCATAAGTGTCATGTAGGGGAGGTATGCAATGGGCATTCCATAAGTGTCATGTAGGGGAAGTATGCAATGGGCATTCCATAAGTGTCAGGTAGGGGAGGTATGCAGTGGGTATATCATAAATGTCATGTAGGGGAAGTATGCAGTGGGCATACTATAAGTGTCAGGTAGGGGAGATATGCAGTGGGCATACCATAAATGTCATGTAGGGGAGGTATGCAATGGGCATTCCATAGGTGTCAGGTAGGGGAGGTATGCAGTGGGCATACCATAATTGGATGTGCCCCACCTCCACAGGAGTATATCCCCCTTCTCACTAACTTCAGCTGATACTGTCATTGAGCATGAACAAATTTTTCACTAAGAGTTGTGAAATAGGGACATGTTCCAAGGTGCTTTTCACACCCTTCTCTCTGTGAGAAGCAAGCAGGCAATGTCTCATAATTCATCTTTGCAGTTGTCATCTTGCCATTCAGTGCCAATGATGCTAATGAAACTCCTATCATCTTGGTTGTAGGCAGGGCTGTATCTTTCTTTGTCACAGAGTAGTGAGTGTCTTCTTTTTTATAATTGTTTTCTTTTCTTTTGCGACAGTAATTTGCAATATACTTGGTAAATACTAATAAAGAATTCAGTTTACAAATTTGATAAATGGAGCAAAATGCATCTCAATTTAATTAAAATGGGAAATAAAATAAATAAATGCCCAAATAAATCCATAAATAAATAAATACATTAATAATAATAAAAAAAAAAAAAACAAATACGGCAAGCTTCCATGCATTCTTCTAATAAGGACAATGCGACTAAAGTCAGAGACTGAGCTGATATTAATAAATGCCTCCAGTTATTTGTTTCAAGTCAGTACTATTTTAAAACTAAGAAAATTTGACTTTGTCTTTCCATGTCTCAAAAACATTAGTTTAAGCTCAGAACTGCAAATGATTCCAACTGCAAGGCATAACATGAATATCTGAATATGCATCTCCTCTAACCTCTGATCATTTTAGAGTTTACTACTCATTCACTGAGAGATAAAGTCCCTTTTTCTTAACCACACCTAGATTTCTTCCTCTCTTTCCTTACCTATAGCTCTCTCAGATTCCTCTGTTTCCTTCCTCCACCTTTTCTTCTTACTCTTTTAAACTTTCTCTTTTGGAAATTTATTTTAGGTTTACTCTAGTGTGTGTGCGTGTGCGTGTGTGTGTGTGTGTGTGTGTGTGTGTGTGTGTGTGTGTGTGTTTTGTAGTTTAATGTACTTAATGTAAGCAGTTTATATATCTAATTACAAACTCACCTTGGTAATCCACATGTTCATCATGGAAAAAAACATTCTCAATGCATTAACATTTCATATAAAACATTCTCCAAACTAATTTTTTGTAATAAGGTCAAAGGAAGTTTCTAGGTCTGCAGTCCAAGAGACCATTGATAAATCTAGCTCAATTTCCCCAAAACATTGCTTAGTTAAGGCTCATGGTCATACAGTAGGCCAAAAAAGGCTGAGGGACTCACAGCCTGCACCACGGGAAGCAGCTTGTTAACAATTCATAGCCTTAATCTTCTGCACTAACTTCCACATTAAAGAAAGAATATTTTGGGCCCCAAGTCTCAAACTCATGTACTTGTGCTTTCAAATACTGTGTGTAACCACTACACTGTGTCAGCACCAAGTAATCCTTTATTACTTTCACTATTACATCATTGCTTTCTCATTGTGACTTGAGAAGAATCTGAAACTGTTGACAGAAATTAGTGTTCTACCCTGGTTAACAAATGACAATAAAATAAATAAAAATTGTCTAAATAGATTTTGTGCAGTTCTGCCATGCTGTATGCATTAAACACCATGTACTTCACTTTTCTTAGTTTGAACTCGTGTTTTCAAAAGGCATGTCTGAGTATCTGTTTATTAATCTCACCTTTATTTAGGGACTGTGACTGCTCATTTATTGTCCTTTATGTTTTGTTTTATAAGTTGCAATAGCTGTTAACGACTGCACAAAATAGTTCAAGATAGTTACACCACTGAGATAATACATTCCCTTTGTTTAATATTTGTCACTGGAAATTACTTAACCCAAACACAAAAGTTGGAAAGATGAAATATCAAATTTATTAAAAAAAAAAAAAAAAAACTTCAACAGGGTAATCGAGATAATCTGGATTGATGCTTGTTGGCTGGGGTACCTTCTGTGTGGAGTCTGCATGTCCTCCCTGCATTCATGTAGGTTTCTTCTGGGTACTCCAGTTTCCTCCCATGTTACAAAGACATGTATCTGGAGTGTTTCTCCCCAGGCCTTCTCTACAAATTGGCTTTGTTCCCAAGTTGGACTTTCATGTTAAACAAATTTTAAATAACTAATGTCATGGATTAGCCCTTTTTCATCAATTCAGACTGACTAGTGGTAATGTGCATATAAAGGTTTTTACTTGTGTTCTGCAAGTATTTTCGTTGTAGAAATTATGACACTACATGTTATTTAATTAACCTGTCTACAAAACACGTTTTGTTTTAAATTATTGGCTTAATCTTCATTACTGTTGCCAGGTTTAACTTGCTATGTAATAGGTACATATTTGCATGCATGTCTGTGTGTATGTGATTTATCTGCCTCTAGTTATATACATATATAGATGATGCAAAATCTACCTTTTATGATTACACTCACAAATAATGTCACTTCATTCATGTGCATTCATTTTTCAGTGTTGTCATCTGTTGTCCTAGGCAGATACCTATTTTAGCTCTCAGCTATCAAGCAACCACACTTCTCCTTGCTAATGTGCATTGTTTCCTGTTGTGAAGGTGGTCACTAAGCAGCTACAAAAACAAAGGGTTTCTGCACTGAGGATAAGCAAGATTTCAGCCTGCATTATCAGCCATGTATATTACTATTTTAAAAAAATAGCTGCTACAAATAATCTTAAGAATTCCCAAAGAATTTTATTATCCTTTGACCTGTTTCCTGTACTGACCACAATAGGTATGCCCAAGTAACTTGGAACATAGTCATCACCAACCCCTTAACACCACTAAGGACTCTGGAACCAGTTTAATAGTGCTTTTTCAAATATCATCTATCTGTTAGTTGCCCTCCAATTAATAATGCACCAGTTATGTCCTACCCCCACTATCACTCTAGTTTCCCTAGCTATGCACTGTAACATATATTTTCCTTACTGCCTAGAAAGATACTGCCTCCAGTAGTATGCCATATAACCAATACATTTTAGATAATAGTGTGACACCCCAAGACTGGCCCAGTAACCAAGGAGCCTCAATCCTCACCACTGGCAACAGTGGGGAACATACACACTGGGAGGATGACAAGTACACACACAGTAAAGTGCAATTTCCCTTAAGAGCACAAAGAGACCACAGTCAGTTTGGGGCTGGTTTCTTCCTCTTTCTCCAAATCCCCAGTAAAACTCCCCACTGGCACAGCTATAGAGCTGAGTCCTTAGCCAGGGTTCCAAGCCAAGTCGTCCAACATTCTGCCTGTCCAACCAGTTCTTTGTGTCCCTGCCAAAGTAGTTGACACATACTCTTGGAGATTTGTTTTACACACACACACATACACACACACACACACACACACACACACACACACACACACACACACACACACACACACACACACACACACACACGCACACACATACACACACATGCACACACACACACCTGAGAATGGCTTGCACAGGTTTACTAGCTATGCCCCCTTCTGCCCAGTCTATAAGGTAGTTAGTGCCACCAGAATCCTTCATCAGCTACTTTAAGGCCCTTAACAAAGGGTGTCCAATGTTACTGTGTAATGTTACTGTTAATCCAAATGGTAGTTTGACCAAGAGCAAGGCTATTAGGAGTGGCCTGCACAGTGTCACCAAATAAATATGCAAGTACTCTCAGAACCTAAATTTGTCTTACAGATATCAGCCACAAAAATAGGTTTAAATATATTTAATAATAAATAATAAAAGAGCAAGACAATACTAAATATGTCTTCACAGTGATATCTGAGTTCAAAATCACAGGAAATATTTAAAACAACATTGCAGGACAGTCTCAAATAAATACAGAAAAACATCTAAACTAATCATTACTATATTCCTTAATGAATCTAAAATAATGTACTATACCCTAGTTAACTTATTTACAGCAAGGCAAGACAGCTGTGGTGAGTGGATGTTTACAGCGGATGCTGCCAGGTCAAAAACAAAATATAAAATGCACAATCACTCTCTCAGAAAGTTCTTAAAATAATATCAGATATTACTGCTGGGATACTTGCAGAATGACATCACTTTTTGTTACCTGACTTCAGTTCCCAGGCTCAACAACCATTGCCAGAAACTGCTAGCATTTAGCAACTCTCTGTAAAAATACATAGCCATCAGATCTTTGCAACTGCTGGAAGACATAAAACAATAAAACACTTACAATACAATGCAGAAGGCTCCCTAGTTTTAGACATCTTGTGTCCTTGCCTCATTGAAACTAACTTTCAATGCTCAGTTATAAAACAATTTAATTTCAATAATTTTTCTGAAGTTTTGCAAGTTAATCTTGTATGTTCCAGTTTCCACTGTTTATATACAGTTACACAGTTGCAATAGTTTATATACATGTCTGTTATTTTCCTGTAGGGTACACTGTGCATACATCTTTAAGCTCAGTACTGTACAAACTCTTTTCACACACACTTCTGTACCGGCAGTTTGATATACACATAACATACAGTTCTAATACATTTGTAATACAAGCATATGAATCATGTTGACATTCACAACTGGCATATAATCATTTACAAAATTCCAGACAGTTGTGCTGGCAGTATCTCCCTCTGTCACACTTCCACATAAATCATATTAATATTCACAAATGACATATAATTATGTACAAAATTCCAGATAGCTAGGCTGACAATATTTCCTTTTGTGACATTTCTCACTGCCCCCGAAAACTCAAGCTTGTTTTTCAAGTGACCCTTGAGAAACATTGCTTGAGAGGGTGAGCCTATCTGGGAATGCACTACCCCATTCCCTGTCTTGAGATTCAAGCTACCTGGGCATTGCTGACCCCAGTACAGTGCTGCACTGTCCTATTGTATGCCTGCAACCATAGGCTCCACATAGTAATTTGGGGTTTGGCTGTCTGGCTCCCAATAGCCATAGATCCCCCTTAGACTCCTACCTCTTACTGCAAATACTTAGCACCAGGGCCTCCCTATCATGTTAAGGCTTCTTAATGTTAACATGGTACAGTTTGTGCCCCTGCCTCCTGCCTAGCAGCTCTACCATGTAGTTAACATCACTGGCCTCCCTTACCACTTTGAAGGGTCCCTCATAAGCTGTCTGCAGCTTGTTGTGTCTGACAAGAATGAGAACCATTACCTGCTGCCACACAACATACTCTCTAGGTAGAGCATTCTTGTCATACCAGACCTTTTTCTGCTGTTGGGCTTCTGCCAGGTTCTCCTGGGCCAAGCCCATGAGGTTCCCTGAACCTTGTTCTGAGGTTTAGGCCATATGCCACAACAGACTCCTTGTGGGATTCACACTCACCCTCCCACTCATCTCAAATAAAATCTAGAGGTCCTCTCATCCTATGTGCATACAGCAGCTCAAAGGGTGAAACACCTGTGGGTTCCTGGGGTACTCCCCTGTAAGCAAACTACAGATGGGGCAAATATTTGTCCCACTTCCTCTTAAACTGGTCTGAAAATGTCCATAGCATGGTCTTTAGTGTAGAGTTTAATTTCTTAACCAGACCATTAGTCTGGGAATGGTAGGGGGTGGTCTTTAGGTGCTTCACCCCACAGTGCTTCCACAGGCAAACCAGCAGGTCTGACATAAAATTGGCACCTCTGTCAGACAGTATTTCTTTTGGGAAACCTATCCTGCTGAAAATCTTTAACAAAGCATTTGCCACCTTTTCTGACTCAATGGAGGACAGAGACACTGCCTCCAGGTATGTTGTAGCATAATATACTACCACTAGGATATACTTTTTCCCTGTGGAACTTGGGGTACCTAAAGGCCACACAGTATCCATAGCTATCTACTGAAATGGCTCCTCAATCACAGGCAAAGGTATTAAAGGAGCTTTCACCTTGTCTACTGCCTTGCCTACCCTTTGGCACTGCTCATAGGTCCTGCAGTACCCTGTTACATCTCTGGAAATCCCTGGCCAATAAAAGTTCTGCATAATACATCTCTTTGTATGTTTTATGTCCATATGATCTGCAAAGGGAATATCATGAGCTATAGCTAGAAGTGCCAGATGGTAGGCTCTGGGCAACACCAACTGTTGTATTTTCTCACCCTGTAGCTCTCCCTCAGGTTCCACTATCTATACAGTAACCCTTTGTCCTCGTATACAGATTTCCCTTTTCCATGACAATCAGGTGCCTCACCGGCTACCTCCCTCAGGCCTTGTAATGTAGGTTCTGAGAGCTGAGCCAGTCTTAACTCTCTCTTTGTAACCCTTCCTAGCTCCCCTTGCACAGGAAGTCTGGGATCCTCTGACAGCGTTGGCTCACTGTCAGCCTGGATACTACTACTCACCTCTGCCCTTGCAGTCACTCTGTCCAAGGGAACATCAGTATCCACAAGTGGCTGTGGCTCACCTTCAACCTCACTGCTACAGGGTAGCTCCATCTCTGAAGTAACCAGTGAAACCGTCCTTGCTTCAATTGTGCAGTCTGTCTGGGTCTCCCCCAGGCTACCAAACCCACATTCTTGTCTCCAAGCCTGACTGGGTGTCACTGCATGCACACAAGGTACTGCGTTATCAAAATCATTCCCTATCAGGACATCTGCAGGGATATCCTCAAACACACCTACTTGCTGGCTTCCTTTTCCACCCTCCCAGTCAAGGTGAACCCTAGCCAAAGGTAATTGGAATGTGGTCCCTCCTAAAGCTCTGACTGGAGTAGACTGTCAATGCAAGTAGTTCTCCTTTTAACCATTGCAGGCTTCACAATGGTTAGGTCAGTGGGTGTGTCTCTCTTAGTAGTGTCCTCTTTTCCATTTACTAAGACAGGATATAACCTCTTGTGGTAGTTTGGTACCCTTGTTGTCTCAAGACAACTTACTGCTGACATTTTGTCATTCCCACCATACTGGCTCTCCTATCTTTTGTTCCCCAACTTGCCTCCATGGACATCTATATGCTACATGGCCCTACTGGTTGCATTTAAAGCATTTAACCCTTGGTCCTGGACATGTACCTGGACTAGTGGCTTCCCCTGCTACTGGCAGACTCTGTTGGGTTGGTTTAGGCTGCCCTCCATGGCTTCCCCTAGACCCATGTGCAGCACTAGGCATTCCTTTCCTGTGCAGTGATGTCCTGCTTGCTAGTTATAGGTCTCCCTTTTTCCCCAACTCATCTGCTGTGTTACATTCTCAATCTGCTAACCAGGTTCTCATGTCCTCAGGCAAAGTGCTAAGAGCTTATTTCCCCACCTAAAGGTCTGCCAGCTCTTCAAAAGTGGTGACCTGACACCCACTCACCCACCTGTGAAAATAAGTGCTTAGTTCAGCAAAATATTCATACACACTTTCATTTATTTATTTATATTTATTTATTTATTGACATTTGTTAACCAGGTTTGTCCAACTGGGCTTGTGGCCCATTTTTAGTGGAGACCCGAGGAGAAAAGCTCCAGTAATACATTTTAAAACAAGGACAATTTTAAACAATATTGATATAATAGCAGTTATAGCAAAACAATTTACATATGTTGGGATACATGCATAAAGTTAAAGTTGCATTAAAAAGAAGCTAAGTAACAATTTTACATTGATATAGTTCAATAGGTCAACAATGAACATTTTTTGTTTGTATAAAATTGTGCAAATGCATGGTAGACACATTGGAGAGAGAGGTGTAATGAGGTACTAAGTATGGTCCTTTTGAAGGTACATAAAGGGAAGGAAGACTAGGTAGGGTCATGGCAAGGGCAGGTTCTAGAATTGAGAAAATAAGCTTTTAGTTCATTTTTAAAGTGTGAGGTGTGGGAGATTGAACGTAAGTCAAGGGGGAGTTTGTTCCAAGCATGGGCAAGGGAGTGTTTGTAGAGTAGTTTGCCTACTGACCTTTTTGGGTGGTAGATATCAAGTAATTGTTGGTTAGAAGTATGGAGGGTCCAGGATGGGATGTAGATGGAGGCTAAGGAAGATAGAGATGGATAGAAGGAGGGTTTATAAAGAATAGAGTGTAGCATATGAAATTGATAAGATAGCAGAAACTGGGGAAGTTCAACCCATTGAAGAGAGTTTAAAGAAATGCAGTGGTATGAGTTGTATGGGGAGTTAGTAATGCATCTGGCTATTTTATGGTAAGTCTGTTGCAGTTTGTTTAGAGTGGAGGCCTGGATATTGGTAAGAAATGGGGTGGCGTATAAGAGGGAGGGGAGGAGGAGTGCCTGGCCAAGGGTAAGTCTAGATTCAGGGGTTAGGAATTTTTTGTTCTGATATAGCAGACCTAGTTTCTGGTTTGTTTTTTTTATACATTGGAGTATGTGTAGGTTGAACTTGAGTTCATCATCGATAATGACCCCTTGGAGTTTTGTGTGGGTGTCAGGATGGATATTTGTATTGTTAGAAGATGTAATAAAAAAGGAGGTTTTGTGATGAGAAAGAGAATGGGGAAGGAAAAGTAGGACTTTGGTCTTTTTGGGATTTAGGATCAATAGGTTGTGAGAGAGCCATTGTTCAGTGGATAGTAGGGCCTGTTGGGTCAGGGAGTGTAGTTCAGGAATGTTATTTGAGATGGATATAAGTGTGGAGTCATCAGCATACTGAATAAGGGAGGATTCTTTGCATGAGGTGTAAAGATCATTGGTGAAGATGTTAAACAAAAGGGGTCCCAAGATGGAGCCTTGGGGAACACCAGTGGAGATGGGAAGGAAAGGTGAGGAGGATGAGAGCCATTTGACAGATTGTTCCCTGCCAGATAGGTAACTATTAAACCAGGCAAGTGCAGAGGGGGATAGGTGGAGATTTGCGAGTTTGGATAGTAGTAGAGGATGAAAGACAGTATTGAAAACTTTGGAGAGATCTAGGAAGAGACAGGAAATGAGTTTATTGTTGTCTAGGGCCTCTGCAATGATAGGAGTGAAGGAGAGGAGGGCAGTGGTGGTTCTGTGGTGAGGACGAAATCCATGTTGGGTAGGGGTAATAAGTGGTGTGTGAGGAGGTGATTGAGAAGCTGTGAGTGAACACATTTTTCTAATATCTTGGAGTGGGGGGGCAAAATAGCAATGGGTCGGTAGTTTGAGGGGTCAGTTTATGAAGCGGGATAGTGAAGAAAGATTTCCAAAGGGTGGGGACAGTTGATTCCAGAATAGATTGATTAATTATTATAGATACCGGATAGGCAATTGAGTCAGCAGCAAGTTTGAGGAATGTAGGAGATAGATTGCCAGTGGAAGGAAAGCAAGGTTTTAGCTTGAGTAGTAGAGAGTTGATGTAAGTAATGGGAACTGGCTCAAAAGAAAACAAAGTTGCGTTAGTGGGACTTGGAGAGGTGGGTGTCAAAGTAGAGTTTGGCTTAGAGGTTACCAGATTTTGGATGGAAGAGATAAAGTGTTTATTCAGGAGGGTAGCTGTTTCCTGAGAGGAAGAGTTAGGGTATGGGGAGGGATTAGAGGGCTTTCCAGGATAGAGGATGTTGTTGATAGTTGACCAAAATTTTTGAGGATTGGATTTGTTGTTAAGCTGAGCAGAGCTATAGTATAACTTTATGTTATTAGTTGTATGTTTTTTTGCAAGGTTCCTCAGTTGCCTGTATTTTTGAAGAAAAGGTGGTTGATTAGTTTTAGTCCAGGTTTTCCAAGCATGATCTCTTTGTTTCATAAGGGACCTAGTCTCTTTGGAGAGCCAGGGAGCATGGTTTATTTTACTCTGATCTTCCTAGAGGGAGCTAAGGAGTTTAGAGTATGCATGAAGATGCTATTGAAAGTGCTTACAGCATCGTTTAGGGGGATGTGTTTTAGAATGGACCAATCTATGTTGTGGAGAATGGGGTTAAACTGGGATGAATTGAAAGTCGATAGTTTTCGACAGTCTTTGATAAGGTGGGGTTTAGGAATATGGGAGTAGTGTCTTAAGATGGTGGTAGGGAGATGATCACTGAGGGAGTCAGGTAAGGTGGTGGGATTGTGGTATTGGTGGGGGGAATTGGTAAGGATCCAGTTTATGATGGAGCTGGAAGAGGAATTTGATAGCAGTGGTGGGATATCCACATCACATATTAATTGGTTTGCAGTGGTGGGATAGCCACATACTAGGATTCGGTGGTTTGGAAATTTAATTCCTGTAGCTTGTAAACAGTGGTCACTAAGGTGTTTGTACTCTCAATCAGACACACAGAGAACATTCACAGTTTCATATCACAATTGTTTTATTTATTTATTTTTTTTTGTTAGCTTAGTTCGTCAGGGAGAGCAGGAAAATATGTCAGCAGAGGAGTATGGCAAGCTGAGATTTGCCTTGCACCTAAGCTCACAAAATATTTTCCTATAAGCTTCAGGTGTTAACTTAAAATACTCTAAAAGACAATTTTTAACAGTATTATAATTTAAAAAATCAGTATCAAACAATTTAGAAATAGCAGTTACAGCTTTATCATGGAGTAAGAGGGTCAGTAACTGTACCCAGAGCCATCAGTCAGTGTTATACTGTTTACATAATCTTTCAAACATATGAATAAAACTGTCAAAGTTGTCGCCCTCTGTAAATTGTGGAAGAAATTTGCTGACCTTTGTGGCTTCTGGGGTTTGGTTACTCCCTTCCTGATTACCTCCATGACCCTGGCAAAGAGTCAGCATCTCCTTCTCATGTTGCCTCTGCCTCTCATTTTCCTCACCTTCCAGACATCACAGTTTCCCATTTTACTCAGCCTCCAGATGTCTCAGTTTCTCATTTTCCTCAGCCTTCAGATGTGTCAGTCTCTCTGCTGCTTCTGTTTTCAAATGTTTGGCCTCCAGTTCAAGTCTCTTTAACTCCAGAATGATTTTTAAGTCCTCTGTGGAAAGGTTGAACTGCCCATTTTCTGAGAGTTGTACATCTCCAAGGCCAATCTGGTTGTCTTCCGGATTGCTAGTCTGTGATGCAGCTGTGCCCAAGACTGCAACCATTACTGCTTTAGTCAGGTTGTCATGCACCATTCCTTTAGCCTGGTACATCTCACCCAACTGGCTCCTTGTCAGCTTGCCATACTCCTCCGCTGACATATTTTCCTGCTCTCCCTGACTAACTAAGCTAACAAAAAAAAATAAATAAATAAAATAATTGTGATATGAAACTGCGAATGTTCTCTGTGTGTCTGATTGAGAGTACAAACACCATAGTGACCACTGCTTACAACTACAGGAATTCAATTTCCAAACCACTGAATCCTAATATGTGGATATCCCACCACTGCAAACCAATTAATATGTGATGTGGATATCCCACCACTGCTACCAATTAATATGTGACACCCCAACACTGGCCCAGTAATCAAGGAGCCTCAATCCTCACCATTGGCAACAGTTGGGAACGTACACAGTGGGAGGATGACAAGTACACCCACAGTAAATTGCAATTTCCCTTAAGAGCACACAGAGACCACAGTCAGTCTGGGACTGGTTTCTCATTATTTCTCCAGATCCTCAGTAAGACTCTCCACTGACACAGCAATAGAACTGAGTCCTTAGCTAGGGTTCCAAGCCAAGTCCTCCAACACTCTGTCTGTCCAACCAATGCTTCATGTCCCTGCCCAAGTAGCTGACAGACACACTCTTGGAGATTTGATTTACACACACACACCTGGGAAAGGTTGGCACAGATTTACTAATTATGCCTCTTCTGCTCAGACTATAAGGTAGTTATCACTGCCACCAGAACCCCTTATCAGCTATTTTAAGGCCCTTAACAAATCTTACTGTGTAATGTTATTGCTAATCCAAATGGTAGTTTGACCAAGAGCAAGGCTATTAGGAGTGGCCTGCACAGTGTCACCAAATAAATATGCAAGTACTCTCAGAACTTAAATATGTCTCACAGATATCAGCCACAAAGATAGGTTTAACTATATTTAATAATAAATAATAAAAGAACAAGACAATACTAAATATGTCTTCACGGTGACCTCAGAGCTCAAAATCACAGGAAATATTTAAAACAACATTGCATGATAGTCTCAAATAAATACAGAAAACATTTAGACTAATCTTTATTATATTCCTTACTGAATCTAAAAGAATTTACTGTACCCTAGTTAACTTACTTACAGCAAGGCAAGACAGATGTGGTGAGTGGATATTTGCTGCCAGGTCAAAAACAAAATACAAAATGCATGGTCACTCTCTCAGAAGGTTCTTAAATTAATATCAAATATTACTGCTGGGATACTTGCAGCATGACATCACTTTTTGTCACCCAACTTCAGTTCCCAGGATCAACAACCTTTGCTAGAAACTGCTAGCATTTAATATCTCCCTGTGAAAATATATAGCCTTCAGATGTTTGCAACTGCTGGAAGAATAGAACAATAAAACGCTTATAATACAATGCAGAAGGCTCCCTAGTTTTAGACATCCTGTGTCCATGCTGCATCAAAACTAACTTTCATGGCACAGTTATAAAACAATTTAATTTCAACCATTTTTTTTTGAAGTTTAACCTTCTATGTTTCAGTTTCCATTGTTTATATACATTTACACAATTACAATAGTTTATTAACATTTCTGTTCTTTCCAGTAGGGTACACTGTGGATACATCTTTAAGCTCAGTACTGTACAACCCCTTTTCACACACACTTCTGTACCAGCAGTTTGATATACACATAACATACCGTTCTAATACATTTTAACACAAGTATATGAATCATGTTGACATTCACAACTGACATATAATTATTTAGAAAATTCCACTGTGCTGGCAGTATCTCCCTCTGTCACACTTCTATATAAATCATATTAATATTCAAAAATGACATATAATTATTTACAAAATTCCAGATAGCTAGGCTGACAATATTTCCTTTTGTTGACAAATAGTGCCAATATAAATCCCAGTTAATAGTGCCATTTTAAAAATGTAATCTGGCTGTTAGTTGCCCTCTCATTGGAAAAGTGCATTATCCTCACCCTGCACTATCCCTCTCCAGTTTACCTAGCTTTGCAGTTGTAACATATATTTTTCTTACTGCAGTGAAAAAAATGACCTCCAACAGCATTGAAGTTAAACTGTAAGTTTCACAGTAATACAAACACCACAAACAACAGTTATATTTAATGAAAACACATTTCTGCAGTACAGGTATTAATTAACACTTGCCAGTTGTCAGGAATTCTTCTCAGATTTTTTTGGACAAAATATAATACTGCCAGATGCAATCCTCGCTGATTGTCCTTGCTTTTCCCTCCAATTCCCACCTACCCATCCCTTCCTCAACATGTGTTCCCACTTTTTTTCCACCCACACAGTAATACTACCATCCTTAAAAACTTCCTTTGGTTAAAACCTAACTAACCAATAACAACCTCTTACACCATCAAATTACTAGAACTAACACATATTTTGTCCCACCCTCAAAATCTTGCTAGCAATCTATAATGACTTCTTTCCATCAAAATCTAACCAAAGAATAACTACCTCTTACATCTCTTTATTTGTAAAACTGACAAATACTTAGGCCCACCCACAAAGTAATGTTACCAATCCTCAAGAACTTCTTTCCTCCAAAACCTAACTAACCAATAACAAACTCTACACTAAACTTACAACTCCACAACATCATGCAGTGTCTCATTCTAACCTTCTTTATGCTGACATTATTAACCTATTCTACATCTTGCTGAGCACAACTCCATGATTAGTTTACCTATTACCAAAAGGCACATGATTAAATGTAACCCTCTGCATCCATCCAGTTCAGTATTGGGCTCACTTATATAAAATTCACAACACAAGCTTCATTAAACCTAAAATATGCCACACCTCTAAAAAAAGTTCACCAACCATTCCACAAAAACAAGAATCAACCTAAAAATGATTAAACTACGACACTGGACATGTTATTAACAAGTCTTGCTAACAATATAGGCTCTCACACATGGTACCTTAGCAAGCACATATAGTGAGCATCCACATATGCCATATGAAAATGCCATATATCTCCCAGGGAACACATATACAAATCCTCTCCCAAAATGAACAACTTTGACCCAGAATTATTTAACACCTCACTGAAATCTTACAACTGGAGCATCCTAAAACTCTTGCCACTAGATGATGCTGTTGACTACTGTAATAAGATGTTTATGCACCTACTAAATAGTACAGTCTCCCCTTAGGTTAAAAAAAGTGCAAAACAACCCTGCTCCTTTGCTTACTCCCACCAGGAACAAATTAATGAGGTGTAGAGATAAAGACTCGGAGGCATGACAAGATAAAATAACAGAAAGCAGTCTTTAACAATATAAACACATACAAAATAAAGCCAAATGCCAGATGAAACTTGACAAGAAACTTTATTACTGCAGTTTGCAGAACAGATACTACAGAAATTCTAGATAAATCTGGGAAATCACATCTAAAATGTTACAGCTTGGCTCAAATATACAACCAGACCCTAACCCCCATTACTCACTGGAAGAAACAGCCAATACTTTCAATGATCACTTTATCCCTTGCATCACTAAACTACTTCACAACGAAACTCAAAATGAATCAACCTCCTCTAATAATCTGAATTCATCCCAGTCAGTCTCATCTCTTAATTCTATTAATACTCAGTTTTTCCCCTTCCAACCAGTATCCACTGCAATAATCAAAAAATACCTAAAACAAATTAAACAGTACACTAGCTCCAGATGAAATTCCTGGTGATTTCCTAAAAATAGCAGCCAGCTATATTTCCTTTCCAATATCCATTCTCATAAATAGGACTGTTTTGGAATCACATGTGGAAAAAGAATCATATCATCCCACTTCACAAGGGTGGTAACTCAAATGATATATCCAACTTTAGACCCTTTTCCATTCTCTTCCCGCTTTTGAAAATCCTTGAAACGCACATTCATAATCAACTAATGGCACATTTACAAATAAACACATAAACAACCCCCTTACATCCACCCCACATAATTTCAGACCAGGACAGAGCACTACCACAACTCTTAAACTTTACCAATGCTATTAACATAGCTGGAGACAAAGGCCAACTGTTTTCTGCCGTCTTTCTTACTATTTCCCCATAATCTACTTCTTAAACAACTCTCTCCACTTGGCCTATCAGACACCTCCTCCAACTGGTACTCCAGCAACCTTTCCGATAGACTCCAGTTTATGAAATGGACTAACTCCTACTCATCCTTCCCACCCATCAAAACAGCTGTTTCCCAATGTTCTATATAAGAGCCACAGCTTTTCAACATATTTACCAACAATCTACACTCAGCCAAGTGTTAGGCATCCCTCATACAATATGCAGACTCTTTAATGTGTTCTGCCAGTAACCCAATACTCTACACCTCATCACCCAAGAGTCATTTCATCAGCAATCAAAAAAGAAAAGAAAAAAAAGTAATACAAAAATGTGCTACAATTCCTCCCAGAAGCCCTTACACACTTCAAACAAAAGTTCTCCACATCGGCATCTGAAAATGCAACCCTCCCCCCCAAAAAAATCATCAAGATTAGGGACACTCTACAGAAAAAAAAAACTACTCAACTGATTCATCCAGGAAACTCCTGGGCTCTACACTCCTACTCCCCACTTTACTATATGCTCCCAGTGTGGCCTAACCTTCAAGCTTCAATCCAAAATAAACCAGACCAGCAGCCCAATAAACCAGCTAAATGTGCACTAACTCATCAAACAGAACCCATCACTGCTTAGCCCAAAAACAGCTCAATTGGCTAGCAATGCCTAAGCAACTCATTTACACACAACCACCCCTAGTCCACTAATTAACATACAAGCCAGAACAAAGCAAAGCTCTACTAGACTTATTGCATGCATACAACCCTGCTAGTCCACTTCATCTTTAAAGAAAATTCTCCTCCCTACTGAAAAAACACACCCGTCAGCCAGAACCTTTCTCTATTCCATCTGTGTAGCTCACTCCTGGAACTCTATTCACTTATCCCTTTAACATATAAACAACCTTTCCAATATCAAGACCAATCTAAAAAATATCAATCTGACACCTGGACCTGACTTTGCACAGCCCTCATAACAGATGCACGATCACCTACTTACTATAACTATGCCTTTTCACTAACAGCTCCATATGTTAGCAGGTAGTAATGCCCTAAAATCAGAAGCAGCTCACACTTTAATGATACTATAGTGCTTATGTATGCTCTTCTAAATATTCTTCCTAGTAGAAGATACTTTGCTATTTATTTCCTCCCTAGTGTTCTTCTATGACATTGTCACCTTTCTAATACTAGTTGACTTCCTCTACATGTCCTTAATCGCCCCAGCCTGCACATGCTCCTCCTCATTTCGTTCTATTTTTCTGCCTTGTTTGGCATCATAATACTCTGTCATGTCTCTGATCCATACGTTACTAAAAATATAGTCAATATTTTGAATAAGTAAAAAAATTACTTTAGTTTACATAGCTATCTGCTTCTGCAAAGCGCCTTGCTACTTGCAGTACATATTGTATTCATGACCACAGTTTTTCCTAGAAATATTATGCAAATGTATTTCAGACTGTTGCAGGTGTCTTATTCTTTGTATAAAATGTACCCCAGTCCATTATAAAGAGCTTTGTAAATATTTAATCTTTTTTTCAGGGCTTTTCTTCCCTTGTATATAATTACTCATCAGCTGTTGTTAAATGGTTTTGAGTCTGTTGGGGAGTTTTACTCTTGGGCTATTGGCTGAAAATGGGCCAGTGGCTCAGTCAGACTTTCCCAGTTACGAAAGGGAAAACAAAATAGAATAAATAAATAAGTATACATGTGCTTGTCTGTGCACACATGCGTATTTGCCTCTACCTATATACATGTTCCAACTCAACAAAAAGTTGAAATTCATATGGTCTTGAAGCTGTTGAATGGCAATTGCGGAACAGTGGGGATCAAGAAATGTTCTCTTTCCCCACTGTAGTGCAGTCTTGGAGTTGGTATATATAATATGAAGGGGGTTTGGGGGGCTATGGGGATACAACAGGGCTTGCCTGCCTTAAAAAATGTAGATTTATGTTGTGTTCAGTCATTTGAGTTTTCAGAAACTCAATCATATGGTTTCAACCCTTGTGAAGTTCGAGTTTTTGTTGAGCCGATCTTCTGAATGGGATCCCTATATACATATATAGACTATGTACATGTGCATGTCTGAGTGCACATGTTGTAATTGCCTCCAGCTATATACATAGGTAGAGTACGCACCTGATCTATGTCTACATCCTTCTCATCAAAGGTCTCAAGAATAGCTATATGGTATACTTACCTTTCAGACATGCATCATTATCATTCGTGACACTCAACTGCAGCAGTACTTTCTTATATTTAGTCTGCATGTACATTGACAGTGTTGAATCCTAGGGATATTTGCATAGGGGAATGTGCCTCCCCACCCTAATCAGATGTTTTCTTTAGTTTTCCCCCAACAGACATGTGATTCATCAGGACATGTGTGCGCCATCTTTTATAAACTTCTATATTTCATTGCGTCTCTTCCTGAAGGTTATTGTGGCCCTACACACTTCCTGCATTACTTTACCAGCTCCAGCACAGTCTACCAATGTAGCTTTCTCTACTTAGATGCTTCCTGATAACCACATTATGGACTGATTGGAAACCTCTTTGATGCATTATTTTTCAAAGACTTTAAATGTGGCTTATGATAAGTGACCCATGCTGTGTGTGTATACATACTATTCTGTTTATAATGAGTGTGCTCATTAAATAGATAGGTGTGAGTGTAAGTTTTATTACCCTTATGATGTGGTAAATGTTACTCTTAACAATCTTACAAAGTCTAAACTTGCAATGCAAAGCAACACCATACAAATTTCTGTAGCATAAAAAGCTACCCCATTCCTTTACTGAAAAAAAAAACACTTTGAGTATGTTGCATTTGATCAATAAACATAATATAATGCAATAATAAAGATAAAGCAAAAATGATTTGCCATCCCCCTTGCTCAACTTGAGTATGTCTTCTTGTTTGTATCTGCTTTGTCAAAAACACTGCCACCCTTCAGACTCACTCCAATAAAATATGTGGATTCATATCAAATTCACCATGAATGAACACCACTTTTAAAGCCTAAGTGGCTGTCATTTCAGGTCAGGTCCAGGCTACTTCTTGGCTCCTTACTCTTCAAAATAGAACCCCTTTGATCTCTCTCTTTCTTGCTTCCATACTTTTTACTGCCATTCAAACATATAACCTAAAAAGCCAAGCCAGAAACATTCTTTACCTACAAACTCCTCTCAGATTGCACTCTACTAGCTAGTGTTTCTCTGTGCTGGCCCCAAAATTACCTACTTCACTTTGTCCTGATTTAATTGATCATGCAAACTACTCTCTGATCAGGCCACAATTCAAACAATTCTTATTAAAACAGTTTGAGTGCAACTGGCCATCTAAAGGACATGTCACCTAAACCAGTATCTTTATTTCATGCATATGTGACCCACCTGAATAACTCACTCACCCTAAACTGTGATTCAGCTTACCACACTATTAGTGCTCTAAAATCAGCTATTCATTATTTAATCCAGTCTCTCATCTTACTGGTCTCTATTAGCTTTCCTTACCTAGCTACTACATTAATTTCTCCATCACTTCTTTTACTCCTTATTTAACTCTATTCACGCTCTTCTATTCCACGTATGTAACTGTACATATACTGGCTTTGTTAGATCTTAAATATATATATATATATATATTTATTGCTTGTCAGATTTTCTGTGGTTACACATAAGTGTAATCCACTGTTATTTGTATACTGCACTTTGTTTTGTTACGTTACAATGTAATCTGATGCGAGCCTGTAATTGATCAATGTTTGATTAGTGTTCTACCCTGGTAAGAAAGTTTAAATCAATCAATCAAGGAGGGAGAGACTTTTTGCTTGTGGTAGCGAGTTTGCTTGTACCATAGGGAACACTGTTGCTGGTAAGGCTTTTCCTACTGTGTAAAGAAGAAGAAGAAGCTATTTTTCTTTTCTGTTTCAGTGCTGATTTGCCTATCAGTTGTGTGTGCTGAGCAAAACATCAGCTGGTAAAGGAAGTGAACACTGCACTGAGGAAAAAGTGCTCCATCTGTTTGAATGCAGTTGCAGTCTTGTAAATTGCATAATTGGAACCAGTGCTCATAAGTAGGTGGCATACTTACTGTGAATGTTGTATGATCCATGATTGGTGGGGAAGCATTTGCAAATACTCTATGCATGGAGTACTATGCCTATACAAGTAGGAAATACTGCATACAATGGTTTTACTCCATGGTGTCACTACTTTCATGAATCACTTATGGCTTTGGTTGTGTCTTTCGGCTTTTCCCGGTTAGGGGTCGCTACAGCGGAACTCCGGTCCGCTAATGATTGGCAGTTGATTTTTACATGCTGAGTTGCTAGCCCTAACGCACAACCTTCAACGAAGGTACACCCATTCACACACGTCTCCACGTAGAAGATGCTCTAGCTGAGAGTCGAACCAGTCAGCGTCTTACTGTGAGGCGACAACGCTACAGCAGCGCCACCACTGCGGTCTTGTAATTGTATTTCTTTCTAGTCCTATTCCATGACACACAATGTTTATGAATATCACTCATAAAAAATAAGAATATCCTTCAATGGTGCCTTGAGGCTGCCACAGTGATGGATCACGTAGGGGCAGAGAAGGGCAATTTTAAATCAAGTAGACCTGTTCTATTGAATGATAATTACTGTATCATAATAGGGAAAGGGTATGCCTTAGAGAGGCTTTACCAATAATTATTGAGTAAATAAAGTGATGAGATCCTTTGCTAGGATTCACAAACAGGGCCTTAATGAGAAGACATTAGATCATCACAGTCTTATTACCACAGGTAAATTTAGGTACAACAATATATAGGCAATATGGTGTATCATTATGGAGGACATATTGAGATGAATTTTGAGAAACTATCACTGTATAAAGAATATAGTGTGCATAGAATGGCTACATAAAATATGGAAACAAAAGACATTCATCCCATTCTGTAGAATATGTCCCACTGAAGGAATTTGTGTCACCCCATAACTTCTTCTCAGATACTCTTTTATTATTTATATCTGTATAAGATTTTAACTCATTTGGGCCAAATATTCTTTAGTTGAAACATAGCTCTGTTATCATATTAAGCTTCCATTATAAATAAATAGCAAATTATCTATTTATTTAACCTTATTGTCTGTTAACTGTGCTGGTAATCTGGTGAAAACCTGGATCACATTCATTAGAACTGTAGCAAGCTAATCTAGCTCCCTGTGCAGTTTCCTGAAATGATTGCACCTTTCCAATGTCTTTAAATTAAAGGGAAAAACTATTCTACTTTAAACTGTAGAAGTAGTCTGCAACCACAGACTAAGTGTTTCAAGTGTATCAGTCATGATAACAAATGCAGTACTGGTGTTTCTACCACAAATGATGGAACTACATTGTACTGCTGCACCATTACTGATTGCACCACCTGAAAGCTTCAGGAGCAAGAAAAGTGGCCTTGCCTTGTGATCCCCCCAAAAACTCTTTTATTCTGAAGGTGTAGCAAGCTGAGTACCACAAAAGCAATGCTTAATACAGTTAAACTAACTCACGCTAAGCTCTCAGTGTTTTAGTCATGACCACAAATCATACTTCTTAGCTGTTCCTTTCTTTGCAGGGTATCCCTGATTTTGTTTCATATTTTTTTTACCCTGTCCCTCATTTTTTGATTTTCTGGTAAATTATTGAGGATTACAGTCAATTAAAAATGCCAGTTATTAGAGTTTCATTATTTGCATTGTTGAGAAAATGCAGATTGATGTAAATCCTGTTACCTATGAACTTGTTTAAAATTAATTTGAGAAATGTTTGGAAATTGTCCCTGTACTGGACATTTTCCCCATTATTTTTGGCTTTGTCTAGAATGTTTGAACAAAGAGATTGAGAGGTATGTCACAAATGCAGTACATGTGTTTCATAAATAAATAAATAAATAAATATCAGTACTGCAGAACTGCACTACTTGCACACATTTGAGTGTTTCCCCTGACAGCTTGTACCTGGGGCAGCCACTCCCTTCATCACACCATAATTACAGTTCTGATTTTAGATATAACTATCAATTCAAAAATAATACAAAATCCATTGATGTTTTATAACATAAAATGCTTCACCATATTAGAAATGCAAAACAACAGATAATGTATCTTATATTACCATTCTAATTACTGAAGACTGCATAAAAATGTTGCTTCTGAGACAGGACAGAATAACATTTTCTATGTTGTTGACTAGTAATTACTGCATAAAAAATAATTTATCCCAGCAACATTCCTAACAGTAATATATGAATGTAGAAATATATACACATTTACAATGTTTCACATTTGTATATTTTGTATTATTTTTGTCTGTGCATTTACACTGCTTTGACCAAGGTCAGAGCTGAAAAGAGCCCTTGGACCAGCTTACTAAGTTGTAAAATGCATACATACATGCACAAGTCAATAACAAAATAGACAGTCAACAGTCAAGTGATAAAATAAGATAGTTCCATTCATATTTTTTGTCATATTGCATCAGATGCAGAATTTCTCTGCTTGTTAAAAAATACATTGTCATTAAAAATATGGGAACAATGGTACACAATTTAAACTATGACCACTTTAACTCTGCCAAAGTCATATAAGCATATAGTTTATCTTATCTAATTCTAAAGGACATATCTAACCACATTAGAGAAATTATTGTACCATTTTATATCAAACCTACCCAACTGATTAAAGAATACATTGATTCATGTTTTGTTTGTTTGTTTGTGTCTTTCGGCTTTTCCCGGTTAGGGGTCATCATAGCGGAACTCCGGTCTGCTAATGATTGGTAGTTAATTTTTACATGCCGAGTTACCAGCCCTGATGCACAACAAGACGCTCTAGCTGAGAATCGAACTGGACAGCATCTTACTGTGAGGCGTAGATTTCAAATAAACTACTTGAAACAACTTGAAAAAGTAGATCAGTTCCTTAATATTTTCCAAGTTAGGATTTTTTTTTCAGAAAAGCTTCAGGAACTGTCATTATATTTCATCTCTTATAAATTACTAGAGTTGACCTCTACTGGCATATAAAGCAATGTCTGATGCAAACTATTTAAAAGTCTGTGGCTGGAATTCAATAAAGCCTACATGGTGTGATTCTCCATGTAGCATAGTGTTACGGCCTCAACATTGAACATGGCCACCGAGTGATCCAGGAAACAGGTCAGAAGAGATTTGCATGAGTGTGTGGACACGGAAGGCCACATAATGCAAATCACCCCATAAAATAGACTGGGAAAGCCAATCAGGTACAAATGATTGATAAGCCCTGTTCAACAGACATTGGCCCATTCAACCCCCAGTGATATACCTATCAGGTGGAATGAAGCATAATGAGTCAATCACACAGGCTGCAACTGCAGCACACCACTATAAGGTATGCATACATGCTACAATCTGATTTTTCCACATACTCTACACCATTGGAGTACACACTTGGGAATTTTAACTGACAAAATGCTATGGGCTGCTGCTGCTCTGCTACATCTGTATGTGCTTGAGGCTGAGGTCAGTCAAGATGATGATGCTGATAATAGGCCTAGACTGAGAAGGAGAAGAGTGTTCTGGCCTAGGGTGACCTTCTAGGGGCTACATGAACTTGAGATTGTAGAGCGCTACAGGGTGGACAGGGACATACTACAAGAACTCACCGAGCTCTGGTGCCCTCTTCTCAGATCCAGAGCCGACAGAGGGAAACCCATCTCAGTGCAAACAAAGGTATGTGTACCCCTTAGAATATTAGTTATAGCTACATTTCAAAGACCAATTGGGGACATAGTGGGGCTCTCACAGGCATCTGCATCCAGGGTACTCCACCAGTTCCTGGATGCCATGTAAGCACATGCCAGTGAGCACATTTATTTACCCCTCACCCCTGAGGAGAGGGTCAACAATATTCATCTCTTCCACCATGTAGCACACCACTGTGAGGTGCTGGGTGCCATAGACTGCACTCTTGTGCATATTAAAGTACAACCTGGTGAAGAGGGTAGGGTCTACAGCAACTGCAAGGGATATCACTCCATCAACTGACAGGTTTTGTGCAATGTCCAGGACATTATCATGAATGTGTGTGTGTGTGTGTGTGTGTGTGTGTGTGTGTGTGTGTGTGTGTGTGTGTGTGTGTGCTGGCAGCTATCATGACTCCCACATCTGGCATGTCTCACAGCTGTACCAGACATTTGCCAGGGGCACATCTCATATGGCCATCTGCTGGGGGATGATGGCCATGCACTGGAACCATGGATGATGATACCCATCAGAAATGCACACACACCTATTGAAGAATGCCATAATGAGGCACATGCATAAACTAGGAACATCATAGAGCATGTGACTGGACTGCTCAAGTCATGGTTCCGCTGCCTCAATAAATCCGTTGGAGCCCTGCAGTACTCTCCAGCTACAAGTGCACACATGTTCACAGTATGTGTCATGTTACACAATATGATCCTGTGGAAACAGCTGCAGCAGGAACATCACAGGGAAGGGACACACAGGCTCCCACCAGTGCCAAGGTCCCCACAGCCACAGGGGGACTCAGACGAGGAATCCCCTGAGCCTACTCTGCTGGCAGATGTAGGCATGCCCAGTATGCCCTGGTCTTGGCAAAGAGGCAATGCATAGCACATGCACTGATAACCTAGGGTCCTAGGGACTGACACCTCACTCTGACTCACATACATAATAAAAAGGATGCCAGCCACACCACACAACCTGTACCTTACCATGTATTGGCTGTGTACTGCATGCATCAGATAGAGACAGCCCTGAAGCACTGTTGTCCCAACTGCTGCAAGCACAAGGTAGATCTCTGTTCTTTACAAGAAATGAATGGGGTAGTAGACTATGGTAGCATATGTATGGACCTGCCGCATGTATGCAAGGGAAGAGAGTGGCCTACTGGGATAGCTGCAGACAACTGACAGCTGTATGGGACAACAGGAACTCTCTGTCCAATACTGGCCGACCCATAATATGCATTAGCCCCCAAGCCAGCAAAACCCACTGCACTATGCAAGGGAATGACATGGGATCACAGGACAGATGCTTGACTGTCAATGCTACAATCCCCTACCCCCAACATGCCCATGTACCCATACAACTGCAGTGACAGTATGTTTACAAGGTAATAGCAGCAGACCACACAATCCCTGGGCTGTCCCAATCAGCCTGGTGACATGTACCATTTCCTCAATATGCAGTGGTCAATGTGCTATGTTTGCCTGTGGTTGATAGTGTCAGGAAGTAAACTGCATTGTCTGGTGCCTATCATGGCTTACTGGGTAAAGTGCATTATCATGGTTGATGGGGTACATGGTTCGAGACTGGTGGCACCTACTGTTTTGCATGTGAGCTACCCCTATGGTAGGAATTCTACAGACTGTCCATATGTCAGTATTTGTTACTGCAAGAAAGCTGGACAAAGACAGATACAATGGAGGAACAGGGTGCAGCAGATATGGACAGTACACAGCCCTGAGTAACCTAGATGGTGGCTAGTAGAACAGCATGTTGTAACAAGTCAGTGTAGCACCAGGATATAAATGCTGTCACACAACTGTGTCAGTGCTTACAAGTCAATGGCCACCATCCATACCTCACAAGTGTACAGAGTTTAGCAGAATATCCACATTTATGGCTCTTATATCTGTTCTGTTTGTCATAACATCACAGTTTTCTGACAAACTATTGGAAAATCAATAAAAGTTGTTGTGAGAAACTAATGACAGACAGTTAAGATGCAGACTTCATACCTATTGGAAATGCATGCTTATGCAAAACCATTCTACCAATTGTCTAGGTTTGTAAGAGTAATATTAAAATCTTGTCCCCATGTTTGGGCATATGCCCCACTGTTATATATGGCCCTGTCCACATTAATGGCTGTAAGAGTTTGAGAGGTATGGGTAACTTATAGCCTTATAATAACAGTACAACACAAACTGTCTGAGGAACAGAACAGACATATGGGGCACAATGCTGGACAACCTGCAAAAGAGCTACAGTCAGAAGTGTGAAGTCCATAACCCTGGCCACAGCATACCTACAACTACACAGAGCAGCAAGTGTGGACAAAGCCAGGAACTGGAGCAAGGCAGGACAAAGGCCCACATGTGAAGGGAAGGAGGAACTACTGGCCAGACAACTGTAGAAAGTGCAGAATAGAACAGTTGGTGTAGTAGCATGGGTTCCCTGCAGTGTATGGAGTCGGTAATCCAAATGTCTGTCAGGAGATCCTCACATCAGTCTATAATGATCTGCCACGGATGTACCAAGAAATCACAGTGTTGTGTAAAATATATCAGACATATTATGCAAAACTCTGCACAGTCCAATACATTCAGTACAGACCCTAGATATGGGTCAGATATTATGGACAGCACACAGCTAGGGAATCCCTCAGGCATTATATCAGGGAGGTGCTGGACTGTTTCATCAGGTTCAGCAGACAATTGGCTGTAGCACAACAGATCCTTGACTGGAGTACAGGTAGGTCTGGCCTGGAGTCCCATTGTAATTAATGATGGTCATACTAGACATGTTCTTACACTTGGCTAATATCAGCCCATGCCTAAACCCACATCTGACTATAGAACTGCAATGTCTATATATCTCTGTGCATACAGACATCTATGTATACCTTAACAGTCTCTCCCTATCCCCATCAGACATGATTACCCTTATATATCTGTATGTGGCACATATAAGATATATCTGGATCTGTTGAGTTTAAAATAGACACACACGCATGCACACACACTTACACACACACACACACACACACACACACACACACACACACACACACACACACACACACACACACACACACACACACAGATATATATATATATATATATATATAGAGAGAGAGAGAGAGAGAGGGGCAGACAGAGGGTGAGAGAGAGAGAGAGAGAGATAGAGAGAGACCCAGAAAGGTATAGTGTGATGTAGTGTTGCAGCCTTTCATACACCAATTGTAAACAGTGGTGCCTGCAAATAGTATGGTGAGCTCTAGTGTATAATAGTAGGTAGATAGGGGTTCTAATTTCACTGTGTGTATGTGTGTGTGTGTGTGTGTGTGTGTGTGTGTGTGTGTGTGTGTGTGTGTGTGTGTGTGTGTGTGTGTGTGTGTGTGTCTCTGTGTATATATTCCACATACAGCAGAATAGGTCTATGTCTGTGCAATGGTCACTCATTTTATGGCTCTGTAACTGGTGTCCTCCACAACAATGGCCTCCCTGTCAGCAGCTGCTAATGTTATCCACCCAAAAAGCAGTGGCTGACACAATCCAGATGCATAAGCTTCATGGAACATGTGATAACTACATAGCATTATAGTGTATATAGCTAGATAGGTAGTGGTCCTAATCCCAGCAATGGCAACTCAGTGAGTGTGTAAGTATATCGCCTTGCATCTGTGTGTATTTCTTGCTTATGTGTGTGCAATGCCAATACATTTTAAAGCTTGTGCCTACCTTTGAGCCCCCTACTGGCCTACTTTACAGGATCTACTGATGTCATACACCTTAGAGACACAGTTAATCACTCTGCAGACACATAATCTTTGATGTACATGTGATACATGTGTAGTACTATAGTGTATACAGCTAGTTAGGTAGTGGTTCTAATCCCAACAATGGCAGCTCAGTGCGAGTGTGTAAGTTTATCCCTCTGCATCTGTTTGTATGTCTTGTCCATGTGTGTGCAATGCCAATATGTTTTAAGGCCTGTTCCACTCTGTCAACCCCCATTGGATTACTTTACAGGAACTGCTGGTATCATCCACCTTAGATGCACATTTAGACACTCTCTAGGTACATAAGCTCTGTGGCACATGCGACAAGCATGTAACACTATGGTATATACAGTGTAGGGGATCTAATCTCAAAACTAGCAACTCTGTCAGTGTATGTGTGTGTGTGTGTGTGTGTGTGTGTGTGTGTGTGTGTGTGTGTGTGTGTGTGTGTGTGTGTGTGTGTGTGTGCATATCCCCTTGCAGCAGTGTGGCTGTCTCCCCTGTGTTTATGTCCAATATTTATACCATTTAAAGGGCCTATGCAAATCTATTAACCCCCCCCGCCCCAAGTGGTAAACTATACAGAACATGCAGATGTCCTCCACCTGAATAGTAGTGTCCAACACTACAAAAACATATATGCTCTGTGGTGCATGCGATATATATGTAGCTCTATAGTATGAACAACTAGACAGGTAGGAGTTTCACTCTCAACAAGGATTGTTCATGAGTGAGTGTGTGTGTGTGTGTGTGTGTGTGTGTGTGTGTGTGTGTGTGTGTGTGTGTGTGTGTGTGTGTGTGTGTGTGTGTGTGTGTGTGTTTATATGTATATCCCCTTGCAGCAGTGAGACTGTGTTAGGGGCAACTCCTGTTCCACTGTGCAGGTTGCAGTCCATGTTTGTCCAAGTGTGTCCTGTGAAAACAACTAAAACAATACTTAGGTCCCAAGAGTGTAGGACAACAAACATTTCCTACATGTGTGTAATAGTTGCAGAAAATAGTCATTTTACATCAGAAACACCTTAATGTTCTGAGACATAGCATAATCTAGGGAATTGATACAAAAATAAGATGCCATATTGGCAGACCAAGAGAAGTCCTGTCCTTTGCACTTGCGATGGGTATGGTTTGTCCTGCCAGCTCTCACAATACTACAGAAAGTGTCCCACATTGGACATTTATTAAGGTGGCATCCCTACTCTGTGTTGCCTATGTGTGTGCAATATGTATATGCGTCAAGGCCCTGTGAGTAGACACTGACACAGCCCACATTTCTAGATACTGACTAAAGCTGTGGCAACTGTAAGTTGTGTGCTGTCTGTCATTGACCCACCGAATGATGTTAACACACTGCAACAGGGTCTTACATTGGCTTCAGAGTGGTGCCAAGGTCCTAGCCTCAAGCTAAATGCAGAAAACAGTACCATCATACCATACAGCAATGACATGGCCCCACTGTTTGCCACATCATTGGCAACCCCATAAACACACAACCTGTGTTGAGAGACCTGGGCAATCATTTTGATAACAATGTCACATTCGACCATCATGTAGTGGCACTGGCAGAAACGCCTTGTATGTGGTTAAACTCATAGGTAAAGGGAGTGCATCCAGAAAAAAATGTGTATATTACCTCTGTATAATCCACAGTCAGTAGAACAATTATTTAGTACAATGGCCCATCTAATATGTACCTATCCAGTCATCTGCACCAACTGGAAAAGCCATAGTAATACCTACAAAGGTAATCAATGGACTCCAACACCTGTCTCGTGCAGATAGCCTCTAAGAAGTGCCCCACTTGGTATCACACAGGTTAGCCACAGGTGGGCTATGGCATGCCTACAAGGCAATGTTGGACCCTGCCCTTCAACAGCTGCTCAATATATGTGAGTCTAGTTACTCGCACATTACCAGCACAACAGGCCTCAATCTGATATGCAACATCAACAAAACCTGCTGGAGACACAGGTTTGTCTCCCAGAGGCTGCCCTGTCTCAGGAATGCACTGCCCATACATGTCAAACAGAGTACCATGCAGACCCTCAATAAGTGTAACCATGATGAGTGGATGGGATACTACAAATCTGTCCCAGGGGTCCAACCTTTGTCCCTCAATGACAGGGGCAACAGCTGCTGATTGATGATTCTATTGGTGATAGATTAATGGCTAGGATTGTAAGGGCCTCAGGGCCAATAGCCTAGTAACTTCCCATGATCCAATGATCCTATGATACTGGTATCCTACAAAGCAAACCCCGAGCCCACATTGGTGACATCCTCTACAGATAATTATCTCCCCTTCTTCACATATGTCTGCAGCATCAAGGGAAGCACTCAGATCTGCTCAGTAGTGCTGGTCAGGGACACCAGCTATACAAGTGCTGTAGGTATAGCAAACTTGCTGGTTGTCAAATTCACTGTAGACTTCACCCCCTGTCCCCCCAATCAGTACATCAGGACATCCTCAGTACCTGCCCCCTTCCCCTTATATGTAGGGAACAGGTCACCACTGCCACCTCAAAGTCATGGTATACAGCCACCATGGGAGCCTATCACATCACAGGGTGCATCCTACATGACCTCAAGCATGACCTTGCAGCACCATAAGGCACTGTATTCCACCAAGGCCTGACTACTGCCTTTGTCCCAGCCAAGTGGAGGACACCCACAGTCACCACTTCACACTAAGGTGGGGCACCCACCAATCCGACACATTATAGACCCATCAGCCTAACTAGGCTGCTCTGCAAGACCATACCACAGTTTATTATGTACTTCATTAACAGGGACATTAGTGATCTCCACACACTCCATCATGCACAATTAGGCTTTGTCAATGTAGGGATCATGTCTGTTACAGTTGGTTGACCTCTTTGATACAGTCATCAATGCCATGGACAGGGGTGGCAGTGCACACTGCCTACCTTGATATAGCCAAAGACTTTGACAGTATTCCCCACTTGGCCATAATAGATATATGCTCCCACCTAGGCATCAGTCCATATGTCACCAGATGGGAAGCACACTGGTGCACTGACAGGACCCACTTAGTCCACATAGGAGAATACCCCAAGATGTAGACCTATAACTAGCAGCATAACCTGGTGTTCTGTGTTTGGGCCTCTGTTATGTGTGATGTACTCTTCTGAGGTGCAGGGCACAGCCACTGGGCTATGGCTGACATGTTTGCAGATGACTACATGCTGGGTGCTGTCACCGGATTCCCTTGTGATGTGGACATCTGCCCAGTGGGTCTCACGCAGACACATGACTTGTCATCTCCTTTGGGGAGAATGATGTCCCCACATATTATCATAATGCTAACAACATTCTAAGCATGCAATCAGTCAAGAGGGTTATGTGCACATAGGTTGATGGCAACATGACATTTGCCCACCATGTGGTTTCCGTTGTAAGTAAAACCTTCTGATGGCTGACCCGTCACTCAGGGACATGGAAGTCACAACATCCCTGTAGTCCCCCCTAATAAGGACCATTATTGAGTATAATGCCCCTGTGATAATTTACCTGGCAAAGCACATACACAGCTGTGAAGACCACAGAGGTTCCACAGCAGGGAATACCAGGGCCTCACACATCTACTATACACAGAGTAGCCCATCCCTCTATCCAGTTTCATACAGACTCCTCAGAAGTTACTTTTGTCTGGCATACAAGGTGATCATGAACTCCAATTGATGGGACTGATGCACAACTGCAAGTCAGGCTCTACAGTATTAACCTGCACACACACCCTCAACCTGGTGTCACATCAACAGAACTTGTTGGAGGGTCAGATGTGTGTCCCACACACTCCTCCAGCTGTGGAATGGGCACACTGTCCACATCTGCCAGAGTAGCTATTTACACCTTTTCAAGTGAGACATGGATAACTGGATGGTTAACAGGATGTACATACTTAGGATACTATCTGTGTCCCTGTTGGACTTGGGCATTGGGCGCTGATTTGCATGCACATGGGCTAAACTCTGGGCTAGGCTTGTGAGGGCCTCAGAACCAATAGCCTAGTGACCTTGTATGATCCTAGGTATACCAGTTATTACCCTGTGTGCTGTGATGGTCTGTGTTGTTATTTGTCCACTCTCATCACTGCCATCTACTGTGGTGTGTCACCTATGGGCAACATATCAGTACCATGTCATACAGCTACCGTCTGACAAATAAGTGAGTGGTACCACAGGTGTATGGGGACAGTCCAGCAACATCTGTCTGACAAAATTAAAGACAGCACTGCAAACGTGTTGTAGGGTATCCCCCTTGCGGGTGTCCAACATCCTCAGTACACAGATGTTTCCAGAATGTGTACATGTGCCTGATATATGTGGACCCTCTGCCAGACGAATGCGGATGTCTGGAAAACAGTTGGACAATATGTAATGGTTGTTTTCAGACTGGAGGGAATTTGTGTGTCACAGGCCAGACACCTCAGAAAACAGTTATGGTACTTTAATATCTGGTACTGTATTAATTCTCTCACATTGCATGCTTAATACGTATACTCATTTGCTGAGGTGGAGCCTATGTCCCCCCCTACTACTGGGTATAACCTGTTGTTCTGCTGTGGGGGGTTGACAGGTATGCTAGCCGTAACTCTCAGGTGATGATGTACAGGTGTTGAGTACACAGTGACCTAGCCATAGTATGTCAGAAACAGTCAGGGACACCTGGACAATGTTTGAACTATGCTTGTGTCGCATTCACAGAGTGAGAGGAGCAGACTGACAGTACATCATGTGTTATGGCAGCTGTATCCACCACTATTGACTGTCACTATTGTCTAATACACAATCCAGTCACATTCTTACATGAGCTGACCATTGCTGGGGTGACTCAGAGGCCAGAGCTGTGATCTATGTCACAGCACACAGAGCCAAACCGGAAGCCTGTAGCTGCTGGACAGCTAACAGTGACATGAAATTTCAAGATATTGACCACAGAGCTCTATTGTAGTAATCCATATTTCCCATGCCTGCATCCCCCAACTGTGTCCAATGACATGGGGAATATTATTGCATACATGGTATAGTGCTGTACTCCTTTATGTGCTGAAATCCTGTGATAGACTGCTAGGATACAAGGGTTTACAAAAACCTGGGCAGTAAAGGCAGAGTAGATAAAGAAGCTAGTGGTGATGGAAATGAAGTGCCTGAGAAGGGTAGTAGGACTCACTCTGTGGGACAGACAAATAAATGAGGACATAAGAGCAGAAGCCAAAGTAGCTCCATTTCCAGGAAAGATCAAAGAGAACAGATTATGGTGGTTTAGGCACATGCAGAAAAGCAGAAGACAGTCTGGTGAGGAAGATTTGGGACAGACAGAAAGAAGGTAAGAGGAAGCAAGGACATCTAGCAAAGAGGTGGATGGAGTGTGTGAAAGATCTGCGACAGTCAGGCATGAGTGTTGAAGAAGGCAGGAGTGTGGCACTGAATCGAGAGAGTTGGTGACAGTTAACATGATAGCCCGACCTCATGTAGAAAAATGGGAAAAGGGGGGGCTGATGATGATGATGATGATGATGACTGCTAGGATAGTGCAGTCTGTCATCCTAGAGAAAGTCACAGACCTGTGTACTCAAGGCAGCATCTTGCCTTTTGTAGGTGATGCTCATGAACAGCTGATTGCCTGTGCACCAATTTGTGGCTTAGATGTGCTAATTGCATTCAGAACAACTGGGTTAATTTTCATTAGCCAAAGTCATGGCAACACAGTACTGTATCTGAGGCCTTCATGTAGGCCTTGACCCATTTCCTGGCCTGTGAGAAGGACATTATCAAGGTTTGGGGACTACAGCATCACAGAGTGTAGGCTGAAATACTGCCAACTGCTTGGATTTATGTGGTATGACCAATGTTTTTCATGATATGTTTGGCCATTGTGAACAGACTTTCTGATTATGTGGCAGTTTACTGTTTAACAATGTGGGTTGAGGGTTAGTAAGGAGATAGACAGATGTGAGTGCCATACATTATTTGCATCAGAATACGTATGCTGCTGCAGTAGCTGCTGGTCTATCAGCTGTGTATGTTTGTAGGAGAAGACTTTGACAAATGTCCCTGTCACTTGACCATCCCCCCACCCCTTTATGTATGGATTCCCTCTTCTAGGTGTTTGGGAGGTATGGTAGGTCTGTAGCAGGTAGCTGAATATACTGATGCATATGTTGTAGGCTGCAACTGCTGCATTCTGACCAGAAGCTGTGCTGGGGATTGTGAACACATTGTGGGACAGCAAGTTGCATATGCGAGTGAGGGAGCAGTGTCAGCTCTGTTGTCACAGCATAGCCAGGGTGAGGGTATCCATAATAGTCCAGGTGAGGCATGTGTCTCTGGTACATATGTTAAGTAATAGGGCCATCCAGACAGTGGTTGAAGATGACATTTAGGACACTTATACATATTTGTGAAGTGTGTCCTAACCGACAGGCCTTTGAGGTGATAATATGGGTGGCAGTGACTGCAGTAGCAGAAAAAAGTTCTGCTTAAACTTGCATGGCTTAGTCATATAATTGTTCCGGCAACCATGTACTTGACATGCAACACACTGGAATGGAAGCCAGGACTGTGGGTGGAAAAATGTTAAGCATGCTAGGAATGTAACAGATTGGGCTATGGAGTCAATACTATAGCAGGTGTATTTGCAAGACATATGTGCATGCATACAGTCTGTTACACAGGACTGGCATGAACATGTGTGATCAGATGTGTATGATGTGTGACAGTGAACTGTCTGTCATGATTTCATAATCTCAGTGTGTACTGACTTGGCAGTACATCAGCACATAACATAGGTTGTGTGACAAGTGTGCTAAATATAGGTGGCACAATTGTGAACATTCCGCAACAGTTTGCAGTTGTCATCTCTGCCTGATATCCTAGGCTTCATGTACATCCATCAGCATTTATTTGTCTGTGTACTGGCTTGGTGTCTGTATCACAGTCCCAAGTACATTGTCATTTTTCCCATTATATGTACAAGCAGTGTGTCACCGGCAATAAGGATATGTTTATGGAAACACCTGCTATTTCTCAGAGCTGAGTAGCCTAGTGGGCTAATGCACTGTGCTGTAGTTAAGATGCTCATGGGTTTGAAAATTGACAGAGCTGTACAGTTTTCTGCTGTGCATCACTGATAATCAGGATAAGTTTATGGGAACACCTGCTAGTCTTCGAGGCTGAAAGAGTTAATGTACTGTGCTGTACTTAACAGAGTTCTGGATTTGAAACTTGGCACAACTTAAATATTTTTGTGATGTGCATCACTGATAAAGAGGATAAGTTTATGGAAACAACTGTTAGTCCACAAAGATGAGTGGCCTCGTGGGCTAATATCATAGTTGGCAGGGTCCAGGGTTCGAGAATTGCCAGCATGACAGTTTTGCTGATGTGTGGAACAGTGTCAGAAAGACAGAAGGTAATTAAAGCAGCTTTAAGTGGGTATGCATGGTTTTGCACGACGCGTCACAATGCCAATTGGCACTTAGCTCCACTTAAACCCACGCTATTTCAAAAAAAAAAAAGAAAAGAAAAAAGGGGTGATAGGAAAGTGGTAAAATGGGGGCAACAGGGGGAAAAACAATATGAAAGGCAGGAAGGGATGTTCAGGACAGGTGTAGGAAAGGACCATAGTTCTCCATTTCTTGTACAGCAACATCTGCGCATGTTGTGGACAATTTGGAATTTGGAGCCTCACATCCCAGAGGGAGGGGTGTGGGTGACATAACTTTGTTGATTAATTGCTGTGATGATCGATTGATGGCAGAGTAGATGTGAGTGAAATAGAGAGCTATGTATGACAATATTTTTTTTGCGGGACAGATGCCCATTTTTTTTTAAGGAGAGAGTGGTATGCTGGGGAAGGGAAAAAGGTACATGTGGGGAGGTAAGTTGGGTAGGAGAGGTAGCATTTGCAAACAGACAAGACAGACAAGATAGCAGACAGGGGAGTTGTCTGACACATGAGGAGGTAAATCCCTTGGACAGGGAGGGTGTTGTGGAATAGGAGGACCAAGTGCCCCCAGATGGCAGCAGTGGGACTGAACTCCCCACCCATGGGCAGTCACCACTGCTCCTTCATGGCCCCAAAAGTGGCTGTGCTGGGGGCTGGGAGCTAGGGCCAGCCTGCCTCTCCAGATGCACCAGTCGGCCCTTGATCTGGAGCAGTTAATTGTCCATATCACAGTGGAGAATCCTGCACACCATCCCTTGGAGCTGTTGCTGGGTGATCACTCCCTCTCTGCGCCCATGCCTAGTGGGGGACGGGCCCCATCTCCTGAGACAGTTTCACCCATGGGTGGTGCAGGACCAGCAGAAGGGGCAGCTCCAGGCTGTGTGCCATGGCCAGATGAGATGGGGTAGGTGGGTCTGCAGTTACCAACCTAACCACTCATGCTATGGTGTTGAGGTTTTTCAAAGTATATAGGTAGTCATGCACAGAACATTTAAATGTTAGTTATAACAACATGCATGGGTGTTCCAATTAACCCAGAACAATAAAATTTCATAGCATATAAAGAACACAACAATAAAAGGGAAAACAGTTAGCACTGTAACAGCATGTCAGTAACAGCTACAGCAAAAGGTCAACAACAGTGGTATTTCTACAAGGTATGTTAGTATGCAACCATTGTAATATGTAACAATAATAAAACACAAGGCCGAACATAAGTTTTTGAGAACAACATATGTGAAATGGAAACCATACCCGCAGTATAACAATAATAATATTTGTGATGCAGATAAGGGGTGGGGGGAGATAGAGGCATTCCATTAACAACAGTATAGGCTTAGATTGATTGCAACAGTACTGTTCTATACTCTACGGTCTGCCCTCACCTTTCTGCCTACAAATGCCCTATATCTTCTATAGCACATACATACCTCTCAAGCTATCTGCATGGGACAGTATGGGCCAAGCTGCAACACCTATAGGGGCAGAACTACAGGGGACTATTACATGTCAGGGGAACATATATGACTACCGAGGTGTACTGTACACTGGCGTTGTGTGAGTGTGCCACTGACATACTTTGACTGGATGTTAAATCTGTGTCCAAGGGTTTTGGCAACTGTGAGCACTATCTGTGACAGTGTGACACTTGAGAGACATGTATTGTGCATAGTACAGAGAGTTTACACATATCCGTCCATCCTTGGCAGGCATGGGGTTAGATTATCAGCAGACATTCACAGACGCACCAGGCATATAAGCACAACAACAATAAACAGTTTTATTTGTCTTATTAACTTGGAATAGCAGTGGACTTGTGGATATATTTACTTTAATGAAGTCTTATCACCTTGCTCAGTAGTGCTGTTTACACACTAGTACATCTGGACACATGAATTAGTATACCATTGGAACAACTACTACAGACAATTTTTTTACCTGTAATTTCTGTGGGGAGAACATCTGTTAACAGTACATAACTGTTTCTATACATATTCAGTAGTACTTGTCTGTTTCTATAAATATATTGTAGTACTTTTCCCTGGATTCGAACCCCGGTCCATGTGTGGAAAAATGAACAACATACATATTTCGCAAACTGAGCTACTGAGCCACTGCTGGGTGTTGATTGACTGATATGTACTTAGAGCTCACCTGGTAACAATTTTGTTATAAAAAATTATAACAAAATTTTAAATGGATCAATAATTATATATTAATTTTTTAGATAATAAAAGCTTTTTTAGAACAAATGGTTTTACATTAAATGTGGATCAGATTTTGATTGGTTAATTCATTCAATTTTGCTTTATAAGCAAGTATAAATGGCTTATGGTACAATACAGTCCACATCTGAAGAAATGCCTTTGTAAATGAAAACGTATTGTTGAGTGTTAATGTTTTTTGTGGATTAAAGCTGAGTTATGTGTATTAAGCTATTCGGTGTGGTTTCCCTCAGTTGTGCTGTTCCTGGCTTTATTGTTTCGCTGGATAAGCTGCTTCTCTTTTTTTGTGTTAAATGTAGGTAGTCACAAAAATCTGCAGTGACTTGAACACACATGCATGATATACATGCATTAGCCACCAACTGTAAGACGACAACCCTCCGTCTATGCAATGATTTATAATGCAGCGAGTGAAGCACGACTCGAACTAGGAAAAAGTATTTTAATAACAAAGTTCTCCACAAATATGAAAGTGCTTAACCTTTTAACATTTTGGATTTATTATTTGTGGAGAACTTTGTTATTAAAATACTTTTTCCTGGTTCGAGTCGTGCTTCACTCGCTGCATTATACATCATTGCATAGACGGTGGGTTGCCGTCTTACAGTTGGTGGTTAAGGTGTTGTTTTTTCCCTATTTTTTGATATGCATGCATGACAAAGATAGTAGGTGAACTGTGTACTTGGAATGCAGGAGTACACATTTAATGCCTAGTGGATGGAATATGTGTGATGTGTATAGACCATATTGGGGTGCTGGGTTGGCTACCTGCTATATACAGTTGCAGATGTTATATTTGCAGTCTACAGCTATTACAGTTTCATACTTGCCTGAATCAGCATAACTACATTCTGTTATGCATACAGCTGAAATGCAAAGTTAACACAAGACAGTCCTGAGGGAAACACACTATAGTACCTTACACATTACTGTTCAAGGTTCAGATCTTATAGTGCAGAACAAATATCATAATGCAGTATATCTTGTAGTACAGCTACACTTAAGCAAAACAGTTCTTTATCAGCCAACCGTCAGTCACTTCATGGAATTATACCCATTATTACTTCACAGCACCTGTAATACTGAATTTGTTGACCAACAGCCCAATGTACACACAAAATTAGGCACAACAAACCTTTATTGAGGGTGACATGAAACAGTTAACAGTCTTTTTATTGTTGAACACTTTACATAATGCAGCCATTGAAAGACAGCTGTTATTCCACAATGTATTTATTTACAATTCTGACTGCAGGTGTACTTTATTTCCTGAAAATTATGAATGCAGATGATTTATTCCCTTCACATTATGAATCCAGTTGTACTTTACTACCTAAACATCATTATTAATACAGTATACACTTATTATTCCATAACATTATTAATGCAGTAGTACATTGCTTTCTTCAACAGTATCAGGTTTTATGCTTTCATGTATATTGAACTGTACCTGGCATTACTCACTTATGTCAGTCCAGGTCTATGAACACATTTGTTGCAATACACTCAAAACAGAATATACCTACTGTCAGTTACTACTGCACTGTTTCTTAACTAGATTACTAAATATTGCAGGAAATATCTGTACTCACCACATTCTTGGTGCAACCTGGCCAAGCACATTGCATGTGCCTCCAGGTTGCGAGTTCTCTCCTTTGTAGCTGTGGGGAGAGAAACACACCATTATGCGTACCTGTCCATCTGATATTCATACTAGACCTTGGTTAATCAATGCTTCCTATACTTACAAACTTGTGGGGCATTGTCATCCCGAACATTTTGGATCCACTGGGCCAAGAGCTTTCCCTTCCTATGCTTAAGGTCATTGTAGTTGTGATGTACCTGCTCAGCAGTGTGGGGGATGTCAGTTGTAGTGGTGGGGACATGTGCCAGCCAGTCCCCAGCCTCAGAATTGTATTTGAACCCCTATTATTAGTCCTGCAGCAGCTGGATGTCATAGTCTTTTATGAGGAGCCCAACCATGACCCTGGACTCCAACATGTCCCACTGCTGCGCCCGGAAGCTCGCACCTTCTCCAACTCCTGCCATAGCTCCTGCACGGATCAAACTCCAACAGGTTCTGGCTGTATTCCCACCTATTCATCTTAAATAAGGCTGTTTTCTCACCCTTTGCAACCATTGGACCATTTTTGAAAATGCTAAGCGAAGCTTAGCACCACCCAAACCCACCTAGCTCAGCTGAGCAGTGCTTAAACTGGCAAATGCTTATCAATGCCCAAACCAGCTAAGCGGAGATGCACATTGCTAAATGGGTCCTGTTTAAGCATTGCTTGGCTTGGCTTATCAGGGCTTAACAGAGCTTCACTACAGGCAAACCAGATTTAAAAAAAATTGAAAGTAATTGTTCATGAATGATACTTTATTATTATGTGTGTCCATTTTACTTTTATATCTTTTAAACTTATGCATTTAATTATGCTATTCTGGAGTGTGGTTTTAATGCATTGGACTATTGTGTGTAACTGGGGCTTGTATCCTTGAGTCGCCACTGAAAACGGGCTTCTGGTCCAGTTGGACTAACCTTGTTAACAAATGTCAATGTATACATAATAAAAAAAATTTTTTATAACAATTTTCTATCACATGTAAAAACTGAATGGCCTGTATTCGAACCGTGCACCTACTGCTTGCAAGCCCAAGACTCTATTCAGCTACCAAGGATATGGTGATCATAGCTATACATTTTTATATAGCTGCCAGTTACATTTAAACAATGCTGAGCACAGTGCAGCATCATGAAAACCCACTTGGCTATGCTTAAACTCGACCTTTACTAAGTAATTAAATGCATCCAGTTTCTGTTTTTAGATATCTGGCACGTGTCTATTGCTAAGCACCGCACAAAGACACAAAAAAATATGTAAACAGGTTTAACTTTATTATTTAAGTGCCATACAGCGCTTTAACAGTGCAGGGTGTGTGTTACTCATCTCCAGATACTGTAACACACCCCCTAGACTGATTCTGTAACTGTGTTACACAGAACTCTCTTAGTAATGCGCCTTCATTAATATGCAAGGTGCGCTGTTGAGGGGAAGCTGTAGACATGACCATAGTACACTCCATGTAGGACTTACACTATTCCTACATGGAGTTTATTAAATCTGGGCATGTGCTTTGAATGCACTGATGTCAGAGTTATCAGTAGACAAGGGAATCCAATATTAAAAGCAAATAGTAATACTACAAATAGCATTACAAATATCTGACATGACACCTTCCAAGATTATGGAAGAAGCTTTCATTCCTTGTCTGGAGAAGTCAGTCATTAACTTCTTTCACAGAGAGAGAGAGAGAGAGAGAGATGTCAGTCAAGCATATCCTCTGTCCATGGTGCTGTTCTGTCAGGTGTATTTGTTTTGGTTGTACCCCTGATGATTGTATTTGTCTTGGTGTGTGTGTGTGTGTGTGTGTGTGTGTGTGTGTGTGTGTAGAACTACATGTGAAATGACCACTAGAATATATCTGGTTATACACACACACAGATATATATATATATATATATATATATATATATATATATATATATATATATATATATATGTGGGTCTATGTTTCTTCATTGAAATTTCACAATCTCGAACAACAAACATCGAGACCCATTAAAATAAAAATGCACTACATCGAAAGTGCATTTTTACAAAAGCCGGTTCTCCAAACTGGAAAAAAAAAACAAACAAAAAAACTACTTTGAACAGTATTTTAAAGGGAGTGCAAGCCTCCCTGCACCTCCCATGTAGGGGGCACACCCCCCTGCTTAAATGTACTAACTCTGAGATCATACTACAGTGGGGAAAAGGATATATTTCCTTATCCCCACGGTATTGTGCTGTGGAAAACCAGCTTTAGCGAAAGTGCACTTTCGATTTAGTGCACTTTTGCTTAAATGGGTTCGATCTTCTGGTTGTCGAGAAAGTGTGTTTTCAACAATCAGAAGTAGACCCATACACACACACACACACATATATATATATATATATATCAAGTGAAGTACGAATCATAACAATGCATTAGCAAGCCACTCTCTTAGTTGTGTTGCATATAAAACTTATTGCATTTTATATTATAAAGAAGGTATGATTTGGTCCTTGATGGAGAAATTTAGAAAACTTTGCAGTGTGTTGAGATTACTAATAAGTTTTAACAGAAGTATATAAAATTCATGGTATTAATGAAGCTATCAATTTTATGTGCAAATTAAAGACTAAAAGACTTGGGGTATAATTTTATTGTAGTGTTTATTTTATCATATGCTGCAATGCATATTTTTCCATGTGTGTCTTCATTTATAGTTGTTCTAATATGTCTATAATAATGTTATATCATGTGATGGCATGCATGGTTTATAAAAGGGTGAGTTTTCTAGGTTTCTTAAGTCTTATTTTATATTGTTTCGAAATAAAACCCTTTACATTTATTTCATTAAGTTTTTAATAAAATCTGGTATCCTGGAAGAAGGAAGCAGTAGTTTGGGTTTATTATGCTTTTTTTTGGTATACTTGTTTCTCATGGTGTCTTTTACCCATGATTAGTTTTTGTTTTTAGTGTGTGAGTTAGTACATATGCATTAAATGCTGCTTTGCTTCATGTTATTACTCTTGGTAGATTTGCAATTTACTTATTTAAAACTGTCCTGGTCATTCTTCCTGAGGTATTCCTGAATAACTGCCCATGCATCTGTAACCGGGGGCAGTTGATGTGCTTTTGTACCACTCCTTGCCTGGCATCCACACAGTTCTCCTAATGCCCCACTACATTTCCACCTACATTATTAGAACAATCATTCTTTTTGCCCTTAGCATGAGGAAGTATCACATAGAAGCCATGCTGTGTATTATCAAACTGGATATTGAAATCTCATACTATAGTTAACTTTTCCCATGTGACTGACACAGACTGATAATAACAGAATACCATTTACCATTATGTTATTTAAAGATCATCTTAAAATATAACAAATGACATAAACGATGCAGTAATTCTTATTAACACTGATTTTACACAAACAAAAGTAGTTCTTCAAAGTCCCTAGGTCCTTTGTAATCAACGATTTTTTCCAATGCTGTTATTCTTATATAATTGTGATAATGATATTTTTGCTCACCTGGTGATCAGGTGCTGCACTTTTATATATTTGATACATTCAGGACTATTTTTTCCTTTGAAGTGTCATTTCTTGTTGTTTAGCAGACATAAGCTGGTGGCATGCTGGTTACTGTTCTATGATCATATTATAGTACAGCAACAGATTTACTTACAAAACAGACTCATTTTAAGAGAACTATACCTGTGCTCAGTGATGTTGATTTTTTTTCCGTGTGTATAGCCTACATCTGTAGATGCTGTACAGGAGTACCGAGTTACATCTGTAGCAGATACACTGAATGAGCAACTCATGAGGGGATGAATTTTTACTGTGTGCCTCACCTGCATTGTCACTGTAATCAAACAATACTTTATCATGTGCAATTATATTATTGCCATATTTACTATCTCCTTGCTATACTTGCAGATTCCCCCATCTTTCCTCCTTTGCACTTTGCGGTACGATCGGAGCTATGGTCATGCTTGGTATCACTGTATGCACATTGACATGCAGACAAGCCTTTTGCATGAGTTATGTTTATACATTCTCACACATTATGAGTTATGTTCCTCCTACACTAGCGACTTCACTACCCTACACATTATATATCATGTTGTTCTAGCTGCTGCTGCAGCACTTAATGTTTAACAGACAGCTTCACTGGCTGCTTGCCAGCTTGTCATGTAGCTGCAGTTATACTGACATTTCTCATCAGCTGAAAACATTTACTTGTAGTCTTACAGTTTTTACTATATATGCTTATTCAGTACATCTCATATTACAAGCTGTTTTAACCACTCAGCTGAGTATTTATTATTCTTTCTTCCCAGACAACACTATATAGCTGGCTGCTTTGAGTTATGTATCATTTGTTCCCCCAGGGTATGTTACATATGCACTGGTGACTACAACAGATCATATGTCATATTAGGGCTTGCTGTTGTTTAATGTCTGAGTATCTTCACTTCTTCTGGAGATGTTTCATGGCTAGTAACATGGGTATTTTGTACTGAAGTTACATACCTGATATATTAGAATCGTGTGGAATACCCACATGTTATTGGCCTTCACTGTGCCTCAGAGCTCAATGAAGCTGCAGGCAGAGATGACCCTGCATTAATGAGCTGCATCAGGAAATGACATAAAGGTGCATGGAATGATCCCCTTGTGCTCCCCTGCTTAAAGGAATAACTCAGTGGGTGGCATCGTGATCATCACTGTGCTGATGTTTGTGTTCAGTGTGTTGAACCCGCTGTGGTCAGTTTGTGTCTTTCTTGCATGTATTACACAGATGACGCCATACATGATTTTGTCATATGATATCAGCCACATGATTTTTCTCCCTGCTAAAGTATTGTATCTGATCTTCATCAAGTATCATCATACCACCACTTCTATACGTCTTTCCTTCTTATTCATTTTCTCTTTTCTCATATACCTTGACCAGTTTTCAGCCTTTAGCTAATTCTGCTAGCATACATGAGACACATGCATATCTGTTATTGCACTAAAGTACATGCCTATCTTCTTTTAAGTTCAAATAACACATTTTTCTCTTTAAATTCATGTAGCACATTATCTTCCTGTTTATGTGCTGTCATCCTGAACCAGTATTTTTTTTCCACTGGAGTGACCTCTCTTTGTGCAACTACATTTATTTGTCTGCTTTTTTACATCTTTTTATCAGTCATGACAGTTTCCATTTGCTCTCTGACATCTGCCATGTATACCTTCCAAGGTCATTTGCACATGGCCTATACGAGTCAGAGTAATGTGTAACATGATTAACATAATTTAAAATCCAGATATATTTCCTGAACCGCAGAGAGATCAGTTCTACATAACTTTAAATACACTTATACATTAAGTTGTTTTTGAACAGTGTCACATGCATTTTATTTGCAGACCTGAGATAAAGAAAATTAACTATACAAAACTCAGCATGCAGATGTCAATGTTACTTTAGCATGAATAAAATAAAATATACTGCTTCTCAATGAAATATAGTTTATGGCACTGTGTACTTAGAGATCCATTATAAAAAGTAATATATTGGTTATGGTAATGTAAATGTAGACACAAAATAATGCCCCAATACTGAAATTAAAAATGAAAACTGTGCTACTTCATATGTATTACACCTGCAATGTATGCATATTTCATGACATATGACTTCGCCTCCATACCCAACAACATTGAATAATGTAGGAGTATGCAGAGCTGCTTGCTGATAGCTTTGCATTTAAACCGGTAATTTGGAGATAAGAGAGAATGGTACACATTGACTTTATGTACACAGTGCTAATGATTATCTGTATTACTCATTGAAATCTTCTCAGTGTTTACTCAGTTTTGTATTATTGGATCACACAGTTGAAATTAACATCACTTGCACACATCAGCAAAAGTCATTTTACATCATTGTCATGATCATTGTCATAATTCTTTGAACCTATTTGCAAATTAGCACATTGATCTCAAATGGCATTCACTGTTGTAATGTTTACAATCAGAATTGGCACACATTTAAACAGATTTCATATTAAAATGATTTAGCTAATTATCCACATATACAATGCACGTTATTTGTAGGATCATTTAGTATGCATTCTTTGTAGAACATTATGCTGTGCATATATGTTACTCTCATATACCTAAAAAGTGTCTATGTTGTGAATAAAAAGAGTAATTATTCAAAAATATTTTTTGTAAATAATATTTTGTCCTATAATTCTTGTTTTATTATTTGCTGGTGTTGCTGTAGATTTATTATTATTTTCGGCAGGTGAAACAAGCAGTCAAAGTCAAGGCAGGAGTACAAAAATGTTAAGTGCGATAAAAAATGCATCTTTTTGGGGCAATATTTCATGATTTTTTTATATAAAATCATGAAAAGTTACAATGACTTAAAAATGCACGGCTTTTTAACCAAATACTTGTCATATGTAAATAGGGAATTAGACTTAGGAGATTACAAAAAGTGGAGTTTTTTATTAAAATTGAAGTATTTTGAAATGTCAAGATTAAATGAACTGGATAAACTGTCACTTGGTCTAGCACTCGAAACCTGAATGCACATACACATGTATATATATATATATATATATATATATATATATATATATATATATATATATATATATATATATATATATATTTATGTATGTGTATATGTGTTTAGAATGCATACATATATGATTACACAACATTGCATTGAACTCCACCAACACTGATGCAATATAGATCAACGTCAGCAGTGTGAAAAGAAATTTACCGCAAGTACCAATAACATAAAAAATCAAATGATCCCGAAACCAAAACGTAACAGTAATATCACACCAAATTTGTCTGAATAGTGATACTGATAAGGAAAGGGTTTTTTGTATGTTAATGTCTAGGTTTAGGGTTAGGGGTAGGGGTGGTATCATGTTTAGCATTTCCAGACCTTTTTTCTGTACCACTCACACAACTAAGGAAAATGTGGGGTCATTAATCAGCTTACTGCATGTTTCAGCTTAATGCATGTCTCAGCTTAGTGCATGTCTTAGCCTAAAGCATGTCTCAGCTTATTGCATGTCGTAGCCTAAAGCATGTCTCAGCTTAGTGCATGTCTCAACTTAGTGCATCCCTCAGCTTAGTGCATGTCTCAACTTAGTGCATGTTTTAGTTTAGTGTATGTCTCAGCTTAGTGCATATCTTAGCTAATTGCACATCTCAGCTTACTCTATGTCTCAGCTCAGTGCATGTCTTAGCCTAAAGCATGTCTCAGTTAATGTATATTTCAGCTTAGTGCATGTTTCATCTTACTGCATGTCTCATCTTAGTGCCTGCATGCCATTGGGAGTTTAGAGGAAACCAGTACACCTACAGAAAACCCATGAAAACTCAGGACATACAGACTTCACACAGAAGGCACCTCAGCCAAGACTTGAACTGTGGAAGTTCTTGCTGTGAGACAACAATGTTACTCATTGTACCACTGTGCAGCCTGGTAGCTATGTTACTGATTGATTAATTAAATAGCCATAGTTTCAGACTGGTTGACTATTTGCTTGAAGTTTTTACAGTGTTTATGCTATTATTGCTAGCTGAAGTTTGTGAGTTTGTGATATTATTACCAGCCTGTTCTGGCTGTTTAAATAGCTATTGCTCCAAATAGCCTATCATACTAAATTAATGGTTAGTCCCCAAGTTACTATAACAACTATCTAATGGTACTGGTGTTACAGAGTTTTTCATCAATTTCCTGCCTGTATTTGGGCACTCAGACAGTGTGACAACTGCCTCACGCTTACTGACAATTCCTAACAATGACGTTTATGAGAGATGTAAATGCTTATTCATATTGGATACCTGCCTCTCACCTTCCATCACTGTTGGTATGAAGCCAACCTGCACTTAACAGCACTGCAAAAGTAAAAAAGTACAATAGATTAGAAAAACAGAAATATTTTTTAAGACAGCTGTTATTTTATTAGTTATTCAATTATAAATTTGAATATACTAGAATACACATTGATTCTCTAGGAAATTACTGTGTTTCAAAATATATATATGTTTATGAGACTATGGAGTGTATGTGTGTGTGTTTGTGTGTCTGTGTCTTGTGTGTGTGTGTGTGTGTGTGTGTGTGTGTGTGTGTGTGTGTGTGTGTGTGTGTGTGTGTGCGTGTTTGTACATGTGTATGTGTGTGCAAGCTGGGAATACATCTATGGTGCTTATTTTGTAAATCTGACATTTCTGCATAGACTCCAATTTGGACAGCTATCTGAGTGCAGTGATAGCAGTTTCATGTTTTTCACAGATGTGGTGCATTGCATAAATGATAGCAATACATCTTCTGGTACTTCACTGCAGTGTTTGTGTATTTCAAATCCCAGAAAGTAAGCACACACACACACACACACACACACACACACACACACACACACACACACACACACACACACTTGGATTTCACTTAAAAGTTGCAATCATTGGAAAGAAACAGGTGTGTACAACACCAGTGAGTTCATTTAAAAGCTAGAATATTTGTAGTACATCAGAATGTTAAGGAAGGGCATCATGTCTGGAAATGGAGTTCTGAATTGTTTTCACTGCATGTAGTGATTAAAAACATACTTTTTAAAATAACTATAATATAAAAAACAGAAGTTTCCATGCTTGACTTGATCTGTTAGTATACACAACATATTCTAATTTCTAATTTTTGTAGGACATCCTCAGATAAATCTAGAGCTGCATAAAGTTTCATTCTGGTAAGCCTTCTTTGACATGTTTTATCAGCTATTATCAAATGAAAGTCAAGTGCAAATATACAATTTCATAACATACCGATATCATCAAATTTTGTTGTTTGCCTTTTGTAAAAATGATAGTATATGGACAGAATTAATGTTTTTCCTCATTTAATATTGCTAAAAAGAACCCACCCAAAAATATACTTAGTTGATTCCAGAGATGTATTGCAAAGATTCCTGGTGAAACCTGCTTCATGTGAGATGCATTTAAACAGTTAGGAAAAGATTTATGACCTAAAATAACTACATTTTATTTCCTATTTTAGTTCTGCAACCAAGGTAGACTGTTAGTGTTATTCTGGGACAGGCCCCCTTTGTGTTTCTTTTTGTAGTGTCTCCCTGTTCTCCGACTTATCTTTCTTTTATAATAGTGTCTTAATTATGAAGCCAAAGTAGATTATATATTACGTGATGCATAGTCCTAACAATATGTCAGTAAGATAAATATGTGACCTGAGAAAGCTATATTATGTCTAGTGAGGGGAGGCAGAGAATGCAGTGTGCTAATTCTGCAGATGATGATTAAAAATATCATCCACAAATAAATTAGGTTTATAAAAGCAACACTTTGCAAACTGTATACACACTGTACCTTATACATATTCAAATCAAACAGAGCAAATTGAAAAAAAAAGCACTTTGTAAGAAATGCAATACTATCATCTAAATCAACCCACATTATTCCTCAGAGAACTAATATTTTATCAATGGCGCCTTGTTGTTAAATTTCTATTTTCTTGGTTTAAAAGATAATAACACAAGATTTATGTTAGAAGCTATGTGATGTGGTTTTCATCTAAGAGCAAAACAATTCTTTTTAAAAAATACCATATCCCCAAATGATTTTATAATTATAAACAGCGTTGATGAGTTATGTGGCTTTTAGAGTTTATAAAATATGTGCTGTGTCTTAACGGATGTTTTAATGTTCTTGCTAGAAAAAATAATTAAAAATTCCTCTGACATCTTTTGATTGAGCTGAAAGAAATCCAATCCTTTGCTTGATGTCTGCTATGGTATTTTTTTTTTCATTTCATTCCAGATTTCTGATTTGGGATATGTCCTTATAAGTTTGTTTTAACAAAGTTGACAAATAGGCTGTTTTTTATTATAATGGATTTGACTGGAATTGTTATTTACATGTGTACTAGCCCAGTAAATTGCTTTGAAGCACAGATATCTTATACTTCTCCAGTACAAAATAAGATTCTTGCTGTATAATGAGTGAAATGTTCAAGGTGGTTTACTGCTAATGATTGCTATGATATGATGCAGTTCACTATGTTATGACAGACCATAGACAGGATGACAGTGATACAAGAACATCAAAACCATAGCATTTGTATAAACTAGCAACAATGTTAGGGTCAGCATATTTGCAAACATCTACTGGTCTGTAGTGATTGTGTTTAATCATTTAATCCCTGTAGCATTTAGATAATATAAACATTAGATTTATTCCCTAGATGAGTTTCAAGAAGTGTTTATAAGCTTGCTGTAAAGTAAAAGTATTTCAAATGGTATTTTACAGCATCTTGCAGTAGTTCTGTAGTTGCCAGGCAGTAGTGCTACATGAAAATGCACTAGAAGCATGTGAGCGTAGAAGGCTTATTGCAGCATCTTTGACAGGCAGAACCTTTATGATCCAGATTCTGCCTGATTTTACCTTAGTTACCTGCCTTAAAACATGATCAGAGGGTCTCCATAGGGGGAAACATTGAAACACTAACCGAGATAGAATCCAAAAGGTATGTAAAAAACCGGGTCTATATTAGAACATCAAAGTTTCACAACTTCGAATGTCCTAATATCGACCCCTATTCAGCAAATGTTGAAAATAGTGAAGCTGCAGAACACCAAATTTCTTCCTAGGGAAGGAATTCGGTTGGCCGTTCCTGTGGCTTCACTATTTTCAGCACTGTGGTGGAAAGTTACGGGTCAGGATCAGGTAAGTGTGCGATTGTGTGGATGTGAGGGTTAGGGCGGGATAGGTGAGTGTGCAATAGTGATGGACCTTAGGGTTAGGGTTTGGGTTAAGGTAAGTGGATAGCTAGTGGTGTATGTACAGTTTAGTGTAGGGTTAGATGTAGGATTTGAGGTGTATGTGTGTGGATTGTTATTTGTTTGGTGTGCTTGTGTTGTGTGTATGTTTGTTGGAACAACAAATGTTTTCCCTGTGAAAAAAATTTGCTGTTCTGCATGTTCGATATTGTCAGTGTTCGCTGAATAGGGGTCGATATTAGAACATTCAACGTTTTAAAAAAGTCGATGTTCTAATATAGACCCATAAAAAACCCATAAAATTAAGATGTGAGTGTCTCTGCAACATCAGGAATGAAGAATAGTGCAAAGTGTGTCACAAAAGAGTTTCCCTCAAGAAGCTGCTACTTGAGGTAATTAAACATTTGATCATCTTCAAAAATAACCAGTTTTCAAGGCCACACTTAAAGAACGAGTCGTAAACAGGATGAGTACACAAATAGACAATAGTTGGATTCCATAGGCTTAAGAAAAGAAACTTGAAGGACATTTAGGCCAAAGTGTGATGTCCTTCTGAGATCACATCAGTACGGTAAGGTTTACTGAAGATGAGATTGCTATTCTAGATGATCCCTTTGTGAGTCTCCACAGCATACATACTCAAATAAATAGAGGTATACCCCCTTTTTAAATGCCGAAAGTGGGATTTTTTTATAGAAACATGATATTTTGCAGGACAAAACACACCCGCAGCCATTGCAAAAGTCAGAACTTCACCGTTTCGCCAAAATAACTTATTCTTGTAACATGTGAGTCACTTGCATTATTTTGCATAAAATTTAGGTGCTACAGATACAAAATAACTGTTTTTATACAACTATTAAGGAAAATGTAGGAAATATTTTTGTCCTACAATCTCAGGACATTTGCTATTTTTTAGCTTTTTCTCACAGGATACAACTGCCCAAAGAGGGAGAGGTGATGATCCTAAATAAAGAAAGAGGCCTTGTCTAGAAAGTATTGGCTACATATTACAAGTACTGTCCCCTAAAAAAAGGTATTTTTTACACGTTCTTCAGCAGAAATGAATAGAGTTTATACCCACTTTAGCAATCTTTGTTTCATATCAGAAACATGTTTCATATGGAGGTGAAGGAAAACAATGCATTATAGATTTCATAGGGGCATATATACGAGGTATCATGTGAACCTAAGCCTGGGACACTTAGCCCATGCTAGAGGCATCTATACAGAAAAGTTAATGAGGAAAATATTATCAGTGGGTAAATGTAATTAAGCATGTTAGTACATTTCTTTTGCCGCTGGCATACTTCATGAAGCAGGAAAGGCTTTACTTTGAATTTCTTCTCTAATTTATCTATAGTTTCATCTCATATGGATTTTTACATCTGTTGTAGGAATGTCATAGACAGCCTTGTTCAAATTCCTGTTATAATGGCAAGATAACAAGGCCTAATTTTTCTTAGCAATATCCAGACCTGTCTTTTTCTTCTCATCCCATGAAGACAAAAGTGGTTTCTGAGCAACAGATTTGGTTGCTGATACAGAAAAAGAGAAACTAAGTAATTTATCTCTTAAGAACATTATAGAATATATTGAGGTTATTAATATACAAGGCCACAGGCAATATGGATTCAAAGCACAGAGAGCCTAAAGCAAATCTAAATGTTCTGAGTGCATAACCAAAGCAGATTAATGTGAAGTTATTAATCGGTGTACTTTTCAGAAAAATCTTTGGCAACGTTTAGTGTAGCAGACTTTGTTAATAAAAGAAAGAAAAAAAGAAATGCTGTTACTAAATCAACAGCAGTGACAATACTAAGTGCAGGGAGATAAATCTAAAAAGATGGAATGACATACATGAGTCTGGCAAACAGTGGTAGTTTCAAAAGCTTTCAGCAGAGGAAGTGAGGATATGACTGAAATTCAGACACTATTGAAGAGAAAATGTTTTAATGTACTGGGTAAACAAACATATTTGGTCTGTTGTATAATCAACCTAATTTTAGAATTTGCTGATTATATCCTGAAAAATAATCATATAACTTATTTTAGACTATGGAATATCAACAAATAGTAATGGTTAAATTCTCATCTATAGGTAATTTTGCCAAAGAGATGATAACTAATAGTAACTCTGAGAATCTGACCTTCTGAATGCAGTCTACTTGAAAAAGCATTGTTCAGCAGGGAAGCACAGCCCACCACACCTGTCATGCAGGGGACTATGTTCTTGCACACCCTACAAGTTATACAATAATAATAACCTTTGACCAACAACTTACCTTTGCTCCACATGTGCAAAACATCACAAATGCAGCACTCAGTCAACTTGGATTAGTATACAAATACTCCCACTGACTCACTAGAGAATCTAGGAAAGCTCTACACTACAAATTATAATACAAATGATAATACGGTCTATCATTATTTGCCTTAAAATCTGCACAGAACACCAACACTCTCCCCTTCCAATTTTGAGTGATGATGGTTTTAACTTCAGTACTCAGCAGTCTGATAATGTCCCTCTGTCTTTCTTTCCAGGTGCTGTCCTCATTCTTTATGCACCATAGTCAGAATTCCCACGTATGCTCTACTTCCTTTTAAAATATATCTTCCAATCATCTCTACATGCTCCAAGACATCTTGTGCACACCCATAGTGCCAAATTATGTGCATAATTCCTGCCTCTTCCTCTTTGACACCTCCAGCATCTGTTGCCCTTCTTTCTACCTACCTTCTTTTACCAATCGCATGGGGGTAAGAGCTGTCCTTTCTGATTATCTGTCTCTCTCTCCTTATCCCTGGTTCTGCTTCTTTATTTTTGTGCCTAATTCTACCATGGGAGAGACTTCCCATTCTTCTCTCTAATGGCTATATCTCTTTCACTTGTTTTTCTTCTGCCATCTTGTCTCTTTTCTCAACTCCCTGTGGCTGCCTTTGTGATTTGCTTATTTCTGGCACATCTCTTTCACTGTCACTGTTCTCATTCTTTGATAACCAACACCATTTAGTTTGTGCATGTATCTCATTGCCTGAATTGTCTTCTACCACAATCCTGCAACTCCCTTCTTTACTTTTTACTTTCTCCAGTTCTTTCTTATTTCCACTTCTTCGACCTTAGCCCTCCTTTCTCTTAATGCTTCATTGATCTGTTTTTCTTTTTCTTACCTAACCACTTCTGTTTCCCTCCCATACCTTTGATGAATTTCTTGCTTTGTAATAATTTTGTTCTCCGATTTCATGTAACTAACTGCATTTCCTTGTTGTTTTTGTCCACCCCTCCTTGCTTCCCACTTGTTTCCATCTTACATAATTCCAGCTCTGGACCTACCTTCCAAGCTGAATATTGAGTTCGTTAGCAGCTGTCCATGCTAGGACCCTTCCTCCCTCTCTATCCTCAGCCTCTGGATATCTGTCTTTTGGCTTATGCATATGCATGGCAATGACAAGGACATGGGACTTCTAAGAATTCTTTTGTTGTCTCACAGTGTCCCTCACACTAATTCATTGTAAACCAAACCAGTAAGGATGCCACATTTTTTTATCACCTAGGAATATTGTTTTATTCATTGCTATTTGACCACAAAAACGGTCTTTGACTACTTTTAGCAAGTGTTGTTTTGCTTAACACCTGTACTCCTGTTACCTATCTATTGTTTGCATGTTGAATTGTTGTATGAAGTTTATCATAACTTGTGGACCTTCTACTGCACAACTGTTTTCACCTTTCATTTATGCTACCTCTTTGCTACCTTATTTTCTCTCCCTCAGTCTACACTTCTGTCCCTTCTCCCCTAATCTCCTCCTCCCACTCCACACTGTATAATTCCCTCCTCTACTCTGCATTCACTTCTTCCTGCACTCTCCTTCTTCCTATTTTCCCCCTATCCGCATTTTTAACGTATTGTTTTTTTTCTCACTCTCCTTTTCAGCTGCTCCCAAGAGTGTTTCCCCCTTCTTCACTGCCAGACAGGATATCCCTCCTTTCAAAGAGAAGACGTCCGTGGACAATCTGCTTGAGCTATATTCATTTTCTGGGAAGCTATCTCCCTTGCTAAGGAGACTCAGTGTATGTAATCTTTCTTACATATGTTTTTTTCTAGCATCTACCTAACCTTGAGCAGCATTCTATCTCGGTGCGCGTGAAAGTAGCCTACCACTGGTCACTGCACAGACCCCCCATCCTTGGTTTACAGTCTACTCCCCACAATACCTCTATCTAATCTCTGTAAACCTAACTTCTCTGTGGAACCTCTTCTCCTCTGAGTGCACCTCCCTTCTTTTCCTCTAGGTGACATCATACTCCTGATAAAAAGAACAGCAATAATCCCTTCTCCCTGCTCCACTAACTTTCTCTGCCTAAAAAGTGTCTCTGCCCTACACTAAAGAATCAGTAACTTACCTCCCCATTCTTATGTACATTCTTTTAGAGAGTTTTTCACTAACCAAACATAAAAGCCTAGTTATTAACTGTAAAACAAAGTCTATAACCATATATTTGCACCCCTGCAGTAGTTCTCCTTCTCCAGCCTCAGATCACTGATTGTTTTTTGGGCCTTCCTGCCTTTTTGGCTTTTCCTGCTCCGTTCGCCCTGTGGGCTCACTCCGCACCCCTACCCTGCCCCCAATTCCCACCCGGCCCCAGTGCTTCTACATTTATCCCCCTCCTACCAGTCCCTCCCTCTCCACCAACCAATCCCGATACACCTTTCCCCCTCCCCTTCCTCCACCCTACCTACCTCTCACTACCATTCCCCCCACACTCCTAATATCACATCACCCTCTATCACTTCTGACTCCAACTACCATCCGAACCCTTCCTCCCAAAGTCCTTCTCTTCTCATCCTTCCCCTTCCTTCGATTATATCTATACCAAATCACCTGCTATACTGATTTCCATTTACTCTCGCCTCCATTTACTCCCCAGCACCACCTTACTTCCCATTACCACAACATCTCAGCTTCTTTAGTTCCCTCCCACTCTATCCTTCTCTTAAAAGTAAAACTTTTTCCAATCTCAAATAATAACTTCAAACATAAACCAAATCACTACCAGTCTCTTCTATCAAAATACAAAAGTAATAAACACATCCCTTATCCCACTTACCTTTACTTAGCCGGTGATATTCACCCCAATCCAGGTCCAAACTTCTCTCCTACAAATTTCCCATGCACCAACAACAAATCCTTTAACAAAAACCTCAAGTTCCTCACTATCAATGCCCAAAGCTTAAAAAATAAATTAACCCTTTTCCATGCCTGGCTCAATCACAACTCTCCTGACATAGCAGCTATCTCTGAAACCTGGCTAAAACCTCACATTAATGACTCTGAATTCCTACCTCCAGGATTTCATTTTCTGCGATCTGACTGACCTAATAGAAGAGGTGGTGGTGTTGCTCTAATCTACTCCAACCTCTTGTCCATTACTCCTTACCCTAACCCCATCCCTTCTTTTAATAACACTGAACTTGTAATTGGCATACTAAAAATAAACAACCATAAAAGCATCTGCATTATTTGCCTCTATATTCCTCCTGGTAACAACACCAATACACTGGAAGACATCCTCTCCTGGACCTCCTCCAATATTAAGCTAGAAACCTTCATTTTGGGAGATGTAAATATTGACTGGGGAAAAATCATTAACCCTAATCCCACTATAACAATCAACCTATTCAACTTCACTCAACTTACCAATTCCATTACTAGACCTAACAATACTAATCCCCCTGGCACCATACTCAACTGGATCCTAGTATCTCATCCAAACAAAGTTATAAAATCTGGTGTCACTCCTGACCCATTAGGGGACCACCTCCCTGCCTTCTCCATTCGAGCTACTCCCACCTCCTCACACTCTCACCACTACATTCATACTTGTAACCTATCTAACTTTAACCCTACTTCTTTCTCTGGCTCTCTTAAGCTAACTAACTGGAACCCCCTAAAAACACTACCATTAGATGAAGCTGTTGACTATTTCAGTTCAACATTCATAACTGTCCTTAACTCCCTAGCTCCTATAAGAACAAAAAGAGTTAAAACAAAAACCACCCCTTGGCTCACCAATGATACAAAAAAGATTATGCTACAAAGGGATAAGACCTGGAAAGCCTACCTTAAACACAAGCAGCCTGAAATCTTCCTAAAGTTTAAGCAGTTGAGAAACCTTGCCAAAAAACAAGTCATTAGAAATAAAAAGTCTTACTACTTCAAACTACAAAAAAAACACGCAAGAAATCCCAAACAATTCTGGAATTCTATTAATTCCCTCCTTAGGCTAGGTACAAAAAACAACCCCTGTCCTGATACCAGCAAATCTGACCTTGAAATTGCCTCCATATTCAATTCCTTCTTCACCTCTTCCATCGCTGAGCTAACCAAGACTTTCACCAACAATAACCCTCCTCCCCTCCCTGCTCAATCTTCCATTAACTTCTCCCCCCCTCTTTTGAACTCAAACCTGTATCTACCGACCTAATAAAGAAACTTCTCAATAAACTAAAGCCTTGCTCCAATGCCCCTGACAGCATTCTATCCTCCTTCCTAAAAATAGCTTCTGACGCTATTGCTCTACCTATCAGCATCCTAATTAATAGGTCTTTACTTGAATCCTTTGTACCTACACTATGGCACACTGCTTTCATTCTTCCTGTCTACAAGGGTGGCAAAAATTGTAATGTCTCCAATTTACGCCCCATAGCCATCCTCTCCCCTATCTCCAAAATCCTTGAAAAATGCATCCACCTGCAGCTCTTACCATTCCTTACCAAACACCAACTACTCTCTCCTACCCAACACGGCTTCCGCCCAGGACACAGTACTAACACCACCCTTCTCTCTTTCTTGCATTCTGTCAATTCAGCACGTGACTCTGGTAATATTATCCTCTGTTCTACTAGACTTATCCAAGCTTTTGACACCATCTCTCATACCCACCTTCTAAACCACCTCTCAACCTCTGCCAAAAATCTCTTTCCTGGTTCTCCAGCTACCTTTCTAACAGGTCCCAAGCTGTGAAATGGGGCCAAGCCACCTCTACTTTCCTTCCTACCCCTACTGGAGTACCCCAAGGTTCCATACTCGGCCCGTTACTATTCAATATATTTATTAATGACTTCCACAAAGCCATTCCTAACACCAAATTTGTACAATACGCTGACGATTCCACTTTGATATGCTGTGCCTCCAACCTAACAGAGCTCCAAGCCCTAACACAAAGTGTCTTCTCAACCACTGAAAACTGGATGCTCCAAAATCATCTCTCTCTAAATGCAAACAAAACTAAAATCTTCCTTTTCTCCCCCTCTAAATCCTCCTCTCTTGATAAAAACTCATTTTAAATTACCAGCCTTAACAACTCGACTATCGAGATTGTACCCTCCGCCAAACTTCTTGGTGTTACAATTGATGACCACCTAAAATTTAATACTCATATCCAGCTAAACATCAAAAAACACACATAAAACTTGGCTTACTGTATAGAAACAATCAATTCTTTTTTTCTCCCACCAGACTAACGCTCCCCTGCTCACTAATTTATCATCCACACTTACCTTCAAATTGGAACAATGTTACAACAAAATCTTCAGATTTGCCACAAATGCCAAATCCTCCTCTCATCACTGCACCTCCCTTCACTCTCTAAACTGGCTTGAACTCCCCAATCAACTTGACTTTCTCCAAATCACCACAGCCCACAAATTATTGCTCCATCCTACTAACTGCCCTGCTCTTTCCAATATTCTACAACCGTATACCCACCTTAGATCCCTTAGATCTTCTCACCAAAACCTGATCACCGTACAAAAGCCCAAGCACCCAGCAGGTCAGCTTCTCTTATCCTTTACCCTAGCTAAAAAATGGAATGCCCTGCCCTCCACTCTAAGGACATGTACCAACCTTAATAACTTCAAAACCCAACTTCATTCCTACCTCTATCTAAACAGGAAATGCAACTGCACCCTTCAGCCCATACCTCTCAAGCTATCTTCCCCCTTCCCTCCAGGCTAACCTCTTTACCTTCCTAACCTTTTTAAATATACTTAGCATAGGTAACTAAATAGTAAAATCTTGATTTTTATGCTATAAGCCATTTTTTCCTCCTCCTGAACAAAATAGAAATTGTTAGTGTTTATTCTTTTTGTAGCAACCTGTTATTTGTAATGCAAACTGTCTTTGAATTTTCATGTAATTAAACTGTTGTTTCCTGTTGGAGCTTTTCTCCCCGGGCCTCCACTGAAAACGGGCCCCCAAGCCCAGTGGACCTCCCCGGTAATCAAACTGAAATAAATAAATAAATAAATAAATATATTACAGCATTCCTATTCACTTGTTTCCCCCACCTCATCTTGATTACTAGTCTAGTGCTCCAACCTCACTTGTGTGATAGTCCAGTTTTTCCCCATCCACTCCTTTCCATGTCCCTACGTTGCTACATGTGCAATTAGTACTTAACTTTTTTGTGACTTGGACTTTAAATTTATGTTTACTGCACTTTATTGTACAACAATAAATAGTTATGAAAAATATTTTGTTTACCTTGGAGGGTTGATCCTTTGCTTCCCTTGACTGCTTTCCTCAGTCAATGCCCTGGGAGCTGATTGAGTTCATTCCATTGTTTACAGAGTTTTGATATTGTGTTTCCTGAGGCATGTTTTGCAAAGTAAGGATCTGTTTAATTTAATACAGCCTTGCTGCACTATCCACACTCTCATGCCTTTCAGTGTCTATTCCCTCCACTTATTTATTGCTTCTTTCTTTCTTTCTTTTGTCACTTTCAGTCCTTCTGTAGTCCTGTCTTCTACTTCTTCAACTCAGTTATCCATCATAAATGCTTCTCTCCAGCTTGTCAATCCCTCATTTTTCCAGCAGTTCATTTCTGAGTTGTTGTTCCCATCAGGCAACTCATCTCTGTAGGGCTAACCTTTGTCTCACTCTGCTTCTGATCCAAAAGGTGCACCAGTTCATGAAATTCAAACTGACATCTTTGTAGTAAAGTCAAAAACTAAATATCTACCAAATATAAAACACATTTTGTCCCCTGCCTGCAGCAGCAGAATTACTAATCTCCTGGTATCAGTATCATTAATCAAACTGTTAACATTTAGGATAACAATGGAAGGGGTAGCCATCTTCCTTAGATTTTAATTTATGTCTTTGTCTCCTACATTTTTCATACATTTTTGTACTTTGTCCCTCAATGTTCCACTTCATAAGGATCTGTGATGTCTAAACTCTCTCTCTCTCTTTTGGTTTGTTCCAATACCAGAAAGCCCCCAATAAAAGATTAATAAGTGAAGACCAAATAAATGTGTAACAGAAAAGAAAATGTTTAATTTTAAAGAAAAATGCTTCCTAGCCATAAGTCCAAATACCCCTGATATCAAATGTTTTAGAAATGCAAGAAACAGTGTCACCTAAAGGCTATAAAATAAGGAGCAATGTCTTGAACAGCTGAGTCAGAAGTTCAAAACTGCAACTGCAGTTTCCATTTAACTAGCAGAGGGGTATAAGAGAATATTAAGGTCTCACCACCACACAAGAAAAGAAACTGAACATTTCTTCACAGCAGAAGTTTTAACAGTTTTAGCAGCCTGAGTATAGGTTTTACTAAGAGAAGGCAAAATTGTGTGGCCTCACAGCAGCTCCAACAGTATCAAATGGAATAAGAAGTTGGCCAGACAATGCAGGAAAATCTGAAGCAAGAATGTCATCAGCAGATTCAACAGGGAATTCTTCTTCCACCACTTCATCCTAATTGAGTGCAGAATATGATGAAGGGCCGTCTTGTCTTATCATATCTTGAAGAACAAAATTAGGCAAACCTCCTGCCAATAATGTCATAACAGTTTCAGAAAAAAAACATCAAAGTCAATAATTTTACAACATAATTGCTTGTAGTTGCAACAGCTTCTGCCATCAGAGTATCTTCTTCTTTCCCGTCCCACCAGCACTCTCCAGCACTACCTACTAAAAAGTAAGGATCCTTTATTTATATACAAAAAGAACTCTTATTTATAAAATATTTGCATATTTACAAATATTTATACATTTACAAATATATAGATATACAAATCTGTTTACACTTTTTCATAATTTGCTTTACAATTATAATAAATTTTCATCCCTTTTAGACCCCTACTCCTTTTTCATAACCACCATCAGATTTTCCTTAATAGTGTTGCTAAAATCTATTTACCATTAAACATAATTTCATTTATTCTTTCATTCCATATAACTCATATAATATAAAATAACTTTTTATCTATTAACATATTTCTTACTTCTATTCTTATAATATGCATATTTAATCATATCCATGTTTATGTTATCCACTTTCATATTTTTGAAAAGATCTTCTTTACATAGTTTTCTCCATTAATGTTTTACTCTCTTACATTTCAAAAACTCAGTTCCACAGTGTCTTCTCTTGACAATGTAAACATACCTGGGGATTCAATAAATTCTGTCTAAGCTTCATGAGAAGCCTACACACAATTTACATATTCATGCCACACACCACATTTAAAAGTAAACAAGTGTGGCTTCATGGCTAACAACAGTGTTGCCAGCCAAGAAACCGTGTGTAGCAACATGGATAGCAGAAGATATGTAGAGCTGTTTATTAAGGGCAAACTAGGTCTGCAGGATTGCACGAAATGCCACAATAATTACCAGGGTTAATAATATAGTAATGTATATAGTCCAAACGCATTATAGGGCAGAATAACAGAGCAGAGTATTGTGGAATCCCATTTCAGGCATTCTGTACAAAAGTTGTATAAATGATCTGTAACGGTGCATGGACTGCCATGTGAAATAAACAGACAGGGGAAGCATGTTATATTGACTAGGGGCACACAGATGAATTGTACAAATGAACACAGGCAAAGAGGACAGGTGAAACATTGTAATGTACAGCAGATGAGTGCATGTAAATGGAAGACATTTGTAGCAGGAACACTAATCGCATATCAACATGTTACAGTATGGACTGCACACTGCAAATGTATATTATGTGGCTGTCGCACAAGGTGCATAACAATGGAGAACATGTCTTTGTGATATAAGCATCCTGATATGAACAATGGAGTGGACATCTAACAGGGATGTTATATACAATTAGGGTTAGGAGGATATTGTGAAGCTGTGCAAACTGATTTGCCTGAATATGACTGTAATGTCAGCAGAGGTCTCCACCAAGTGGTACATAGTTACAGTCTCATGGATAACAATAAACAGGTGCATGCACAGCCATGGATAATATCACAATAATACCACCAGTAATCCCATGTCTCTGATGTCACATACGTGATTCTGAGTGAATATAGATGGTTCTGCACAAAGACACTTATACAACTATTATGACATGTCAGCAATCTATTAGGATAATCAGGCACACCATCCTAACATTGTAGCATCTGCTAGAGGTGTTAGGAGGGAGACTGCTATATCTGTATGTGACATTATGATAAATCCAGGCTAGTTGACTGGTGTGCACAGCATATATATGGCACAATCTACACTGTTATGAATGTAACAAATGCCATCCATGTTGTCAAGCAGCTATGTATATACCATGTGCATCACTAGAACAAGTCTCATACAGGCATCTCGTATAACATCTTGATGGGGTTTCTGCAACACCAGACACTAATGATTATGCAAAAAAAGAATACCTAGAAATGGCCAATAAGATGTGTGGGAGCTCACTGTGGCAAAGGTGGTACATTTGAGTTGCACATCACTGGAAGATGTGTAGGGAGATAAATGAAGAAGGGTGCATTACACCCAGTTATTGGTGTGATGAAGGCTGTGAATTATAGAGATATTATGGCCCTTGATGTGGATGTCTTGCACATACCCAGGAGCTGTGTTACATACAAGGGAGTAGTCACCACTGTGGGTACATGCTGATGGAAGTTCCAGATACCATCTACCCCAGTACACAGGTCATATGCCACTTAATCTGCTCATAGGGGTATGATGTCTACATTATCACTGGGCTGTGCATTTGTTTTCATAATGTAACCCACCCCCCATGTTTTTGTTTCATCTCATGGTGTTGTCATGGCTGTGGCAGCAATCTTTGTTGTGTGTTGATACTGTCTGTATTACACTAATATCACAGTTAGAATCAGTGAATACCCACAATCTGCAGTCTTCCAGACAGCTGTTTAGACACAGGATGTGTATTTCATTCTTGACATCTGTGACTTAAATAGTGGACAGGAAAGGGCTTAGCAGACAGCCCTGATGTATGGACCTGATCACTGGACTCATGATATAGGCCACTTTACATATTTCAACATATTTACATGCCACATATGTGATCCAGTGTTCCACCCACTTAGTGATATAGGAATTTATGGCCACTTATGACATTGTTGAGTTAATACCCCAGTCTGGATTTGTGTCAAATGCCTTGGTCTGGTAAAGTTCCACAGGATGATAGTGTTGTCATCATGCATGCCCTCGCCCTTCTTGATGACATCTAACAGATGTAACAGACATGGATGAAGCATTAACAACTCACACATGTCCTTTACACACAGCCACGAGGATATCAACAGTGTCCAAGTTCGTCTACGTCACAGATGAGGAGAGTCAGGATGTGTCTATACATGCATACATTCAGCAGCTGCTGCTGCCCTACCCCACACTCAGATGGATGCATGCTGATGTACACCCTTCTACAGGAACATATTCCACTTGGAGGGTGTGTTGAAATGTGGATCCAACAGTTTCAGGTAGGTGTATGTTCTGAGTCATACTATAGGTGATCTGTGATATTGTCACAGTAAATTGAACCTGTGTGATGGGCTTGGATGAAGGTAAGACAGTGCATACCATCTATCTTGATTTGGCCTATGGTTATGACACAATCCCCCACTCAGGTATCATTGAGAAGCACTGCCATCTGGGAATTAACCCTTACATCACTAGATGTTTAGCCAATTGGCTCACTGACAGAACACATACTGTGAAAGTTGGTGAATCAAGTTCTACCAGTAAGGCTGTCACCAGTGGTGTACCACAAGGATCTATGCTGGCCCATTACCATTTGGAATCTATTTCACAGAAGTCCAGGCTAAGGTAGACAGCCTTTGGCTTACCAGATTGGATGATTATTGCATATTAGATGGAATCATTGACTCCACCAATGATGTTAACATATTACAGGAGATGCTAACACAGACAAATCATTGGTGTCAAAGCCACTCAGTCTACAAATAAATGCAAAAATGCATCATTTTTGCCTTATTCAAATTGGAATTCCTCACTAACTACAACATTGACAACATCCCCTATGATCAGAGCCAGTGGTGCAAGACCTGGAAACACAGGTAGATAGCAATCTGAACTTTGACCATCAAGCTTCCACAGTGGTATGGAAAGGCTACGTCATGCACCTCATAAGTCAGGCCATTGTATCTAGATCTCAGGGTGTTATAACAGCATTGTACTCAACCCTCATCAAGGCACTACAATGCTCCCTTTTGCATGTACCTCACCAGACACCTGCAGCAGCTGGAGAGACCACAGGGACTTGTTACCAAGAAAATACAGGGCTTACAAACTTTGCCAATGATATATGTGGCTAGACTAAGAGCTCTGTCACAGTAGTCTGTATCATTTAGGATGAGATTACTTGTGCATGGCCTACAGACCAGTCTCTGATCCTGCTCTGATGAAAATACTGCATATCCGCAAATCAGAAATAGCTGATTGCATCAGCAGAATCTGGTGATTGGAAGATGGTAGTAGCAGTGTCCCACATGCTGGTATAAAATGCTCTCACTAATGTCAAGCAAGTGCACACACACACACATACACAGACACACACACACACACACACACACACACACACACACACACACACACACACACACACACACACACACACACACACACACACACACAGATGACTGCAGTGAGAACAGAATCCTACTTATGTAAGTGGAACAGACAGCTATGCTGAGTTATACATCAATGCTTTACACAAACACTTGTACAACTGTATCAATTCTGCTGTACCTGATAGAATCAATGAAAGATAGTTAAGGAAAATCAGATCTGCCTGGCAGAAGAATGCCATTAATAGGCTATACAGTAGGAGAAAGAAATGGCTGTCTAAGATTAGGAAGGAATGGTCTCAAAACTGGAAACACTCCCTCCTCGATTTAAACAAGCAAATAGGACTCCTAATGAAGTCCTCCATAGCTACCTACGAATCCAAATTGGCTTCCCTAACTAAGGATAACCACAAGGCAGTCTTTAATTACACCTGAAACCTCAAAGGTAAGGCCCAGATTTGCACTGAACTCATAGTTAATGGTACTATGTATATAGCACCTGTGAATATAGCAAACCTGCTGGCTGACAGGTTCATCAATGGGCATGCTTTTCAATCACAGCATAAGTACTTGTTTCATCCCAGTTGAATGGAAAACAGATACCATAATCCCTTTGCATAAAGGGGGTGTATCCATAGACTTGGGAACTACAGACCCATTAGCCTGACCTGTCTTATCTGCAAGGCCATGGAATGAATCATCATGGTCCTTATTAACAAAGATATAGGAAATCACCAAACACTGAATCTCACCCAGTTTGGCTTTGTTAAGGGGAGATCATGCCTGTTAAACTTGGTGGACATCTTTGAAACAGTCACCAAAGCCCTAGATGAGAGAAATCTCTGCATATGGGCTACATTGGCTTAGCCAAGGCCTTTAACACAATCCGCCACTCAGGCATCATTGATAAACTCACCCAGCTGGATATCAACCCATATATTGTTAGGTGGGTTGCAAACTGGCTCACTGATAGAACTCATATGGTCAAAATAGGGGACTCTACCTCCTCCAGCAGACCTGTAACCACTGGTGTTCCACAGGGATCAGTTCTGGGATCCCTACTGCTCAGAAAATACTTCTCTGAAGTACAGGCTAAAACTAAAGGAGTGTGGCTGACAAAGTTTGCTGATAACTGCAAACTGGTAGCAATTATTGAAACTCCTAGAGATGTCAACATCCTGCAAGAAGGTCTTATGCAGACTAATGACTGGTGCCAAAGTTATGGGCTTAAACTTAATGCAAAAAAACACATTATCATCCCCTTCGGTAAGGGTGATGTTCCTGCAAACTATCACATCAATAGCAATACCCTAAGCACACAGACAGTGGTGAGAGATCTGGGCACAGAGGTTGACAGCCACCTTAACTTTGATCACCATGTCTCCACAGTGGTAAACAGGACATTTTATATTGCTCATCTCAAATGTAAGGGCATTGCTTCCAGAAAAAAAAGGTTATAACCCCCCCTGTACTTTTCCCGCATCAGGCCAATAACATTGTACAATGCTCCCTTTGGTATATTCCTTTCCAAACACCTACAGCAATTGGAGAAACCACAAAGGTTCCTTACAAAGAAAATTCAGGGTCTTCAAGATCTGTCTTATGCAGACAGATTGAAATAATTGTCACTTTTTCCATGTAGTACAGACTGCTCAGAGGTGAGCTGTGCCTTGCATATAGAGCAATCATTGACTCAGCTTTAATGGAAATGGTGCACATTTGCAAGTCAAATGACACATGAGTCACTTCTCAAAGGACCTTAACCTGGTATGTGATATCAATAGAACTTGCTGGAGAGAAAGATTTGTCTTACATACGTTGCCCCACTTTTGGAACAAGCTTCCTATTCATGTTAAACAAAGCCCCTTGCTGGCCCTATTTAAGCATAATTTGGATATTTGGATAGGTAACTGGAAATTCACCCTGGGAGTTCCACCTGTGTCCATCTTGGACAGGGACTTTAGGTGCTGAATTTTGTGTCTGCTTGAGCCAGGCACCCTTGGCAACATGGGTTGAACTTGTCTAGGCTTGTAAGTGCCCTGGGGCCATTATCCTAGTAACCTCTTATGATCCAATGATCCTATGATACACCAACTACAGCACTCTACATTTAACACAAGTGCCACAGCACAAGTCTGACTTGGAGAGTGTCAGATAACACTTTATAGGTGATGACATTTGCAGTGTCTAGTGAGAAGAAGATGGTAATAGCAGTGTCTCATATGCTAGTGTAAAATGCTCTCTCTAGTATCAAGCAAGTGCACAAACACACAGACACACCAGCTCACTATAATGATAACAGGACCCCTACCTCTGTAAGAGCACTGACTAGAGCATTCTACATTTGCCACATGTGCCACAGCACAGTCTGACTTTTACAAGGCTACAGGGCAATTTATAGTGGATTACATCAACAGTTGATGTTGGAGAGATGATGTTGGGATGCCTGCATGAAATGAACATGTAGGCATGTGCAACTATCAAAATATTGTCAGTTTCATGTGATTGGAGTGGTAACTGCAAGATGCAGACTTATGGTCTTCTGATTAAATAGACGGGTCTATATTAGCTCACTGAAATGGTATTCTAGCGAAAACCTAATCATCGATCAGTAATCAGAAAATCTTGCTTCAGCAATTCACTCTATTCATTAAGGGCAATGTAATAGTTGCCCAAAGCACAATGGACAAGTATAGAACTTTGCCCTTTTCTCCACTGTAGTGTGATCTCAGAGATGGTATATATAGTTTGGGGGTATGGAGAGCGAAGCCCCCCACTTGGGTGGTTCAATTTAACTGTATGTTGGTCTGTTGTGCTTTGGGTAACTATTTCATTGCCCTTAGTACATTCAGTGAATTGCTGTTGCAATTTTTATAGATTATGGGTCAATGATTCATTGTTCATCAGAATGCCATTTTGATGAACTAATATAGACCCAACTAGACACACACACCCCTCCCAGGCGACTGAGTGAGAACAGAATTCCAACCTATCAAAGTATACTGAACAGAGAACTCAGTATTTTATGCAAGCACTATGGCACAAGTCTGATTTTACAAGGCTGCATGACAATTTATAGTGGATGACATCAGCATTGGATGTTGGAGAGAAGATTTTGGGAGGCCTGCATGAAATGGATGTCTAGGCATGTGTAACTGTCAAAATATTGGCAATCGATGGGATTAGAGTGGTAACTGCAGGATACACGCTTATGCTTTTCTGACTAGATAGACACACACCCACCTTCTAGTTGACTGCAATTTGAACAGAAACCCTACCTATCTAAGTAGACAGACTAGAGAACTCAGTATTTTATGCAAGTGCCATGGCATAAGTCTGACTTTTATGAGACTGCAGGACAACTTACAGTGGATGACATCAGGAGTGGATGTTGGAGTGAAGATGTAGGGATGCCTGGATGAAATGGATACCTAGCCATGTCTATCTGTCAATATATTAAAGTTCTGCATGTTACCAGATTGATGAGTGTGCATTGTGTAGTATTTGATGGTTATGCAGGTATACTCTAAGAGACAGCTTTATAAACTATATGCAAACAGGTGTCCACATTACTACAAGTATTGGAAAATCTGAATGCGTATTATCATTATAAAGATGCGCATGTTATATAAGATAGCATTTTTTATTTATTTCTGTAGTGTAGTTGATATATTTGTGAAGTGAACAAGTACTGAGTAACCAAGATTGCAGTGCATGGGGGGAAGTAATGGATGACTGCACTGTAAATATGTATTATTTTCTTAGATAGTGCCTGCATTTTGCTTGCATTTGCACATGTAGTTTCATGGCATGAAGACTAAATGGACAGTAAACATAAGTTACGTATATATGCTACTGTGCACTTTCCATAGGGCACCGCTGAGCAGCAGGTTTGCACAAGAGATAGCAAAGTGTTTCCCCATGTGAGATACACATTTCTACTGCTTTCCCTGTTTGCAAGTAGTTAAGCAGCAAGCAAACAGGAGTTTTATTACTAAATTTATGCAAATTCTCAGTATTTAGTGTATGAAACACATTTGCTGCTTAGCTGACTCTGTGGAAGCAAGTGACACTATACTGACACATTTCTTTTGGAGCCCAGATGATATAGGGTTTGAATCTAGATGCATGTAATAGTTTTAAATAAGTAGTGATAATGCCATGAAATAATTCTTTGTACTACATTCACTGTGTGTTAGTCTGTGTTACAGTATATAGTGCAGTATGTTCAAGCGGCATTTCATGGAGGTAATGACACCATTGAATACCGTTCATTCTTGTTTGGCATTGGTGTGAGATACCAAATTCTTCACAAACATAGAAACCAAAAAGTGAAGGGCCCCATTGCTTTTTGGTTACTTATGTGTGTTGTGTGTGTCTCTATTTTTGACCATATTGTAGGTGTTAAAATGGAGGAGATAAGAAAGTGGTAAAATGGGGCACAAGCAAGAGGAATATCAAAGGGAAAGCAAAATAAGAATGTGCAGGAGGTAGATAGGAAAAAAGGAAATAACAATTGCTATCCATTTCTTCAACACTGTAAAATGGAAATATGTACAGAATGTTAGCTGAATTTGGAAATTTGGACTGTCACCTACACAAAGAGGGGTGACAACAAATGCAATCATGTTTTATAGCCAATTGGACCACATTAACTGTGCCAAGAAGACATGTGTGTGAAGTGGAGAGCTATGTATGGGACAATAATTTTTTTGTGAGGCAGGTGCCCATTTTTTTTTTTTTTTACTTCAGAAGAATGTTCGGTAAGGGACACTGGTATTTCTAGGACAAGTAAGTTGGGTAGGTGAAGAAGTTGATGCAAACAAACAGGGCAGACAAGACAAGACACAGAGATGGTGAGTGACACAAATGGTTAAGGGACACCATGATTGCAGTTATGGAGGTGACGACACAAGCCCATGCCATCAAACATGGGGACAATGAGAATCAAGTCCTCACCCTCAGAACTGTCATCACAGCCCCCTTACTCCTCTGGCTGCTATAGTTCTTGACATCTCCTTCTGCTATGGACCATAAGGGAGAGCAGCCTCTCCATCTGGCATAGGTATGCACCACCCTATGCACCAATCCTGGCATCTCCAGGCAGGTGATAAAATTCCCACCTCTGCCAACACTCCTGGAGTATACCACAGCACCAGCTACCAAGGTACTGATACTTGAGGGTGCAGGTAGTACAGGGGCATCAAAGGCAGTACTGCCGGTTTGGGTTCTAGATGTGCTAGGAGTTTGTGCTGGAGTCAGTGCGGGGGCAAGCTAAGCCACTGGGGTTGGCCTGGCTCCCTGTGTTGTAAAGCATTTAGGGATTTGTTAGAGATGGATGACATGGAAATATTTTGATGATACATAATAGAAAAAAAAGATATAAGGGTTGGGGTGAGGGAAAAAAAGAGATAAAATCAGTACCATCATATGTGACATACAATGCATTATCACAATAATACAACTATTTTATCTGAAGTTTTACATTTAAATATAGTTCCTATATTGCTCAAGGTAATCCTAGCAATGTGCAGATATTGCACATATGCTTAGTCCAATTATAGAGAATTATACAGATTAAAGTTAACAGCTGGGCACTTATGCCACTTGTGTAGAATTTAATTTATGCAATATTATTAAAGGACTGCAGTATTTTATACTTGTTACTTGTGGTATTTGAACCCACAACGTTTGACTACCATGTTACAGTTGACTCCTAAAGTTGGTTTGTGCTACAGACTGATTCAGTTATACTTGCATGCTTAGGATATGCATGCTTACTTTGCTACTACTGTAGAAAAAGAAAACCTTTTTTTAAATTTTAAAGCTACAATAATACTTCGCTTGTGCTCCACACATACCGCTTGCTTCTCTCAGTCTCTCTAGGTGCTCATCATGGGCCTGTCTATTTGCACTGATTTCAGATTTGTTGTGAAAAGAAAAGAAGAGAACAGAAGAACATTATGCATACCTGTCTTGCCTATATTTAGCTTTCTATGTATTATAAATTCTCTTTATTAGCATACTTACACAATTGTGAGATGTCACTAGTCTGAAACTCATCCAACCACTGGTTGAGTGTATCCCTCTTTCTCCTTTTTAGGTCATAAAAGTGGTGCCTACACTGTTCTCAAGTGAGTGGGATGCCAGTTGCACTGAATACAGCCTTGGCCAGTCTATTCCAAGTCTCAGACTTGTACTAGGAGCTGGTATAGTCTCTCTGCAAAAGCCTTTGCTTGTGGCACTTTAAAAGGAGTCCAGTAAAGATTCTGGACTCCTGAGCTACCTGCCCCTGTAGCCCAAATTGGGCACTTTCCCCTCTAACACCAGACATGACTAACACTGCAATAGCAAATAATAATTTCCCACCAGATGGATGTTGCCATGTTTACTGTTAGTGCACAAACCCAAGCAAGTGCTAACTGTATTTGCATGATGTTAAGTATAGAGCAACAGTGCCGAAGAGGAAAGCAGTTTTGGAAAATGAAAGATTAATCTCACACTTGCCATTAGTTTGATAGGTGTGTGCTGCTGTAACTGTTAGGTGATTTAACTTTGAATACATGCACTGTGGTTATAAATTTCATCACCTGACAGATGTTTTGTTTAGCTTTATACACTAATATTGCTTTTTACAGTGTGGAATTCAAACTTATGCTAAAAAGGACAAAACATATTATTCCACAGCAGTGATTTTCCAACTTTGCCACAGAAGAAGTGCTTCTCAGATATAGTCATGGATTATTTATAAATACACATGATAGATTGCGGTGTTAACCATGTATGTGTGTGACTTGACAAGGTCCTTTTTGTTTATACATTCATTTGTGTATGTGTCTTATTGAAGTGTGAAGGCCACCCAAGTCTAGATAGCAGAATTATATGTATAGAAACATAGTAGACAGTATACCATCAGTCATACATCTGAACGTTCAAAACACAGTATGGGTGTTTTTGTCTCATACAGATAATTTATATGAGCTGCACTGCTATGCATAGTTATTGTTATTTATAATTATGTATAAATTGTATAAGTGATATTCAATACAATGTGAAATGGAACAACAGAAAAATGTCTGAAACTTCCTGCATTAAAACCCAGGACCACGTGTATGGCAGCCATACACTTACTCCTGTTGCCACAGGAATATTAAAATAACCCTTGTATATTTTCCTATTCATTACTATAAACTGAACTGTCACAATAGTAGAAAGACGTTGCACTTCTTGTATTAGAAGCCAGGATCATCTATATTACAGGCCTACACTTACACCTGCTGCCACAGGAAAAGTTAAACAACATTTGGATATCTCCCAATTCATTATTAACTTTTGTGTGTTAACCGAAGGGCAATGCTGCTTGCTGCGCATGGTGCCTAACAAAATTAATAGAATGTATCCATTTTAAAACTGTTGACTGTCTGCTTCCTCTCTGCAGGTTTTTTTGAATCTACAGGTGTTGGGGAAGGCTGATAGTCACATCACAATTTCGCTAAGCGGTGTTGCACGATGGAAAGCAAAAAATGCAACAATGTATTCTTTTTAACATTTAGAATGTCTATGTCCCGTCTGCAGGTATTGTGTTAGCTTCTGGAGGGCCAGGTTTGAGCACAGCTGAGCATCATGCAAATGAGATAAGCAAAACTAAACTTGTTTTTAGCCTTGTGATCAGTGTTTATTAGGTGTCATCCTTAAAACGCAAAGGTGGGACTTGACCCCTGATGTACAGAGAGTATATGCTGTGTGGATCAATGTGTTTAGCACATGTGCTACATAGAAGTGATTCAAAGGTGTAGTTGATGTATTGGTCATCCAAAAAGTACTTCACATGCCATTTGTTGTGTTTCTCTGTTTCCCCTGTTTGTGCTAAGCCATGCAGTGTGCAAATACTGGCATAAAAATAAATAAAAGGAAAATTAGGAGAAAGGAAGAAAAGAAATCAATTAAATAAACAACACATGAAATATTTTTACACAGGTTGGGATTTGAACTCTCACTCCAATGAACCTTAAAAAACAGTAGCCAATTAGCCAATTGAGTTTATTGATTGTATTTGCCACATTGATCAGTGAAAGCCATACTCCTCCAGTTATGAAGGGGAGACTTTAAGGAAGCCAAATTGTTACAGTACTTGACATGCAAGTGGGACTTGTTCTGTAAATAGATGATTCTTTGGGTGAAGAACATTTTTCTTCAAGAGACCTTGTATATGTTACAAAGAAAGTTGAGGTCTTTGGAGTAAATATTTTAATATCACCAGTATTTTCGAGGTACTGGAGGTCTAGTAGGACAGGATCTTTCATATTACAAGAGGTGAAGCAGGGATCATTAGATAGGAGTCAATATGACACAGAGAAAACCAAGAGAGTTTGATGTCTGTCTGTGTAGCTTAGTAACTTAGTCCTTTGAATTTTTTTATAGTTCGGAAAAGTTGCAGTCTTTCTAGTTGGGCAAGATGATTAGAGAGGTGCATTTGCCTGATAAGGGAAGAATATAGTGGGATTATAACATTCTTAAACTTGGAGGATACATTATTGGTAATTAATTAGGGAAGGTAAAATTATTTTCTAACTGTAACTGATACATGACAACCAAAAGATAGTGCTTTTTCAATGTAGGTATGCAGGTCTTAAATGGAATCCAGTTTATGCAGTAATTAGTAGAGTAGACTTGTTTCCCAAATGTAGCTACACACCATTTTTTGTCATGAAGCTTAAGGTCATGGGTGGTACACCTAATGTTGGTTCCCTAAAGCCCCTTTTGAAAAAATATGTCTATAGAGTAGTCAGTAACAGCACCCAGTTTGCAGTCATTAGCAAACTGAGTTAACCATAGCCCTTTTGACAGCTGCTTGTCTGTTGGATAAGTATATGCCAAAGATCAGGGAATCTGGGCTGGAGATCTGAGGGTTATCACTAGTGATATGCCATTTAGATGAGAAGGTACCATCAACTATTACTGTATACATTTGAATGGATACCAGTTTGGTGCCCTTGGGTGACACAGGGGTTTAGCTTTATGCTAGTGAGTTTGCTAATGATGTCTGCATAGGGGATCATATGAAAGCTGCTAGCAAGGTTCAGATAAAAAGTATGGGTTTACTAGCCATTGTGGGTGGCATATGTTATGTTTTCAAAGAACTTAACTGGGGTAAGGGAAATGGATTTTACTCTTCTATTAATTTTCCCCCTTCTGCCTGCCACCCATCAAGCCACTCCCAATCAAGCTCAAGCCCATTTATTTCCTAGTATTGCTGGGTACTCCTCTTGCATATCCCTTAAGGTGAGAGCCCTTCAGAGGGGCAATTGCCCAGGCAAATATTAGGGAGTATGGTGCTCTCACAAGCATGACAACAGTGAACGCTATTTTATGTGCAAGTTCTTAACACCTCCTCTTTGGTGGTAACATGGGTAGCTGCATCACTGTAGAGCTGGCATATGCCCCTCTATCAGATCAGCCATGATCCATAGCATGGCTGACAAAGGCTGTCATACCCAGCTTTGGTGTCCATGCCCGGATTCATATCACTTCACTATAAGACCATTTCACTGACACCCATTTCACTGAGACCAAATCACCTAAAGTTCATTTCACCTAAAACTCATTTCACCTAAAACGCATTTCACTGATAAGTAGTCCTCTAAGGCAAGTCAAAGGTATATGTCCTTTCCCCCCCTGTAGTGCGATCCTGGTGTTAGTATATATAGTTAGGGGCTGTGGGGGGCACAACACCTCACCTAGTTGGGTTTTACCAAATAGTGGCCCCCACACACACCCTAACTAGATATACTAACACCAGGATTGCACTACAGTGGGGAAAAGCACATATACCTTTGACTTGCCTTAGAGTACTACTTGTCAGTGAAATGAGTTTTAGGTGAAATTAACTTTCAGTGAAATTAACTTTAGGTGATTTGGTCTTAGTGAAATGGGTGTCAGTGAAATGGTCTTTCAGTGAAGTGATACGAATCCCCATGCCCATATAATTCCTTACACTAATCACCACCTTTTTAACTCCCTCCTTGCTCTCCAGCAGTGGTTGGGTTGGGAGTGGCAGTCTGAGTTGGCTGGGATCCACCCCTCCCTCTAGTTTGGGCAGAACAATCTTCCCAGCTGCACAGTCAAGTACCAGAGCTGCTAAATGAATCCAGATCACATTGTCTCTAGTCAAGGTTTTATCTCTCTACTCCAGTTGCATGGCAAGGGGATAAGATATATCTTTGATTAGACTGAGAGTTTCCAGATCACCAATGTCTTTGTTTATAAAATTGAACAAGGCAGGTTTGACGATTTAGCAGTTGTTGGTAGAGTCTCTGTAGGAGCCACCTATGGCTCTAAAATGGACATTTCTTCTCAGGTCAGTTAAATATCCAGAGGAGCGAGGCAAAGGCTGATAATGTTTAGGAGAATTTTAGCAATGTCTTCCTTTGTACAAACTATGAGACAGCATGATATATTGCCTAATCATATGGAGTTATTGTTTTTGATTTTGGATAGAGCTTCTAGGATCTGGTCCACAGGGATCTAGGTGGAAGGGTGACTTAAATGATTGTAGGTATTGAACACTGGGATGAGTGGGAAAGGTAAAGCTGGAACCAAATTGTTTATTCATTTTTATTAATAAATTTTATACAGTATATCTATTTGCTTACTTCTACCACAAGAGTGGAATTAAGTTATGTGAACAAAATCAGCCAAATTTAATAAAACCTACACAGTCTGTTTCTACCATGTGGTGCACATGGCAGTACAGTGTTTTAGATTCAGTAAGCACTGTGTAGAGAAGTGAACCACCGCACAAAAAAGGTAAACACAGTGGCATGGTGATTACAGCATAAGCAGCTGAATTGTATGCTAATCAAGCAATCCAACACAGAGGAGCTATTCAACAAGCTATAAAGCAATTGTGTAGACTCAGTGGTGATTTTCCCTATGAATTCCAAAACCTACTGGAATACAGGCATGGAAAATAGTCTACACGGAAAGAATGTTAGGGGCTGCAGCTGCTTTAATTAATTTGTACATGCAACAGGCTGAAGTTGATGCTGCTGCCGCTGTCAATAGAACTAGGCCAAGAAGGAGAAGAGTTTTCAGGCCCCATTTATCACATTGAAACCTACATGATGTGGAAGTTGTAGAGCGCTACAGGGTAGAAAGAGACACACTACAGAAACTCTGCAACCTCTGACGTTCTCAACTCAGAGCCAGGGCCACCCGAGGGAATGCATACCAGTGGAGACAAAGGTATGTGTAGCACTTAGAATCTTAGCCATAGTTACCTTTCAGAGACCAACACAGGACATACTGGGGGTGTCATAGGCATCACCATCCAGGATCCTCCATCAATTTCTGAATGCTATGCTCCAACATGCCAGTGACCACATATATTTTCCCTATACTCCTGAAGAGAGGGACAGAAATATACAGGAATTCTACCCTGTAGCACATTACCTGATGTACTGGGTGCCATAGATTGTACACATACAGAAATTAAGGCATCACCTGAAGAACAGGGTAAGCTCTACATAAATAGAAAGGGCTTCCACTCTATTAACTGCCAAGTTGAGTGCAATGCCAACGGAATCATCTTGAATATGTGCACTGGCAACCCTTGCACTTACCATGACTCACATATCTGGCACAACTCCCAACTGTATCAAATGTTTGCTAGGAGGGATATCCCACAGGATCATTCACTGGGGGAATGAAGGTTATGCACTGAAACCATGGCTGATGACACCCATCAGAAATGCGCACACACCTGCTGAAGAACGCCATAATGAGGCACACACTCAAACCAGAAATATCATAGAGAGTGTGTTTGGGCTGCTGAAGGCATGGTTCTGGTGCTTATATACATCTGGAAGACCCCCTGCTGTACAATCTATGGACATTTACTGAAATATTTACATTATATTCCAAGCTACACAACATCATTCTGAGAAAACAGCTTCAGCAGGATTAGCAAGGGGAAGTAGTGCACATCCCTCAACCAATGCCAAGGTCACCACAGCCACAGACAGATGAAGAGTCAGAGGAGAAACCACCAGCTCCTGTGGGTGTAGGCAGATGTAGGCATGTCTAATATGCCCTTGCATTAGCTAAGAGACAATGCATAGCACACTCACTCACTCACTTACCTAAGGGCCTAAAATTTTCCTCCTGTGCATATACATATACTAACATTGATGCCTGGCAACTCTCACAACCTTTACCTCCCCATGCGTTGGCTGTGTAATGCTTGCATCAGACATAGCCAGCCCAGAACTAAAACTGTGGCAACTGCTGCATTTACAAGGTAAGTCTTGAACCTGGAGTGTATTGTGTAACAATATGAATAAGTGGCATTTCCTTGTATTTCATTACTTGTTACTATAAGCAAGTAAAAGGCGGGAGATTTGTACAGAAATTACATTAAAATGTGACAGCATGGATTTATCTGGCATATATGTGTCCATTATTAAGTAGTAGGCCTCAGGCATCAAAGATTCACACAGTCATACCTCTCAAAAGTACTGATGATCACTGCATGCCCTCAGTTTAGCACTATATGTTTATACTGGAAACCTATTAAAGAGAGAAGTTAGAAAGTAATGATACACATTGCAGTTTCAGATTTCACAACCCTTACAAGATCATTCACAATAAATGTGAGAAATGTTGATGCTATCAACTGTCTAACTTTCTAAGGCCAATATAAGTCAAAGGTACAATTACCAGTTCAAAATCACAAATGCAGATATACTTAGTACATCAGCTACGCACCCTGAGCATCAGACACAAAGCTTGTGTATCTCTGAATCCAAAAGATAGAAAACAGGGAAATGGCACAGTTATCATCACTTGCACAGGGTGTTCTGCTTATGTGTGTGTGTGTGTGTGTGTGTGTGTGTGTGGGTGGGGGGGGGTGACAGGAAGCCTAGGCTGAAACAAAAGGTTGGTGAGTGTGTGTGTGAGTAAGAAAGAGAAGCAGACAGACATTTGGATAAACCAACAAATGGCCATTGAGACAAAATGAGGTTTAAGCTGCATGGATGAACTATGTAACTGTTGTGTGTGTGTGTGTCTGTAGGGGTCCTTCAGGTGAAATTGGTATGTGAGTGTCTGCATGAATACAGCCAAACTCTGTGGTAGCTCTAAGTCTTGGTATGTTGGACAGGTATAAACCATGCATGAGAGAGGTGGCAGTTCATCGTTGTCATCCTTGACCACAAGAACTGGCTCTGCCAGGAGTTGCACTGACACATCCACACTCACAGTCAGATACACTGCTGCTTCCTGAACATCACTGATGTCTGCAGGATGAGCACCCTTCACTATTATGCCCAGGACCATGACCCCATGGCCTGCTATGTGTGGGTATGGACAGCTCACCCACTGACAGAGCAGTGGAAGTCCTGCCACTATGGGAGCATGATTGGGCACAGCCATGTTGGCTAACAGCAGATAATGTGGCTGACCTATGCCCATGAGAATGCTGCTCCCCACCCAGCAGATGTTCTATCACATACATCACATGTTCCATGACAGATACCCCTCATTCCATCACAGACATCCCTCATTCCATGTCATTCATCTGATCCATTGAATCAGCAACATGGTGGAAGCAGTCAATTATGTCAGCCTGTGCCGAATCAACAACCCTGAGCATTTGTCTGGATCACCTAAGGGAACATGCCTGTGCCTCTATGATGGTGCTAAGCATACGTTGAGTGGCAAGGGAAGAGACACCTGGATCAGGTGGAGGAGGGATAGCAAGCCTCATCTGAGCATGCCTAACAACCCTCCTGAGTGGCACCTCGCCCACACTTTGGCTACAGACAGAGTCAACAGGCACTGAAGCCACAGTGACCATGATTCCATGATCAATGGCCTCACCATCCAACTGTCCAATATGTGAGGGTTCACTGGAATGGTTAGGTGTAGGCCTACAGGATATGTCCAGTGGAATTACAGAGGAAGTCTGTATGTCATTTTCAGTGTCAGATTCAACTTTTGCACCCCATGACTTTGTCTCTGTTTGGCCACCATGATCATCAGTGTCTGCTGATACACTGACATGGTGGTAGAGGTCCCACACTTCCACTGTCAGGATCACCTGTGATAAACATCAACAAACACAAGAAAACATAATACCTACACTACTATAGTCAATATATGCTAACAAGCTAACCGTTGTGCCACTATTACAGACAGTACAGCAATACATGCAACAGTCCTGACAGCAACATTACATACACTAAAATATTTATTTAAATTGCTCAGCAGTACTTACATAAATATGTTTGGCTTACCATCTGCAGATGAGGTTCTCCTCTGCAAGCCAGATGGTCATGGAACAAGTTAAGCAAAAGGTAAGGGCAACACCACCACAATTAAAAATAATAGAGTGGGTAATACTTTTAGCCCTTTCTATGTCCATTAACTATAATTTCAGCAATAACTTGGCTGACAACTCCAACCTAAGCTAATCAATCAGAATGTGTTGTTAACTGTAACAATCTTCAATCCCCCCAAAATAGATTATTGTGACATAGAAGTAATGTATTGATTTCAATTGTTTTACTACACAACAGTATTCAACAGTTGTTACCAAAGGCTACTTGGAAGCTCCTCTTGGGACATGCTTGCATTCCTGGAAACTGTTGCACCAACATCCAGTGCATGCTGTTCTGTACTTTCCTGTGAGCTGTCTGGATCACTGACAGTGGACAGGAACTCTTCATTTCTTGTCAGCAGGCCCTCCACTGGTATCCATCCAATCATGGCTCACTGCAGCTGCTCTCCTCCATGAAAATGTTGTATTTGAATCTGTGTTAAATAGCCAAAGTCACTGCATTTACATCATCTGTGTAATCATGTTCTTATGTGATCATGTCAGTGGCCCTATGGCACACCTGCTCATATGTCCTGCAGTGGCTACCCACAGCATTTACATCATCCATCTGCCACCAAATTTGCATTCTGAGTACTATATCTCCCCATACTCTTTCAAGCAGGAAGACACCATGTTGCCTAAAAGCATCCACTATCACTTGATTTTCAGTATCAGTGAAGGGCAGTCTTCAAGAACTGGATGGCATACTCCTAGGAGACAACCAAAGGATAATACACATAAGTATCACATAACTACAAAATAACTCTTTCCAGATAAAAGAGAAATGGTAGCTCTCAATATTACCCACTGGAGAAACATAAAACATTCTTGTGAAATATGAATAACAGGCTGGATGCAAAAAAGGAGAGCAACATATCATTGTTTGTGCCATAAAAGAAATGCAGCTTTGCTCCCCCCTCCACCAAAAGAATAGGTGAATGATACATTTTGATAACAAACCATCTTTGAAATGCTAACAGTAGTATCAAACGAACTGTCCCTGAAACATTTATACATATGTATCACAGAGCATTCCATTTTAAGTTGTTGACAATCATGTATACCTGTGAAATGCCTTGCCAAACATGCCCATGACAATAGTACATTTCTAACTAATGAATACAGATAAAAGTATAAACGCCTTTGCTTCAGATTTTTCTTAATTACATTCCAGCATATGCAGTATGCAGCTGACAAAATGCAAGCATACCTTCTGAAGTTCAGTAATCCTCTGTGCCGATAGTTCCCAATGTAGTAGCATATGTTCAGTCTTCTCCACATAAACTAGTCTCCTTACATTCAATTTGCCTAGCTACATGGTTGCCTTTTTATATGGTGTAGATTTTGGGCTGTTAGCATGGTGAAGATGCAAAGGACATGTGCACTGATTAGAAATGCATAATCACAAATACTTGGATCCATGTATGAGATGTAAACATAGTGCAGGCACTCCCACAGTGTTTGTTTTTAATGGATTGCAAATGTGAATTATTGATGATTGGGAGAAGGAAAACACAACAGCACTGCAGGGTGCCTTACATCCAGTAGGTGTGTCATGTTAGACTTACAAAGTGTTAGATGTAAGTTTGGAAATGTAAGAAAGCATCACACAATTCACAGGCTGTTTTCATTATGCTGGGAACTGCATATGCTATTATTTCCAGTTAATATTCTCACACATTTAAGGCCAATGATATAAAATGGCTTACAGATTGCACTTCTCAGATTACTAGTCAGATAAGTGAAGAATGACCAAAAAAAAAAACACGGAAAGGTAAGAGCTGTATATTTGCAAGCAGTAATCATAACTGGTTGTGTGATCACTTATTGCAGTACATCCAAAAATAATAAATGTACAAATAACAGTTGTATGGTTTCATATTACTGTAGACAATGTTGTAGTTGGTTGTGTGCAGAATGCTTTCAGTTCCTTGCTGCAAGACTGTTTGTGTGGCAAACAGGGATAAGACACCCATCCTATGTTCTGAAGGTTCCTTGGAGTGAGAATTCAAATCCAGATCTGCATAAACATATCTCATCTAACCCAACATTTTCTAGTGCATATGTCATAGACTGATTTTTCCTCATTTCAACTACTTTGCCATTTCTTCCTTATATATATTGCTTTTTAAATTTTTTTGGGGGGCGGTATTTGCACGATGCAATGCTTAGGGTAATCATGGAGATGAAGGAAATGAATAGCGGGTTTGTCTGTGCTTATCTCATTTGTGTGAACTGTGGCAGTGTGCAAACTGGACAACTGGACCATCCAGGAAGCAGACAGAATCCAGACAGCAAAATATAGAAACCAGATATATTCAATTAATTGTATTGAGCACCTCAAAAACCCACTAAGTGGCATTACACGGTGGTTAACATAGTGACCTTACAAATGATTAAGGAATGTCATGCAACTAGTTCTGTTGTAGCAGGTGTTAAGTGTAAGACTGTGTTACAGATGGTCCTGGGATCCAGTTCAGTGTATGCAACCTTTTTGTTACTGATGCAACAGTGTAGTTTATAGCAATGGACTGAAACATAAAGAAGTGTTATTGCAACTTTCTTGTGGCAACAGATGTAAGTGTAGGACTGCCATACACATGGCCCTGGGTCCTAATAAAGGATATTCCATGCACTTTTACTGTTGTTCCACTTCCAATTATATTCACTCTCACTTATAACACTTTAGATAGTGGAGATGATATGAATTATATGTCTGAGAATGAGGCATCATTATTGTGTTTTCAGATGTATGACTGAGGGTATACTGTATACTATAGTTCTGTAAGTATAATTCTGCTATCTGGACTTGCATGGGCTTCACATTTGCCTAAGACACATACCCAAATGGATCTATATCCAATACCCTTGTCAGGTCACACACATACATGAGTAACAGCTCAAACTGTCACCTACATTTATGTATGATTCCTGACTCTGTCTGAGCAACACGTCTTCTGTGGTAAAGATAGAACATCAATTCTGGGGAAGAAAATGTTTTATCCCTTATGCCTAGGTTTGAATCCCATAGTATAAAAATCAATGTTCTCAGTGTATAAAGGTAAAAACAAATGTGTCAGGTTATTACGTGTGTGGCCCCAGTGCCTGTCTGCAAACCTAACTTACCTAACAGTTACCTTTCAATTTCCAATATATATTTCCAGGCTACATCAGTAGACATCCCTTAGGTTAACCTTCCAGTTGTAATTATTTAATTTCTCACTGCTTGGCACTGGTACTCTCTGCTTACCATTGCACAAACACATTGTTCGGGTGTGAACTCTCTTAGTAAACATGATAACTGGAATTGGCAGGAAAGCATCTGTCTCCATTGCTCTAGGTCTCCTGGTAGACATGGCTGGCATTAATGGAGAAGGTGCCAGTTTATGGTGCAGAAATGGGGTGTCCATGCAGAATAGTATATCCCAGGCTGTTCTCAGTGCTAATAGCATCCCGTGCACTGGAGACCAATGTAGGCATCATTTTAATGATTTACAGAGGAAAAAAGGGGATCCTCTCAACCATTGGTTGGAGGAATTTAGGACTGTGGACATCATACAGCTGTGTAAGTATCACGTAAAGAGAGTACTTGTAAGCCTTAGAAACTTTAATAGAGGCAAAACTGGTGTGCATAATGCTCTTTTGCACTTTTCTATACTTTCCCCTGCTTCCAGAGATCAGGAGTTCAATGTCCAGGCCCATGAGCCTAGATTGGAGAGAAAGAGGGAAACAAGTGGCATGTATTTAGCCGAAGAGAAGTATTACTATAGCATTAAAAGTTAAAGATAGCATTTTTGGTATTTTATAATATTGTATCAAATTGAGCATACATATCCCAAATGTAAAAGCAAGTATCCATGCATTAGTCTGTAGCACAAACCAATTGTAAGAGTCCAATATTAAACTTTAGTCAGAGATTGTGAGTTCAAATACCATAATTTACAGCAACACAATACTGTTATTTCTTCAATAATATTTACATTAAATTAAAAACTCTATGCCAGTGGCACAAATGCCATGCTGTTAACTGTAATCTGTATAATTGGAACACCCATATGTGCAATATATGCACATTTCAATGATTTCTTGTAGCAATCTGTAGTATAGTGTGTATCTGTTAGGAGGTATACTTAAATGTAAAATGTAAGATAAAAGAGTTGTGGAATTATATTAATGCATTGTATGTTACTTGTGATGGTAGTGATTTTGCCTCTTTTTTCTTTCTCGCCCCAACCCTTATCTCTCTTTTTTTATTTTCTTTATTTTTATTGTATTTTATTTTTTAAAACTTTATTAATTTTATTATTTTTATTTATTTTTTAATTTTTTTATTTTATTTTTAAAAATAATTAATTTTATTGTGTTTTATTTTATGTTTTCTTTTCTTTTTTTAATTTTTATTACATGTCATCAAAATGTATCCATGTTATCCATGTGTACCACATCACAAAATGTTTCACAGCACAGCAAGGTAGGCCAGCCCCATTGGATCAGCCTGCACCTGCTCCACTGGCTCCAGCACCAATGCCCAGCACATCTGGGAGCCAACCTGATAACTGCCTCTGCTGCCTCTGTACTACCTGCACCCCCAGGTAGTCCTGACTTGGAGGCTGGTCGAGTGGTACCCTCTGGGAGCAGTGGTGGAGGTGTTGATTTCATCACCTGCATGGATGATATGTAGGGTTGTTACCACACCATTGGTGCATGAATACACTGGATGGAGAAGCTGTTCTCCCTCATCGGCAATAGGTGGAGGAGGAGATGTCAATCACTCCAGCAGAGTAAGGTGACAGTGATGACTGTCCAATGGATGAGAACTTGATTCTCACTGTCTCTAAGTTTGATGACTATAGGCTTGGGTTGTCCCCACCCTCACCCCAATCATGGTACCCCCCAAACATTTGTGTCCATCACTGCCCCTGTCTTTGGTCTTGCTTGTCTTGTCTGCCTGCAATTGCTTCCTCACCTACCCAAGTTATCTGACCCAACATACTGTGTCCCTTTCCCAACATTCCTCTCTCTCTCTCAAATAAAAAATAAATGTGAACCTGTCCCACAAATAAAAAATTGTTATATATAGCTGTCCATATCACACATGTGTCATCTTGACACACTTGATTTTGTTCAATTGTCTATACAACATGATTGCATTGTGGTCACCCCTCTTTGTGGAGGTGACAGTCCAAATTCAGTTAATATTATGCACATATTTTCAGGTTACACTGCTAAACAAATGGATAGCTATGATTCTTTCCTACCTCCCTCCTTCACATTCCTATATTGATTTCCCTTTGTTCTTCCCCCTGCTTGCTCCCTATTTCACCACTTTACTATCTATGACATTTTCACCACTTAAATCTGGTCAAAAAATAGAATCACCCGCAACACACATGAGTAGCAGAAAAATCAGTGGATCCCTTCACTTTTTGGGCTCCATATTTGTGTGGAGGTGAACATCATGCGCTAAACCACAGAAATAGTGAGTGGCAGCAAACAGCTGCTGTTACCTCCATGCAATGTCACATAACCCCACTGTGCTATGCCAACACACAGCTGCACAAGCACTATAAAGAATTCATGTCATTGTATTATCAATGTTTACTGAAAAGTACTTAAAATTATTAGATACCCATGGATTTGAACCCAGTATCATCTGGTCTCAAAAAGACATGTAGTCAGACAAGCAACAGGTGCATTTCATAGAGTCAATACTAACTCTCAGACTTTAGAAATGTGGCTCATGTTTGCGCACAGTTTAGCTACATGCAAACATAAATAGTATTGGAAATCTGCATCTTGCATGAACAAACACTTTGCCAGCCATCATACATCTATGGAAAAATAAATATTATTATGTATTACTGCTGTTTACTGTCCATTTCCTGTTATGATATGAAATTAAATGTGGAAACATAACAAAATGAAGGCCCTATTTAACAATATGTCACATATCGACACTACAGTGATGTGTTGCCTTTGCTCAAGCACTGCAACCCTGATGTCTCAGTAATTTTTCCACACATATATCACCTGCACTACAGAAAGTAATATGCATTGCTGTGTGATGTGCAATGCACATCCATCTGGTAACATGCAGAATTACAACTATTGACTCATAAGCCTAAAAGCCTTATCTGCAAGGCTAGGGAAGGAATCAGCATCAGCAACGTAGCCAGACGGACATAGGTGATCTTCAACACAATTGATCTGACCCAATTTGTTTATGTCAAGGGTAGATCTTTCTTATTAAACCTAGTACACTTCTTTGATACTGACCCCAAAGACCAGGATGAGGGATAACAGGACATACCACCTATGTTAAGTTATCCAAGACCACTGACACTATCCCCAATTCATGTCTCATAGTGAAAATCTCCCATATGGGAATTAAGCCATACATTTCTAGATAGATAGCCAAGTGGCTCACTGGCAGAACACACTGTCAAAGTTGGGGACTGCACCTTCACCACTAGCCCACTTACCAGTGGAATGCCACAAAGATCTGTGCTGGGCCCTCAACCAATTGGAAAGTATTTCTCTGAAGCCCAGGGAATGGTAGATGTCCTGTGCTTTACCAAGTTTGAAGATGACTGTTAAATGTATACACTCGTATAGGGTCCCCCAATGATGGGGTCATATTACAGAAGGGGCTGACACAGAAAAATGATTTGTGCCAAACTCACAGACTGAACCTTAAAACAATCAATGCCTCATTGTCCCCTTTGGCAATGAAGTAATCCTACTAATTATGATATACATAGCACCCCTCTAAGCTCAAATACAGTGCAGTGAGACTTAGGAACACATATTGATAGCAATCTATATTTCCATCAATATAGTGGTGAGACACACTGCATTGCAAACCTCATACACATGGACATCACATCCAGAACCAAGGAGGTCATAGCTCTGCTGTACTCTACTCTTATCAAACCAATAATTGATTACAATACTCCCTTCTGTCTATACCTCACCAGACACTTGCAGCAAGTGGAGAAAACACAGAGGTTTGTGGCTGGGAGAATCCAGGGCCTCCACAACATGACATACATGGAAAGACGGATAGACCTGTCACTGTACTCAGTATCATGCAGGCTGCTGAGAGGTGACCTATGCTTGGCCTAAAGAGTAATCCTAGACCCTGCCCTACTGGAAATACTGGACATCTGAAAAATCAAATGGGACAAGAATAACTTGCTCCAGGGTTCTCAACCTAGCCGGTGACATAAACAGAACATGCTGGAGAGACAAATATATCCCTCAGTGATTGGCACTAATCTGTAATAGGCTCCCACTGTATGTGTTACAGTGCTCCTCAATGAATCTGTTCAAGTGCAACCTTGACAACTGGCTGGGTAATTGTAAAGTCACCCATGGGGTGGCACCTATGTCCCTCATGAACAGAGCCAGTTGGTGCTGTTCAGAAAATTGCTGTGCTAACAATGACCATCTAACTAGGCTCAATAAGGGTACTTTTGTTTTTACACATCTAGGCTAGTAACCTCCTATGAAGCTATGAATCTATGCAGGCCTCTCAACATCTGCTGTCCCACATGGCCTGTTGATGTCATCTACTATAAGTTGACCAGCACTGGTGTAAAAGTCAGACTTGTGCCATGGCACTTAAGTAAAATACTGAGTTCTGTAGTCTGCCTACCTAGGTAGGTAGGGGTTCTGTTCTCACTGCAGTCAACTATGTGTGTATGTGTCTAGACAGAAGAGTAGAAGTCTGTATCCTACAGTTTCTGCTCCAATGCCACGGTTTTACAGTATTTTGTTACTTGCACATGCCTACAAATCCATTTCATGCAAGCCTCCCAACGTCTTCTCTCCCACATGGTCTGCTGATGTTATCTACTATGAGTTGGCCTGCACTCATGTAAAAGTCATATTTGTGCTGTGGCACTTGTGAAACATACTGAGTTCTATAGGCAGTGCAGTTAGATATGTAGGGGTTCTATTCTCACTGCAGTCAAATGGTTTTGTGTGTGTGTGTGTGTGTGTGTGTGTGTGTGTGTGTGTGTGTTTTTCTTGCTTGACATTACAGAGAACATTTTACATTGGCCTTTGGGACACTGTTATTACCATATTCTCCTCGACAGACACTGCAGATGTCATCAGGTATAAAGTGTTGTCTGAAACACTCCAAGTCAGACTTGAGTGGTGGTGCTTGCCTTAAATACAGAGGAATGTAGTCTGTGTACTTAGATAGGTAGGGGGTCTGCTTTCTCTGAATACAACTGGGTGTATATTTTTGTGCTCTTGCTTGACATGACAAAGAGCCTTTTACACTAGCAAGTTGGACACTGTTATTGCCATATTCTCCTCAACAGACATTGCTGATGGCATCAGCTATATCAGTTTTGTGAACATGCACTATTCCCACTAGAGCAGGGTCAGACATTGGCCTAGAGGCTAGGCCGAAGTCACCTAATTCTATACGGATCAGATTACAGTGACATGGCTTTCAATCTATCCACATACTTCATGGCATGGTTTGTAGCCCTGTGTTTTCTTGATGAGAAAGCCCTGTGGTGTTTCCAGCTGCTGCATGTGTCTGGTAAGGTATATGCAAAACAGATCATTATACTCTATTAGTGTTCTGATGAAGTTTGAGTGCTGTCATACAATCCTTAGATCTGAATATGATGGCATGACAGATAATGTGCAGAACATAGGCTTTCATTGTCAGTGTAGACACTTGCTGATTGAAGTTCAGATTACTATCTACATGCATTACCAGTGCCTGCATCACTGGGTGTCAGCATAGCAGAACTGTTGTCAATGCTGTAATTAACATAGACTTCCACTTTTCAGAAGAGCAACATAACAGCACATTTCTGCATTTATTTGTAGATTGTGTGGATTTCTTACCAAGCATTTGTCTGTGTTAACTCCTCCTGTAGTATGTTAGCATTATTGGGGGACTCACTGACTGCTCCCAGTATGTAAGAATCAGCAAACATGGTAAGCCAAAAGCCAGATACTTTAGCCTGAGCTGTCAAGACAGAGTCCAAACAGTAAACAGCCAAACAGAAATCCCTGGGGTTTGTGGCAGCTCTACTGCTACAGGTTGTCACCAACTTTCAAAGTATGTGTTCTGTCAGTGTGCCAATTGCTTACTGATCTAGTGATGTAAGGGTTACCCCCAGCTGGGAGAGTTTCTCAATGATACCTGCATGGGGGATTGTGTCCAAACCCCAGGCCAGATCATGATAGACAGTATGCTCTGTCATACCATCATCCATGCCTTGAACATGGAATGAATGGTCTATGACAACCTGACAGATCACCTATAGTGTGACTCAGCACATACACCTTCCTGATATGGTTGAATACACTCTTCAAAACACCCTCCACATGGGCTATGTTCCTATAGAAGGGTGTGCATCAACATGCATTCACCTGAGTTGGCAGAACAGTACCTGATCCATGCATGTATGGAGACATCCTGACTCCTTTAATGTAAAGAAGACCAACATGTCATCATGGACATCTTCTAAATGGACACTAGTAATATTCTGGCTGTGTGCAACAGACCTGTGTCAGTTAGTAATGCTACATCATGTCTGTTACATCTGATAGATGTCCTCAAAGAGGTCATCGAGGGTATGCATGATGACAACAGTATCATCTTGTGGAACTTGACAAGGTCAAGGTGTTTGACACAAATCCACACTCAGGTATTCGATTTACACTGTCATATGTGACCATAAACAGCGATATCACCAAGTGGGTAGACCAGTGAATCACATATGTGGCATCTCACTAAGTTGAAATGTGTGAAGTGACCTATATCTCAGGTCCAGTGATCAGGTCCATACAGCAGGGTTGTCTGCTAAGCCTTTTCCTGTCCATTATTTAAATTATGGACATCACAGATGACAGGCACATCCTGTGTCCATATAAGCTGCCTGAAGGGCTAGAGATTGTGGGCAATCATTGACTCCAGCTGTGAAATTAATATAGTACAGACAGTATCAACACATACCAAAGATTGCTGACACAGCCATGACAACACCTGCAATGACAAGAAAACATGGGGGGATTTAAGTCAGGAAAACAAACACATAACCCAGGTATAATGTGGATGTCATACCCTATAATCAGACCAATAGGTATGTGACCTGTGTCCTGGGGTAGATGGCATGTGGTCACATTGTTGACTACTCAATTATATATAACAAAAGTCCTGAGTATGTGAAGGACATCAACATCAGAGGCCATAATAGCTTTATAGTTCCCAGCCTTCATCACACCAGTAACTGAGTACAATTCACCCTTCTTCCTATACATCTCTACACATCTTTCAGTGATGTGTAACTGAGGTGCACCGCCTTTGTCACATTGAGCTGTCACATAGCTTATTGGCCATACCTAAGTATTCTTTTGTGGCATATACATGACTGTCTGATGTAGGGAACACCTGTCAAGTTGTTACACTAGATACATGTGTGCTACCTGTTCTGCTGATGCACACACTACATATGTAGGTGTTGGGCAACATTAATGGAATGGATATCATTCATGACAGTGTGAATTGCGCCATATATATGTGCCATGCACACCAGTCAGCTAGCCTGCATTGCTCTTAATGTTACATACAAGTATAGTAGTGTCCCTTATAACACCTCCAGCAGAAATTACAGTGCCAGGACAGTGTACTTGGTTAACATCATACAGTGTGGATATGCCATAATAGTTGTTCAAGTGTGTATGTGTGCAGAATAATCTCTTATCACTCCAAATCAATGTTATGTCAGAGGTATGGGATTACTGGTGGTAATCTAATATTGTCCATGATTGTGGTTGGTTCTTTTAACATTTTCCCTGAACCTTTACTGTGCCTCACTTGCTGGAGACTTCTGCTGAGATTGCACTCATATTCAGGCAAATCAGTTTATACAGCTTCGCAAAATGCACTCTTCCCCAGTTGTATGTCATATTCCTAATAGCTGTCCTCTGCATTATTCATGTAAGGATGCTTATCGCAAACTGACACCCTCCCCATTGTTATGTCATCTTGTGTGACAGTCACTAAAAACACATTTTCACTGCGCATTCCCTACTGTACCATATAGATATGTAATTGCTGTTGCTGCTTACAACCAGCTTCCATTAAAATGCCCTCCTCTGCTGTACATTAGGTTGTATCACCTGTCCTCTTTCCATGTGTTCATTCTTACAATTCATCTGCATGACCCTATTCAATACACGCACTTCCCCTCAGTATTTATTGTAGATGGCAGTCCATGTACCATTACAGATCATTTACTCAGCTTCAGTACAGCATACTAGGAATGGGATATAACAATACTATGCACTGTAGATACACTGTCCTGTACTGTGTTTCGACCATATACTTCGTATTCATACCTCTCAACTGTTCAGATATTCACAGGATGTCCAGATGTGCTCCTTATCAAATTTGTGGCTCTCTGCCATATCACTGTGATAATCTCAGGACTGATGTGCCTCCCTATTACATACATTCGAGTTCATACCTCTCAACTGTCCAGATTTTTGCACAATGTCCAGATTTTTGTCTCATATTTATAATCTTTTCCTCATAAAATTTTGTTTTTCTGCCAAATCATTGGCATGTCATTGTGGATTGAAGTCAGAAAATAATGACAAACATTTGATTTTTAAACTCCATGCTCTTCAGAACATTTATGCTAATGTAAATCCTATTATTCTATCAACTTTCTCAGTTTGTAAGAGCAATATTAAAAATCTGTACCTATTTTTTTGTCTTTTTCTCCTCATTAATTATGGCTTTGTATAGATTTCTTGATCTAAGAGGTTGAGAGGTATAAAGAAGTTATGTATCTACCATAACATTTCATGTTAGTTGCCTTCATCTTGCCTTCCTTCTTGCTGTTTAGGTTCGGAGCTGATCCTCGGCTCTGACTCGGCTATCTTCTATAGCTCAAGAGCTGTTTACTGGCTTGAGGCTACCCCTTATCCCAGCATGCCCAGTGTCAGCTACCCAGATCTCATTTGTGATAGCGCACATTAGAGATAAGTAGAGTAACCAGTTACTAAAAACTGGTTGTTCAATACACCTAAACAAGGAAAGAGTTATAAATTCCTTGGCATGTGAAGTAATAAAAGATGCTCAGCCAGTGAAAACAAAAAGGAACTCCTCACAATCCTCTAGGAAGGGGGAAGGAGGGAGGGACGCAAGAAGGAAGGCGAGATGAAGACAACTAACATGGAACGTTATGGTAGGTACATAACTTCTTTATGTTAAGTTGTCCATCTCACCTTCATTCTTGCTGTTTGGGACAGCGTCCCTAGCACCTAAAATCCTGGGTGGCTCATTGGAGCAAACTCTTCAGAACAGTAGAACCAAAGAAAGATCTGCTCCGGGAGACCATATCTACCTTGTAATGAGAGATAAAAGTGTGGGGGTTTGGCAAAGTGGCAGCTGCACAGATTGAGTCTATGGGCAACCTAGACTGAAAAGCTACAGAGGTGGCTAATGCTCTAGTGGAATGACCTTTTGGTTTAGCTGGTATCTCTTTATTTCATAACTGATAAATAAAGGCAATAGTATCAGATAACCATCTGGATAAGGTCACTTTAGAAACTGGAAGGCCTTGTTTGTTGAAAGCATAAGAAAGAAATAACTGGTCTGACTTTCTTAGTTCCTTAGTTCTATGGAGGTAAAAACACAATTGTCTGTGTACATCCAGTTGGTGGAGCTTGTATTCTGCCTTGTTGCTGTGATTAGGAAAGAAAACTGGGAGATCTATGGATTGATTTAAATTATTCTCTGAGCAGACTTTAGGAATAAAGGATGGATTGGTCCTCAGAGAAACTCTGTCCTTGTGAAACACCAGGTAAGGAGGATGAACACATAGTGCTTGAAGTTCTTAGACACGTCTAGCTGAAGTGATAGCAACCAGAAAAAAGTGCCTTCCAAGAAAGAAATTTTAAAGAGTATGATGCTACCGGTTCAAAGGGAGGCAAAATTAAGGAGGCTAAAACTAAATCGAGATCCCAAGGAGGGGGAGGATCTCTAACTGGGGGTCTAAGAAGAGATGTTCCTTTCATAAAGGTTTTGCAGAGCTTATGAGACATTATGCTAAATTAAACATACGATATGAAAATTAGAAATGGCAGCTAGTTGTACTCTAATGCTAGCAGAAGCCACACCAGACTGAAAAAGCTGTGCTAGAAATTCAAGAATTTCATGGACTGGGGCTGAGAAAGGATCCAAATTTCTAGATTCTGCCCAGTAAGAAAACCGTTTCCATTTACTAGCATACATTTTCCTCGTAGTAGACTTATGTGAGGAAACAATAATATCACGGACTGCTGAGGAGATATTGGAAAGCCTGGCTAAGGTTGGAAGTGGAGTAACCAAGCTGTGAGCTGGAGAGTTTGAAGGGATTGGTGCAACCCACCTGATTGGTGAATCAGAAGATCTGGAACTGGGTCCAGAATCCACGGTTGATCCAGAAGGTGGAGGTGTAGGAACGGGAACCATATTTGTCGAGACCAATATAGGGCAATGAGGATAATTTTGCGACCCAATGATTTTGCTTTCTGTATGAGTCTTGGAATTAGGGGAAAAGGGGGAAAAGCGTAAAGGAGTCCCTGAGGCCAATCGTGGACTACAGCATCTCTGGGTATATGACCTGGAAGAGGAAGTAGGGAGAAGTAGATGCTGCATTTGTTGTTGAGAGGAGTGGCAAATAGGTCGTAACAAGGCTGTCCTCGTTTGCAGAAGATAAGATCCGCAACTTCCTGATTCAGAGACCACTCGTGAGGCATGAGGATAGCTCTGCAGAGCCTGTCCACTATAACATTGGATTTCCCAGGAATGTGCATTACTATCAGAAAACATTGGGAGGAAATCACCCATTGCCACAGTCTGAGTGCTTCTCAACACAAGGAGTAAGAACTGGTCCCGCCCTGTTTGTTGATGTACCACACCACTGACGTTGTCCGTTTGGATTGCAATGGCCCTGGAAGGAAGATAGTCTTGAAGGGCTTGCAACGCTAGGAGAACCACTCTCATTTCTAGGACATTGATATGCAGATGGTACTCGTGAGGTTGCCAAGTGCCTTGGACTGTCTTGCCTAGATAATGCCCCCCCACCCTATCAGGGAGGCGTCCGTGGTCACTGTGGCTACTGGTGGGGGTTGTATGAAAGGTCTGCCCTGAATTACTAGTGGGTGACCATCCCCAAAGAAAGGTGCCTTTTGCATGTTTCTGTGATCAGGATCATATGAGACATGGGTAGTTCCTGGAAAGACCACTGCGTGAAAAGAAGCCACTAAAGGATTCTCATGTGGAAACTCGCTAATGGGACAAGAAGAATGGCAGCTGCCATGGAGCCTAGAGCTTGGAGGACATGTCTGACTTGAACCCTTTTGCTCTGCATTAGAATTAACACTTGTTGATGAATAGTGGAAACTCTTTCCTTTGGTAATCTTGCAAACATTTCTTTTGTGTTTAATTCTGCTCCTATGTATGTGATAGACTGACAGGGCAACAAGGCAGATTTTTCAAAATTTACTGTAATGCCTAGTTGAGTGCATGATGTGATTGTATAATCCCGTGACTTTGAGAGTTGACACCTGGTGGTAGCAGTCAGGAGCCAGTTGTCTAGATAGGGAAACAAATGGAATCCTTGATGACTCAGGTGAGCCGTGACTACTGCCATACACTTGGTGAACTCCTTGGGGGCTGAGGTGAGACCAAAGGGCAGAGCTCTGAACTGGTAATGACTGGCCCCTACCTTGAAGTGAAGAAATCTCCTGGAGCATCTGTCCATCTTGATATGGTAGTATGCGTCCTGAAGATCTGTCGAGCACATCCAATTGTCCTGACCCAGAAAAGGGAAAATGGACTGCAGTGTCACCATCAGGAACTTTTCTTTTTGTACAGATTTGTTCAATCTGCTGAGATCCAGTATTGGTCTCCAGTCCCCTATCTATTTTGGTACTAAAAAGAATCTTGAGTAAGTTTCGGATCCTTGTTGGTCTGCGGGGACTTCTTGAATGGCTCTTTTTTCTAGCAGCCTTGAAACTTCTGTGACTGCTTGATCCCTTAGATTGGGTGGGACATCTGGGATGGGCTTTTTTGATTCTATGGGGGATTGATGGAAGAGAATTTTGTAACCTCTGGATATGATGGATAGTACCCATTTGTCTCTTGTTATATTTTGCCAGGCTTTTGGGTAGAGCAAAAGTCTTCCCCCAACTGCCTCCAGAGGTGAGCAGTCGGGCAACCCTTCAGGGATGCTGGAAGGGTTTGGCAGAGAAGGTTTCTCTGTCACCCTGGTTCTGCGGTCCCCCTCTGCCATGAGGGCAGCGTCTGTTATTGTTGTTTCCCCCTCTGCCCCTGGGGGAAAAAATCACCACGTGTGTCAAGCAAGGGTCCCTGGGATTTTTGGAACCATATCTTTCCGCTCTTCTGACCCTTGGGATAAGGTCTGGAAGGAGTGGAAAAATGGACTCCCATGGCAGAGAGAGTCTTGCCTTCCTGCTCACACCTGGTCAACATGTCTTTCACCTAAGGCCCAAAGAGAAAGGAGCCATCAAAGGGAGTATTGGTGAAGGATGCTCAAAAGGGTACCGCAAACTGACACAGCTGCATCCAAGCATGTCTTCCTGAGAGCCACACCTGTCACTGCGGCTCTCCTCACTCCATCGGCTGCATAGGAAATCAGCCTCATGGAGGAGTTGACTATGGAATTAAGAGTCGCAAGCTGAGAAGCTACTTTAGCTGATGCTCCCTCAGCTGTAGGATCTTGAAGGGTATCTCCAAGTTCTTTAAGGAGATCCCTTTGAAGACGTGTAAAATGGCATAGATAATTCAGGGACCTCATTGAAAAGGTCGCTGAAGCAAACATTCGCTTTCCATATCTGTCCATCATCCGAGACTCTTTGTTCGGAGGATGAACAGATGAAGAGGTTTCTGCTAACTCTTTCTTGGTGGCTGCTGCTACCACCATGGCATCACCGGGCACACCTTTGGAGAGGAATTGCTTGTCCTAGGGGGCTGTAATAAATTTGTTTGGTCTCCTCGGAGTAGGTTCCACAAACTCTGGAGTTGACCAAGCCTTTCGAGCCACTACAGACATGAGTGGATCGAAAGGAGGAGATACCCAGGAGCTGGAAGGTCAGGAACCAAATGTGTCCAGGTATACAGTCTTGTCCTCGGTAGGGGCTAGGGAAGTCCAGTCCCTCCTCTGTCTAAGCATTTCAAGCATGTCCGAAAAGGAAACATCTTCAGAGGGAGACCTTGGGGACCCTTCTGATTCATCCATGTCTGTATCTGAAGTGACAGAGTCAGGGGAGTCTATGTGCTTCCTCTTGCACTTCTTCTTCTGGGTAGGCTCCACGGAATGATCAGGGGAGGCTTTGAAAGAAGAGGGATCACCCAATGGGGTGTCCTGGGGCATAGGTTCCTACACTTGGGGTCTGGAGGAGGAGGAGTAGAGGTTGGAACAGACACCACGGGGGGAGTTGCCGATGGAGCTGGTAGTAGAGTTGTTTCAGGGGACAGCACACTCTGCATGATCTTGAAGGTGTCCCAACCTCTAGGCAGAGAAAGCTCTGGCTCCGAAGAAACAGGAGTCTTTCTCCGCATCAAGGGTGACTGCTCCGAGGCCGATGTTGGAGCCGAGCTCACCTCTGCCGAAGCTCCGAGGGGGAGAACGGGGTCAGACAAGGGTCCGATGCCACTCCCCCCCTCGGAGCCAACGAGAGAGCATCGGTGCCCATTTCCCTCGATAGAAGGTACAATCGAGGTAATCGGAGCTGACGTCAGAACCGAAGGAAAGATGATGATCAGCGCCGATGGTTCTACTACCTGCAGTTCCATGTTCTCCGGCTCCGAGCTAAATGTAGTCAGAGGAGGAACAGAAATAGATACAGTTGGAGCTGATACCTGTTGAGGTGGGCTGGACAGAATTTTTGCCAGTGCCTGTGACTTAAGCAACCTACTTACTACTCTCTCCACATCATGATCCGATAATCTAGAGGATCGAGAGGAGTGGGAAGAATGATGGCTACGTTCACTCTGTAACAAAGGTGACTGAATTGCCGAGTGGATGGACTCCAAGGACGGAGACTTCAGTCTCTTATGGCTCCGAGACGGCTCCAAAATAGCAGATGGAGCCAACGGAGGAGTTGTCTTGTTGGTGCCAGCTGGCATTGACTTGGTTGGTCAAGTAAAGGAGTTGGCTCCAAAGGTGGAGCCAACGGCTTGACAGACTTAGGGGATTTCACTGGCTGAGTACTTTTAGCCAGAGAATCCTGAGGCTTCAATAATCCCTGAAGGATTAATTTGTTTTTGTGCTCTTGCAGGGCCCTTGGACTAAAAGTGTGACATATAAAACAGGAGTCCTGCAGGTGAACAGCGCCCAAACAATATAAACAACTAGTGTGCCCATCTGTCAGAGACATTTTCTGACAGCATGAGTCACACTTTTTGAAGACAGATACCTTGGTATCTTTAGACATAATAGTAACAAAAACCACAACAACAATAATAAAAAGCTATACTACAAAAAACAAGAAACAAATAGACTTTTTTTTTTTCAGTTAAGGAACAGAAGGAAAGCCTCTAATTTAAACGGCTATCCTGGGGGAGGGGGCTCTCTAATTTAAATGAGTTCAAGGGAACAGAAGGCCTGTGAGTTATGGAGCGACGGCCAACAAAGCTAAAATACACAAGAATGCGATAACGGATAAAGGAATATTATCTAGACAAAAAATAGACAAAAACTTGACAAACTTTCAAGAATAAACAACAATATATCAATAGAAAAACTATACTAAGCCTGAGCCAGTAAGGAAGCAACCTTGCAGCTTAAGCGGCAAACGAGATCTGGGTAGCTGACACTGGGCATGCTGGGATAAGGGGTACCCTCGAGCCAGTAAACAGTTCTCAAGCTATAGAAGATGGCCGAGTTGGAGCCAAGGATCGGTTCCGAACCCAAACAGCAAGAACGAAGGCGAGATGGGCAACTTAACATGTTTGAGTTTCATACTTCAAATCCTTCAGAACATGTACTTTTAACATATTTCTATAAGTCATCTATGTCAAGTATGTCCCTATTTCTGGGTCATTGCCCCTGTATTATGTTGGCCTTTGTGCGGATGTATTGAACAAAGAGATTGTGAGCTATCTGTGAAGCCTTGGTGACCTTTGTGGAATTCTGCACAAAACCGCAGACCATAAATGCAATGCTTTAAACAAGATTATCCATGTTCACTTACATAGTTTCCTGGCTGGCAACACTGTTGCCAGCCACAAAACCTTGCTTAGACCCTCGTGCATCATCCATATGCATTGTGTGGTGGTGCATGCTGCAGCTCACCGTGCACCACCTTGCTTCATGCACAGCCTACACAGAGTTTATTGAATCCTGGAGAATGCTTATTTGTATATTTAAGCATGTAATTTATTACACAATTGTATAGTTCTAAACTAATGTTTTATTTATCTGTTAGCATGATGAAGACTAACATTAAATCACATAACATTCTGCATGATTTTTCCTCTCTTTTTGTTATTCCTATGTAATGTTCTCAATGATTTTTACAACATCAATTTTATTTTTTTCAGTGTATATTTACGGAATACAAGGGCTTATGGATAGTAGAATGATAATGGTGGATATTAAATTCTCAGTTTATTTGGAAGATTTGTAATGGAAGTAAATACTTGATGCAGAAATGGTGCAACAATTGCAACTAGAATAAATAGTTAATTTTTTAGACATGCAATAATTTTGTTGTAGGTTTAATTATATATGTCATGACCTTGTGTGGGTGAGTGAGGGGTTGCTGAGATCCGAATGTATGCAGTAATGGAATGTATATCTTCCTTTTTAACTGAGTCCTGAATTTACCTCTAAAATGTGTCTGCACAGCTAGCTGGAATTTTGTAAATAATTATGCAGTATGTCATTTGTATATCAAACTGATTTTTACAGATGCTTGTGCTGAAAATGTATCTGTGAGGCTTCCTTGTGTTAACATTATTAACAGTGTGCCCTGCTGGAAGGAAAAGAAATGCACATGTATTATTGCAAATGAATTAAATGCATATGTTTTAACAGAGGACTGGAAGTGAAAAGGTTAATCTTAAACCTCAATATATATCTGAAATTAAATTACTTTTTGGGTTAATCCATAAAGATGTTATCCCACAGTTTTGAAGAGAACCAGAGACTCAATGTCTGTGCTAGAGAATAGGTAATAGCTTCTTGGAATGGTTTTATAGTTTTATGACTTCCAGAAAATCTGAGCAAAGTTTGTGTGTATGGTAACATATAGGTGCCAAACCCTAGTAGCTTCTAGTGTTGGTGAGTGTGGGAAAAAGACTTAGATGACAAGATGTTATGTCATTGTATAATCAATTCTGAAATAATATTTAGATATTAGTAAGAAATTGCTCTCAGCATTCTGCATTCTGTCTTGGATCTGACAACAAGGACCACTCACTCACATTATCTTGCCTTGCTGTATTCAGTAAATAGGAACAGTAATTCTTTTAGTCAATCAGGAATAGATGGTAAGACTAGTTAGATACTGTTTTTCTATAACTGTATGAAACTTTCCATCAGTGTTATTTTTAACATTCCCTGTGACTGAGACTCTGGTGTTTACTATAAATAGATATTTTTTCAGGTTCTTTTATTATTTATTATTATTAAATATATTTAAACTTTTCATTGTGGCTGGTCCTTTTTAGAAAATATTTAAGCTTAGGTTCATAGGTTGGTACTAGGCTATCGGCCCTAGGGCCTATGCAAGCCTAGCCATAACAATTCCCTGAATATTTCTTCCCACAATATTTACTTCTCTGGACCCCTGTCTAGCAGGGTGACTGACATGATCCCCGGGGTGAATTTCCTATCTCCCATCCAATCATAGAAGTTCCTTTTGAAGAGGGCCAAAGAGGCGCTCAGATTGACATATATGGGCAGTCTATTCTAGAGTATGTGGAGTCTCTGGGTCAGGAACCTATCCCTCCAGCATGTTTTGTTCATTGTGATGACAAGGTTTAGATCCCTGGAGTGTGTGGCTCTGAGGGATTGGGATTTCTTTAAGGGGAACATGTCCAACAGCTCAGGGTTTGACATGGCCTTGTATGTTAAGCAGAGATCGCCTCTGAGTAGATGATATGCCACAGAGTATAGCTGGAGTTTTTTTAGACAGTCAGCATATGGCATCTGCTTTAGGCCTGTGATTCTTTTATTGAGGTATTTCTGTGGCCTTTCCAGCTGTTGCAGATGTCTTATGAGGTACATACCATACGGGGCATTATACTCTATAATGGGTCTAATGAGGGATGAGTACAGTGGGACAATGACCTCTTTTTTCTGGATGAAAAGCCCTTAGTGATGAGGTGTGCCATATAGAAGGATTTCCTGACTGTTGTGGCGATGTGGTTATCGAATGTGAGACCACTGTCCACCTGTGTCCCTAAGTCTCTCATCCCACTTTCGATGTTTAGTGTCCTGCCACCTATGTGGTAATTCATGGGTACATGTTTTTTTCCAAAGTGGATAACTATACATTTCTTGGCATTAAGCTTGAGCCCATGGCTCTGGCACCAGGCATCTGTTTCTGTAAGGCCCTTTTGTAGAATATCCACATAATTTGGGGATTCAATAATGGCTCCCATTTTGCAGTCATCTGCAAACGTTGTTTGCCAGAGTCCCTTAGTGTTGGCCTGTACTTCAGAGAATAGATGCCAAACAAGAGTGGTCCCAGGACTGAACCCTGAGGTACTCCACTTGTCACTTGTCTGGAGCTGGATTTGGAGTCGGCTACTTTTACAGTCTGGGTTCTGTCAGTAAGCCAGTTGGCAACCCATTGAGTGACATAGGGATTTATGCCCAGCTTAGTAAGTTTTTCTATGATTCCAGAGTGGGGGATGGTGTCGAAGGCCTTGGCGAGGTCCAGATAGGCTGTGTGGACCACCTTACACTCATCCACAGCTCTGGAGACTGATTCAAAGAAGTCAATCAGATTCAGGAGACAAGATCGGCCCTTCACAAACCCAAACTGGGTGGGGTCCAGTGTTTGAAGGTTGCCAATGTCTTTGTTTATAAGTTCCATGATAATGCGTTCCATGCCCTTGCAGATCAGGCTTGTTAGACTGATGGGACAGTAGTTCCCAGGATCCAATGCGGATCCTCCCTTGTGGAGCAGGATAACTGTAGCTGTGCCCCACTCAGTGGGCACGAAGCCTGAGTTGAGACTATGATTAAACATGACACTTAGGTGAGGTGCTTTGGAGAGTGCGGTTTCTACCTGTATGGCCATGATTATCGGAATTTGGCAATCTTTTGGTATTGAGATGGGCCCTTTAGGGGGTGAGAGGGGGATGAAGTTGGCACTAAATCGATCTGCCAGGATATTGGCAATATCCTTTGGATCAGTATATTTAATGCCATTCTGTTGTAGCTCAGAGCAGATCTGAGCATTGCCATTTAGATTCTTGACATAACTATAGAATGCCTTGTGGTTGTCTCTGGAATCTTTGGCAATTTTATTTTCATAACTAGCTTTTGAGGATTTTATGAGGGATCTCAGCTTCTTACTGAGGCTGGTGAGGGCGTTTTTTGCATCCTGGGATTTTCCTCTTTTCAGCAACAGTTTCTTCCTTCTGTTGTATAGTTTGTTTATAGCAGGGGACCACCAGATTGGCTTCCTTCTTTTGGAGAAGAGCATCTTGGTTCTATTTGGGATGTCATGATTCATGCACGAGTGGATGTGCTCGTACAGTGCCTTAGTGTAGGATTCTGCAGTCAAACTTCCAGATCCCATCTGCGTGGGTGTTGTGAAGTTTGTCACTTCTGACTTCAGTAGCATGAAGATGGCTTTGGAGAAGTTTTTTAAGGAGGTTTCCTTACTGGGGGGTGGGGGTGGGGGTGGGATGTGGATGTCAAAGGTGATTTGCTTATGGTCAGACCTGACCAATGAGGGGGTGACCACTGGTGTGGAACATCTATCTCCCATGTTGGTAATGACCAGGTCTAGGATATTGCAGCCCCTGGTGGGACAATGGATTAGTTGATCCAGGGTGTTGGAATTTATGAATTCCAAGAACCGTTGGGAAAAGGAGTTGGTACCCAAGTAGTTTTCCCAATTAATGACAGGGTAGTTGAAATCACCCAGTATTAGGGTGTTTGGTTGTATCTTAATATTTTCCAGTATGTTTAGAAAGGTGTAGTGAGAATCTTGGGGCATGGTGTGGGATCTGTAGCAAGCTACAATTTGGATTGCAGTCTTACCCAGTGTTAGTTGCACCTGGAGAATTTCAGATGCATTGTGTTGGGCAACTAGCCTGGAGGTGTGAATATCCTTGGTGAATATGGACACTCCTCCACCTTTAGTGTTTCGGTCTTGGTTTTGTTGCCGAAAAGTGTGGTTAGAATTGTAACCTGGTATTGCAGGGGTGCTCTCTGGAGCCTTGAACCAGGTCTCAGTTACTGCACAGATATCAATGTTCTCCATTTTTAGGAGTGCCTCGAGAGAGTGCATTTTGAGGTTTAGACTTCTAGCATTGAGTAGTTTTACATTCAGATTTTGCATGCTTGTATCTGTTACGGTGGTGGTTTTATCCTTTGAACCTTGCCTAAAAAAGGCACTATAGGGGTGGTAAGAGCTTTAGCCAGTAACCTGAATCCCAGGGGTGACAGGTGCAGACCATCTCTGGCAAAGCATCGTGGTTTGTCGATCATGTCTTCCCAGGCAGACAAATACTGGATCCCCTTTGAATGACACCAGAAGCTTAGCCAATTGTTGAAGTCAATCATTTTGTCCTTATACTGTGGTATCATTCTGGGCGAAGGCAGGATGCTACTCAGACCTGCTTGGGTCACATGATCCAAGAGCTCTTCCATGTCTCTTTTCATGTAATCCAGGGAGGTACGTCACAAGTCATTTACTCCAGCATGGACAATGACAGAGTCGTATTTGTACTTGTTGTGGAGTGACTTGAGTGCATGCGTTATGTGGCGGATCCTGGCACCCGACAGGCAGCTGACTGTAATTTTCTCCTTGTTCAGCCTGGTGAGTGAGACATCAGTGTGCCTGACTATAGAGTCACCTACGACTAAAGTGTTGGGTACATTGTCTTGCCTTAGGGGCTGTTGTTGGGTGGCACACTGGTGTTGTGAGCTATATGTCACTTTGGTTGTGACTGGTGTTTGTTTGCATTTCGGCTTCGTAGGTCCTTGTTGTTTGGGCAGGTTAATGTTAAGGTTCTCCGCATATGTCGGTTTAGTGTTGCTATGTGTGGGTGTTGTTGGTGTGGGTTTTGAAGGTCTATGAGTTTCTTGAGGTGTAATGCGAGTGTTAACCTTCTCCTCTTGACTGTCTAGTACAATCTTGGCCGGAGAGAGCTTTGCTTCCAGTTTGGCTATGTAAGTGCATCTCTCGCAGGTTGTAGTGTTGGGTGGTAGGAGGAGAGGATTGTCTGTGTACATGAGGCAGTTGCTGCACTGCCCCAATATGCCCAGATTCACCAGGTGGGCAGGAGAAATCACTGTAAGCTGACCCTTGGACATGCCTGTTTAGGTGCTTTTTTGTAAAGTTTAAGAGCTGTTTTCCCTTACCTTTGCAAGGTACTTTGCAATTATAGGCTTAGTGCCTATGATTAATTTCTCCTTATTGACAAGGAGAGCTGAGTGCTTGAATCAGTTTCAGGCTTCCTAGTGCTTTCTTGTAAAGTTTAAGAGCTGTTTTCCCTTACCTTTGCAAGGTACTTTGTAATTATAGGCTGTTTAGTGCCTATGATTAATTTCTCCTTATTGACAAGGAAAGCTGAGTGCTTGAATAAGTTTCAGGCTTCCTAGTGCTTTCCAGCAGGTTCTAGAGCAAGTGCTAGTCACAGGGGTTCAGATTTTAGTGCTACTACTGAGAAACCAGCTAGTTCTAAGGGAAAATTTGAAGAGCAGACTTTCTGGCACCTGGAATAGTTTAACTGTAGCCTCACAGTGCTGCACGATGTGAAAAATGTGCAAACACACACGTTTTTAAGCCAGAAAGTTGAAAGGCATAGAAATCAGCCCGGCTAATAAAATTACAATTTCAGAGCTGGAAACCACTCCTCTAGCATTACATAGGCAGTAAAATGCTCACCAGTCCCACTGGTAAGCAGTAGGACTTACCTCTACCACAGCAAGGTCTGGATAGCTCTGAACACAGAAAATAAAGTCCTGAGACAAGCAAAGCCTGGGATATGGACTGGCTAGAAAAGGTGGGAAATGAGCAAACAAGATAGTATTTTTTTGTTGAAACAGGCTAAACAATGCAATAATACAGTAAATAAACACAGAAAAAGGTTAACACACTTGAGTCTGTAGTCCTAAACAGTAAATGCAATCAAAACTCTACAAAATTAGCAATTTAAAACTTTTTAATTGAAGCAAGGCAAGTGCACAACTGAAAAACGATTTAACAGGCAGTAACACAGCAGAATAAGTAGCTAGTCTACATATACAGAGAAGTCTATATATACAGAAAAGCAGCTAAAACACACAAACACTTCAGATGCAGCGCAACCTAGAGCACTTGAGTTGTAGCAATATTAAGGCAATTACAGTTATAATAAATGCTCTAAAATATACTCTATATTTCCAAAATGTTTGAGAAGCACAGTCAGAACACAAGGAGATTCAGGCAAAAATTTTTTTTTTTTGAAGGGAAAAAGGAGAAACAGAAGGCCTTATCAAATGCTTTGAGAATATTTGCACATTTTATTTGGTGATAACTCTGGCCACTCCTGAAAGCCTTGTTGTTTGGTCAACATTACCCTTTGTATTAATATTAACTTCACTCAGCATAATTGGATACCCTTTAAGAGCCTTATAGTAACTGACTGTAAATCTACCTTATAGTCTGGGCAAGTTGGTGTAGCAGGTAATCTGTGTGTATCCATTTGTATTCCAAGTGAACATCCCTTTCCAGTGTCTGTGGTGAGGATTCATGCTCCTTGATTACAGGCCTAGCATGGAGACATCACAGTACTTATCAAACCCACACATTTGGTGCTTTTAAGAAAAACAGGCGAGGTGTATCTTTAATTTTAACACTTTGTCTGCTTGAACAATAAAATTGCTTTGAAACTATTCATTGTTTATTTAATTTCTTGTGTTTATTGTTTTTACTTATAACTGATTTATTTTTTTATTTGCTTGTTAATATATATATATATATATATATATATATATATATATATATATATATATATATTTTTTATTTTTTTTTTGCTGGTTTGCTTTTTTTCTGTTTTATTTGAGTCCTTGGAATGGTTGTGAAATAAGGAGCCAGACCAGAAACAAATAAATATTTTCTTGCCATCTCTCTGATGTGGTATTTGTTAAGTATATACATGAAAGTAAACCAAAACCGATCCTTAAGTAAAAACATAGGACAGGATTTAAAAAGATTATCACCAGCGGTAAACCATTTTTGTTGCTGACAATAGCTTTTTCCAATTCTTAAACAGCTCTATTGCAGTATTTTTCTCGAAGAGGTGAAGGACCATGGAGGCTCTCTCTGCCTACTGTAATATGGTAACTAGCCATGTGCTCCTCCCCCGTAAATGCCTCTTGTGATTCATAGAGCCATTACATTCAATGGGTGAGATTGTGTTAGAGATTAGTGCCAAGGAGTTTAGCAGGTAGATATTGTTGGGAGGTGTGCATCTGTGCATGTGTTAGTGTATGTAGAGGTATGATTGGTGTCAAGTCAGCGTGTGTGTGTCTGTGCATATGTGCATGTGTGTGTGCTTGAGAGAGTGTGTGTGTGTGTGTGTGTGTGTGTGTATGTGTGTGTGTGTGTGTGTGTGTGTGTGTGTGTGTGTGTGTGTGTGTGTGTGTGTGTGTGTGTGTGTGTGGGTTATCAATACCTCTCAACTCTACATAGACTAATAAGCAGTGGGTGTAATACGAGGAAGGCACAAAAAGCCAGGGAAAAAAATTTAAATATTACAAACATAAGATTAAAAAAATCCATTGCATGTCAGGTTTTGCAGCATAAACAATTCAAGCATACTCTTTAATATTACTCTGATCCACTTAAAAGGTTAATAGAACTCAGGTTTTGCAGCACTAAACATAGAAACAAACAAGTATGAAGCTCTAATGTTTGTTATTAGTGACTGTAATGGTTCATAATGTATGTGGACCATGCTCAAGATGTCTGGCCAAAGCTATACCACTTAAAGAGTTAATAGAGAAACAGGTATTATATATGGATGCAGTTATTGAACAATAAGAAGAATGAAACTCTAATGTCTGCTATTATTGAATGACTGCAATCATCTATTGTTTGTGAGGGGCAGTAACAAATAAAGTTATGGACAAGTAAGAGATATGATGGTGTGTGCGTGCGTGTGTGTGTGTGCGTGAGTGTGTGTGTGTGTTTGTGTGTGTGTGTGTTTTGATGTGTATTGTATCTGGGTGAATGAATGGGGGGGGGTGCTTGTCCTAACATGCTATATTGACCACCAGCAGTCCTTAACGCAAAGGCAGCAGAAAGGGATCTGTTAGCACTTGCATTAATCACTGAACAGTTCAAAAACATACAAATTAGCTTTTAATGAGGTCTTTCCTAATTGCAGCTAATCAGTCTCTGAATCAGTTCTTTCTACTGTAGCCTTACCACTTGTAGCAGAGCCTGTTTCTGAATCCTGGACATAGTTTCATCTATTTAGAATTGTAGTTACTGTCAACTAGGCTTTGAGGTATGGGTAATACTTATAACCAAATCAGTTTTGCAATCACTTCAGTGTATCCACATTTTGAGTCCCACTGCATCCTATAGTTTTGTGCAGGCTCATATTCCAGTTTTCCATGAGTTCTTCCAAGGTGAAATTATCTAGAGTCCCAATTCCAGGCATCCATCCATTTTTACAAGAGAAAAATATCCTAATTTCTTCTGCCACTACCCATTTCAGCATTTTTTCCCTTCGGGTGTTTTTTGTTAACGGTTCACATTGCCTGAGCTAGTACAACTAGCATATTTTCCACATTTACTCTAATACACACACACACACACACACACACACACACACACACACACACACACACACACACACACACACACACACACACACACGTATGATTATAGGCCCTCGATGATCCATCAGCATTTGAATAGGTGCAACCAGGTTTATGCTGGATTTTAAAGTTAAGTGGCTGGAAAAACCCACTCAGATTCTACCACAGTTTGCAATGAGGGAAAGGTTAGTTTGTTTTAACTTTTTTGTGTTTTGTATTGCTTTATTGTCTTCTTCTATTTTGTATATTGTGATTGATTTTCTTTGCAGTGTGTTTTACTTGTATTCTGCCTTTAAATGCATATTTAAACTAGGAAAGAGACCACAACTGTGTCTCTTGTGATTCCACAGAAATTAAGTTTTTCTCCACCCTCTCACCCTGGTGATGTTGTGTTTTTACCCTCAACTGTCTTTCTAGTTGCCTGTCCCTTATGTTAATTTGACCACATATTTCCTTCCCTCTTCACTTTCATTGGCTATCGTGAGTAAACACAACATTATCATTTTGTGAAATCACTCCCCTTCAGCTATTTAAATTTATCAGCCATCCCAGTGTATTCCAGAGCCAAAATACCGGGTGTCCACCCGCTTGCAATCTGTCTTGATCTTCTAAAATTCGTGGCTCTTCACTTAACTAAAGCTAAAGCTTAAGTTACCCACTCTTTCATATCTAACTGCTTAATGCATACTGCAGCTCTTAGGATATTAAACCATTTTTTCCATTTTACCTTTAAAATCTGCAACATCTAATCCAAGACCACCAATTATTGGAGAGCTCACATTCTGCCTCTCAGTGGTCATCTTGAGACTCATGCTTCTATTATGCTCCTGGTGAGAAAAGGAGCATAGAAGCATTATTTCCTGGAGACTGCTGATCACTAGAAAGCCTAATAACTGCTTCACAGGTGCCAGCTTGGAATCTGTGCTTATATTTTGCTCCTGGTGACAGAAGGAACAGAGTGCATTGATTCTTGACTGTTTCTGAGCATTAAGTGTCTGTGTTTGACCTTCCTGACTTTTCTAGTTGCTATTCAAGGCATCTACCAGGAAAAGGCTACAACAAGTCTACAGACCCTTGCATCATCTGGGACAAGACTGTTGATCATCAAAGGCTCTGTGACCTGCTTCTCATTTTAGGACAGGTGCTACTGTTTTGCTTCTGGTGAGAGAAGAAGCAAAGGAGCTCCGTATCCCAGCAGCATGAAGCTGTGGTGAGACCTGCACTAATAGTAGTCAGGCAGTAGCCAGTCAGATGAATCTCCAATCTCCTCTCTTCATAATTCTTGACAAAGCTAATTTTTTCTTTTCATTAAGTACTGCTTGATTTGCTGCTGTCCAACCTAACTTCAGAATATTTCCCTAAATGCTTCATACATAAATCATCAGAGTCTACTTATCATTTTCCCCTCAAGTTTTTAACAGTACCCTGTACAGATGCAGAAACATTGAGATGACATTTTCCTCTAAAAGCACAATTGATATTTCACCAACACCTAGTTGCACACAGGGCAACTGGCTTGCCGTGACAGGTCCAGCCCCTAGAGTTGCAAACTACATACTCCAGACATTAATTTATGTTCTCACTCACACCATCTAGTCAATAAAAAGGGCTGTTGCTATGGATGTGAACTTTCCTACAATCTCCATTACCAGTTTGGTGGATATGAGCATCCTGAGGCAATGTAGAAATTACTTCATGTTTATTGACAACCAGTTAATTCTAAAACAAGCTGATATAGTATATGAAAGATTTATTTAAACAATGTCACTGAAGGCAAAACTCTCACATAAAAGCACTACTAATGTCAGTCACGTTGTCAGTAGTGCACACACACTGCACCCATCATGTTCAAAGCAGACACATATACTCACATATTCTGAGGCATTTAAATGTAAGCTTCCTAAACTCCAAAGACCTCCTAGATGAACTACACATAACAAAAACCCTCAGCAACCCCAAATGCACTCTTTCAAAACAACAACTACATCAATACATACAGCCACATCTCATGGAGCCTCTACTTCTAAGCCCATAACGCAAGCCACCACACAATCCAACATTTTGGACATTGAAGACTCCATTGTGAGACCCACTGATGTCCCTCTCACCAGAATGAGTAAAGGGAAAGTCATGGTTAGTTGCTTATCAGTGGCTGGGATCCACCACATTATGCTAGCACTCAGGTCATTGGACCACAAGTACCAGTATGACTCTGTCATAGTCCATGTGGGTGTAAATGACCTGAGATGTAGCTCCCTAGACTATATGAACAGAGACATCATGGAGCTCTCAGAATATGAGTCCTAGACTGGTATTAGCCTGGCATTGATCAGCATTTTACCTTCTTCAAGGACAATTTCACAATATGAACAAAAGATGACTGACTAATAATTAAGTTAGTTTCTGGTGTTATTCATAGGGGGTGCAATTTTTGTCAGCATGGAAGGAGATCATCAACAAACCACGCTGTGTTCCCAGGGAAGTCTGGACCTCTACTCTCTAGGCTTTCAAATTGCAGCTAAAACATTGTCCTCTCCCATAATGCCTTTCTTTAGGCAATGCCAAACTGAAAGTACTTCTGACATATCAAATCAAACCAAGAAAACCAAGAAAATCTAAATGTGTTACTGCTCAATGCTAGGAGTCTAAACAAAAAATGCCACTCGCTACAAGCTCTCCTCACCATAGAGAATGCTGATGTCTGTGCAGTCATTGAGAGATGGTTTAAAGCTGTAAAGAGCACACCAGCAGTGCAAGGCTATAATGCCTTCCACTCAATTAGACCAGCTACTACTACACAGACAGGGATTAAAGTTGGTGTCTTGATTTACACCAAAAATAAATATCAAGTCTAGTCAAAAAGGACAATGCATTTGAGCTTCACCACATTCAAATCACCATAGACAAAACTGCATGCCACTTTCTTGCAAACTACAGGTCACCCTCTGTGGCCCAGGAAACCCATAGCATGTATTTAAACGTACTGGATACGCACACCTTCTAACCCAATACCATATTCATGGGAAACTTTTATTACCCCACTATTAATTGGGAACCAAATATGACACCAAACTTACAGGTAGTGAGATTACTGGATTTTGTAAATATAAACTCCTTGTACCAGATTGTCAATTCACCAACCAGGGAAGCAAACATACTGGATCTGGTCCTCACTAATATGGGAGAGTACTGCACATCCCCTAGTGAAATGTCTTCTCTAGTAAGATGAGAATGCAAAATGGTCTCCTTCGAAGTTAAAATAAAACCTAGAACCCCAGTTAACCCTGGAATATTCAAGAATTACTCTAAGGCTAATTTTCTGCTATGAAGTGATAACCTGGGAAAATTTCAAGTCCCCATAAATCCTGAGAACACTGCTGTCTATGCAGAACTGTTCACAGCAACCCTATGCAAGTATAGTAATAGCTGCACAGTGGCGGTTGTACCCACCAGGAAGAAGTATAGAACAACTCAAAAAACAAGCCAACATGGTGGAATCACAACATCAATAGGCTGTATAATAAAATGAAGACAATCAAGGCAAAAAATTAGGAGGTGTAACACCCAGAAGGATAAAATAACTCTCTTCAAACTAAACAAACAGGTCAGAGGCAAATAAAGTCTACCAAAGCCAGATCTGAGGTTAAATTGGCCTCTTAGGCCAAGGACAACCACAATGCATTTTTTAGCTATGTTCAGAACCTCAAAGGCAATACACGATTGTGTTCAGAGTGCATTGTTAATGGAGACACCTATACTGAAGATACAGCAAACCTACTGTCAGACACATTCAGCTCCAGCTTTACCCCTTTCTCCACATCACACTTACCTCAGGAAATACCATCAAATACAACTGGATTTATGCCAGGGGGGTGGAGTATAGAGATAATGGAATCTCAGTTTATTTTTGCATATTTTGGTCTTGCACAGATGTGGAACACGTGGCAATAAATGTAAATAAAGTTATACATATATATATATATATATATATATATATATATATATATATATATATTCACTTTGGAAGACTGAAAGCCCAAAATCTT